>NW_027176850.1:67500-310951 GCF_023349555.1 Cebidichthys violaceus
ACTTCCACTGGGGATTCCCAGTTTGTGTGTACTAATCCCAGTGTCCTTTGCTTTGTTTCAGCTGTGGATGTCAGACGCTCAGGGTGATCGTGAGGGAGACGAGCCGGAGCAGGAGCCGGAGCCGGTACAGAAGCCGGAAAAGGAAAAGGAAAAGGAGAAAGAGAAGGAAAAAGAGCCGGAGGCGGAGGCGGTAGCTTAAAAGAAATGAACTTCGGGGAAAAATAACAAGAAAAACACACATTTTTTACCTCTCACCAGCCTAAGTTGTGTGTGTGTGTGTGTGTGTGTGGTTGTGTGTGCACATACAGATATGTATGTTTACACTCCACTCACAATGTGTAAAGTACAGTATGTGTGTGCAGATACATTCGTGTGTGTGTGTGTGTGTGCGTGTGAATGTGTGGGTGTGTTGTATGAGCACCTCCACAGAGAAAAGAATGGAATAGATCTGTTTGGTTTCTTTTGAACATTACTCATTGTGTCAACCAGTGGATGTTTTTTTTCATTTTGTTTCTTGTCCAGATGAAATCCCTCCTTTTTAGATCCAACCCAACCCTGTGTTCTTTAACCTTTATTCACTGTAGCAAACAAAAAAGTCAAACAAAAACAAACCTCTGTAATTTTTACGTTTTTATTGGAACTCAACATTTACAATCTTTGTGACACTTGGGTCTACAAAATCCTGAATGAAGCACGTAAACTGTAAAAACTGAATTGGTCACATTGGTCTGAATTGTCTAAACTGTGGGCTTCATCACAATGGCAATGATCCTGTAGATGGCAGGATTTACTTTGGTAAAGATCTGTTACCATATAGCTTGTCTCCATCCTGCCCCGTCATGTCCAGTGTAGCAGTTAGTGTTTTTATGGGTGGTACATGTGTCACGGCTCAGTAGGTTCTGTGTGCATTTGGATGTAGGAAAGGTGTGTTTTTTTTTATTTTTATTTTTATTTTTTTTTATTTTTTTTTTTTTTTGTGAGAATGGCCACTTATGGAAACTGGTAAAACTTGGGTTGATGGTTTTGTTGAGGATTTCATTCCATTTAACTGACATCTTTTCACTCTCAGTGAAATTTGTTGACTATAATTTCCTGCAATTTTCCACAACACATGACAAGGTATAGACGGCCTGAGATAAAGTGAACAACTTGACAAAATGGCTCGATACTGTAACTTTTGATATTTTATCTTTTCAGCAGTGCAGAGGATACTTTCGCCATGTGCTTTTCTGTGGCTTTCTACTCTTTTTCTATTCAGGTGTTTTGTATTTTCTTTGTGTATTTTCTTCCCTTTGATTCCTGGAATGTATGTGGTTCTCATTAGTATGGTTTGAGGGTTAGCCGTGCTTTGAAACTGGCAGGTTATGCTAAGGATTTAGCTTGAACCAGGTGGTTTACAGTAACATTTACCTTTCTTGAAAGTACATTGTGAAAAGACAAACTAAAACAATGCTAAATGTAAACTGATTATCAACGTAACTTGGTCGAAAGCTGTGTTATGACCATTTAGTAGTCAGACTAGTGCCAGTTTCTTCTAATTACAGTATCTTGATTTTAAAAGATGGGATGCAGGATTCAGAACACTTTTGAGTACGTTATTTGGTTATGTGCTTTTCATGTAAGTGGAATTAAAACATTAAAATCAAGTGTGCTGTGCTCAATGCATTTGTTTGCTCTCTGTACATGTGGAATGACATTTTTACAATGTATTAATGCATATGAGAAGCTGTGCATCCTCACAGTGATCTGAGAATATACACCCATTCATGCTAAGGACTGTTGTATTTAGGTGAAATGGCTGCTACTGACTGTCCTCAAGCACACAGCCTAGAGCAGCCTTTATTGAACAACTTTTGTTCATTTCTGATGTTGGAAATCCTACACTTTGGTATATTCTAATATTGAAGAAAAATACTCACGTGGCCCTTTGCTGTAATGCTGAAAGACCCATGACATGATAAAATACTTAAGCTTACTCAAATAAAAACTATTTTAATTATTTTTCATTTACATTTGATTTCTCTACACAAACCTAGACATGATTAGTCTAGCCACACTGAGAATACATCTGATTTAAAGTCAAACTCACATGAGTGACTCTTGATTTTATATTTGCATAAATGTTACTCTTATCTGTCTTCACAGCCAGACAGATCATAAGCACACTGCTGTAAACCTCTATTTATGAACGATAGTAAGCCGATCACATCATACAATCAGTCATTATGCCCTAAACAGTGACATCTGTTTCGCCCTGATCAATGGCCTTTAACGACAATCTAGTGAAGTTTCCCTCAGATAACAGCTGATAAGGCCCTTAAGAAATACACCACACAGCATATGCTCCTATTTAAAAAAAAAAAAAAAAAAAAGGTACATTTACAGCGTAAAGGGTTTGTACGTGATGTACACCTGCATGTCATATTTGCTAAGTGACCGTGTCACACGAGGCATATCATGCGTTGTGTGCAGTAAACCCTCGTGCCATTCCGAGCCCCGGCAGCGGGGATCTACCCTAAACTCTGCAGAGGAATTCACGTCGCCCCCACACTGCATCACCAAACACTCGACAGTTGTGGTCAACCCAATAAGTCAATTTCAGTCTTTAACGATACGTTTTTTACATGATTTCATCATCATGCGTACGGTTGTGGTCAACGCCCCTTTTGTCGACTTTTTTTTTTCCAACTACACCGAAGGATGATTGGTCCATTTCGGTGACACGCCCACTCGTATATATACGTCAACTTCCCAGAGCTTACCCACCCTCAACCCCGGCTGTTTGTGCTGTGTGAGTGTGTGTGTGCTCCTGAGCCCGCTCACACATTCTATAAAAAAATAAAAATACAAAAAAAACCTCAAAACATAAAAAAAACAAAAAATCTTTTTTTTTCCTTCTTCTTTTTGTAACAACGGTGAAGCTGGAGTAACGTTAGACATTCGCGGACTGGACGGTAACGTATAAGAACGGGCTGCCTAACAAATTCAACGCATTTTTTTTTTCAGTCGACGTGTTACTGGTTCAAAAACGAAGCTAAGTAACGTTAATTTGCTTTTATCATTGTGTGTCACGTTTAAATGACAGTTTTAACCCCATTAGAAGTCGACATTGTGCCATTTTAACATATTTATCTCATACATTTTTACTCAAAACCCTTCAACTGACAAGCCAACGGTTGTTAACATTAACCATCAGCATTCTGCCCCCGAACTGACGTGACGCTCGTGACCGTGAGATAACCATTCGTACTGTAGCCGGAAAAACTTTTTTTTCCGTCAAGAAAATCCGGCTTCGCCCGAGGTTCTTTACTAGCCTCCATAATGAATCCCAGTGCTCCCAGTTACCCCATGGCTTCACTGTACGTCGGGGATCTGCATCAAGATGTGACCGAGGCCATGCTGTACGAGAAATTCAGCCCAGCCGGAGCTATCCTATCGATCCGGGTCTGTAGGGACATGATTACCCGGCGTTCCCTGGGATATGCTTATGTCAACTTTCAACAGCCAGCGGACGGTAGGTACTTTATTAAATGTCTGTTTTTTAAAATGACAGTATGTGACAAGTGAAAGCTAGCCCCCTTTTTCTACTACACGTGACTGCGGCCGACATGTTGTCGGTAGGGTCTCCTCAGTTGAACCTCCCCAGCAGTGGCGTAGCAGCAAAGCACCACGTCCGCCCTGCCCACCCTAGTAATGTAGCAGTGGATCGCTATCTATCGGCCAGCTGAATGCTCAATGCCTCTTTATCTCCGCTCTGTCAGGACAACACCCCAACTGTTCTCCCTAAACAGCTGACACAACAATTTTGATTGAATCTCCCTAGAATGATCTGAACATCCATCTTTATCTGTAGATACAAAATAAATAGTATGTGTTTTAAAAAAAATGTTAGAATATGTCAGCCCTGCATACTGTAGAAGCCAAATGTCTACATTTTCTGCGTTCCGTTGATGAGAGCACAGATCTGCATTTACCTTTTTGATATTCTTGGATGCAAAAATGTTTCACTGCCACAACATCATGGTGGTAAAACTGCCCTAACCCTAACAGTCTTATTCAGTTTCCCTACAAACCGTAAGCACTAGAAACACAGACAAGACTGTCTATCATATCCAGCACTTGAAGATTTTTAGATGTAGTTTTTAATCTAACCCCTGCTCCTGTGTTTCTTCCCTCAGCCGAGCGTGCACTGGACACCATGAACTTTGATGTGATCAAGGGACGGCCTGTGCGCATCATGTGGTCGCAGCGGGATCCGTCACTGAGAAAGAGCGGCGTGGGAAACATCTTCATTAAGAATCTTGACAAGTCCATTGACAACAAGGCTCTGTATGACACCTTCTCTGCATTTGGAAACATCCTGTCGTGCAAGGTAAAAGACTTTTTCCCCACTCAGGCTCCATCCACACTAAGTCAGGGTTTTAAAGATATGCGTTTCAAAACAGAAACCTAGTAGTGTGGATGTAGACCCAGTTTCTTGTATCTAGCCTATATCGGGGATGGTCCACCGTCATTGTTGTGGTACAGCATTGTGAGTGCAGGCAACATTTGCATGTGTGAGCTTTGTAAATGTCTGATGGTAATTTACACTAGATACATTACCTTGTGTGAAAGTTTCCCCCAACAGTTTGTCTTTGTTGCCCTGTGCTCTAAAACCAAACTGTCGATGTCGCTTAATATCAAATATATTAACTGTACATCGTTTCTCAGAGCAGCTCTGCAACACATTATACTCAGTAGAAATCATAGATAGCAATGGGAGAAAGGGTTTTAACAATCACACAGTTTAAAGTAATTCTGGACTCTTTTCCCAACACAAGGAACGACACAATAGAAAGTCAGTTTCAGAGAGGCGATGAATAAGATAGTTTCAGGTTCAATATACTGCATGTGTGTGGCTTTAAAGCAGCATGTGTTTCTTCCTCTAAGGTGGTTTGTGACGAGAATGGCTCTAAAGGCTACGGCTTTGTGCATTTTGAGACTCAGGAGGCCGCCGAACGAGCCATTGAGAAAATGAATGGCATGCTGCTCAATGACCGAAAAGTGTAAGTGAATGTTTTTAACTTGTTTCAAACTAATATGTGAAACGGAAAAATACTTTTTGTTCAATTAACACTGCACATGTTCTGATTTGAAGGTTGCACAATGATGCTTGAGCACATAATGTGTGATAAATGTGTAATAATGAGCTTGATGAACACACATGGTCTGCTTTTCACTTGCGATGAGCAGAACATTTTATTATTCCTATAATTAACACGGTTAATGTCTATTCAAAATTTGCTAATTGTCCATTTCGATGCAGATTCGTGGGTCGCTTCAAATCTCGCAAAGAGCGCGAGGCTGAGCTGGGTGCCCGAGCCAAAGAGTTCACAAATGTCTACGTCAAAAACTTCGGTGAAGACATAAATGAAGAGAAGCTGAGGGATGTCTTCAGTAAATATGGTCAGTCAGGGTGTCCAATCTCCAAACAGCTCTATGAAATGACTTAAGTCTGCTCCTGTGCATAGAGATGCAATGGTTTGATCATCTGCATTAAAGCACGATTTATGTTACTAAATTTATGTTTCTGTTTAGGAAATGCGATGAGTATCCGGGTCATGGCGGATGACAGCGGAAAGTCTCGAGGCTTCGGGTTCGTCAGCTTTGAAAGGCACGAGGACGCCCAGAAGGTACAGTAAGAGTTGTCCCAACCGTCTGGAGACTCCCACCACTACGGCCTCTGAGTTGACTTTGTTTTGTTGTTTGCTACAGGCAGTGGATGAGCTGAACGGGAAGGAGTTCAACGGCAAGCTCATCTACGTTGGCCGCGCCCAGAAGAAGGTGGAGCGACAGACGGAGCTCAAGCGCAAATTTGAGCAAATGAAACAAGACCGCATGACTCGCTACCAGGTCCGCTTCCTCTGTCAGATTCAACGTAACTTCTTGCGTCATAGTTTGATAGTTGCTTCTAATTGGTCCCTTCGGTCATATCGTCTGGTCAAGCAAGTTGACCGGCTGCAGCTTTGTCAAATTCGGTGCTCCCTCCTTAATAGGTTGCACTGGCCAAAATGGCTGCAACAGTGACTCTGTAGTTCATGGGCCCCACCTTTCTTCACCATGATCTCTGGGGATAAATATGTATTACAGACAAATTAAATGCATAGTAAAGGGACTTTTTTCAGTCCTTTAGCAGTGGATTATTTTTACCTAATATGTAATGTTTTCAAAGAAATGACACAAGTTAAAATTAGTTTTGTCTTATTTTCAGGGTGTCAACTTATACGTGAAGAACCTTGATGATGGGATTGATGATGAACGTCTGCGAAAGGAGTTCACACCGTTCGGCACCATAACCAGTGCCAAGGTAGTACATCAGCTGTTTTCTTTGCTTTCTGTAATTCATTGATGACTTATAGCAACCGCTTTCATTTACCGGTGCCCAGATTTATTACATTTCGTTACATTTGACTTTCTCGCTCTCAGGTCATGATGGAGGGGGGACGCAGCAAAGGTTTCGGCTTTGTCTGCTTTTCGTCCCCGGAGGAGGCCACGAAAGCAGTGACGGAAATGAACGGGCGCATCGTAGCGACCAAGCCACTGTACGTGGCCCTGGCCCAGCGCAAAGAGGAGCGTCAGGCCCACCTGACCAACCAGTATATGCAGCGCATGGCCAGTGTGCGTGCGGTGCCCAACCCAGTCATCAATCCCTACCAGCCAGCCCCGCCCTCTGGCTACTTCATGGCAGCCATACCTCAGGCCCAGAACCGCGCCGCTTACTACCAAGCTGCTGGGCAGATGGCCCAGCTCCGGCCAAGCCCGCGCTGGGCCACCCAAGGTGTCAGGCCACAACGTGAGTATCTAGCCTTTTCTTAAGCTGTCCTACAATCATTGTGTACATTTACTGTCATTTTTAAAGCACTGAAACGAAAAGCAGTCGTTTGTATACAAAGCCACTATGTTGTTGTGTGTTCATAGACTTCCAGAACATGCCGGGTGCTATGCGTCCCTCAGCACCGCGCCCTCAGACCTTCGGCGCCATGCGGCCGACCTCCCAGGTGCCCCGCATGATGTCCGCCCAGCGTGTCGGTCAGTCACCCGTACTCAATCGATAGTCTGCACATCAAATACAGTTCAACTGTATGTCTGCTGCTTTTTCTTTGCATTTATGTTTCTGTCCCCCTGTTCTTGCCACAGCTCAGACCATGGGCCCCCGACCGGCTGTCGCAGCTGCAGCAGCAGGTGTTCCTGTGCGCGGAGTCCCTCAGTACAAATATGCCGCGGGAGTCCGCAATCCCCAGCAGCACATACCTGCTCAGCCACAAGTCCCCATGCAGCAGGTACAAATCTCTTTGTTGGGCCAGCTGCTGCTGCTGACCTGTTCTGACCTCCATGTGAGGGAAACCGTTCCGTTTGGATGTGCAGTCAAGATTTTCCGTCTGACTTATAATTTCCTGCGTCCCTTTTCCCACAGCCTGCTGTCCATGTTCAGGGACAGGAGCCTCTGACGGCCTCCATGCTGGCAGCTGCTCCACCACAGGAACAGAAGCAGATGCTGGGTAAGCTTCAGCAACAGCTCTTCATGACCACATACCTTATTAGTGTGACGTAGCACTCATATCCCCCCCCCCCCCCCCCCCCCCCGCCTTTCACTGCACCCAGCATGTGCAATATCATTTCAACTTGAGACTTTTACTACTACTTTTACTCCACCCCTATCCCCAGCTAAGGAAACCACATCCCCACTCGACCCTCTCTACTGTATATTGTATAACACGTGTATTAATATGGTGTTCTCTCAGTAACCGTCTCTTGGTGCGTGATAATTACATTCTGTATTAAATCTGTATCTGTCACTCCTCTAGGTGAACGTCTTTTCCCACTCATCCAGAACATGCACCCAAGCCTGACTGGGAAGATCACCGGTATGTTGCTGGAAATTGACAACTCGGAGCTTCTCCACATGCTGGAGTCCCCAGAGTCTCTCCGCTCTAAGGTAAGAACTTAAGTTCAGGGACTACTTTCTGTTCTTAATAGAAATGTCCCAGGAAACATTTACACCAAAGGGTGTGAGTTTAAGTACATGTATGCTTCTTCACTAGTTAGCTTGATGTGCAGGAAAGGTTGATCTTGTGGCAGCAGAGCACTTTTGTAGATCCCACTATGATGTTGTGGCGTTGCCAACATTCAACAACTCAATCTTTGCAGGTGGACGAGGCAGTGGCTGTGCTTCAAGCCCACCAGGCAAAGGAGGCCGCCCAGAAGACTGTGACGAATTCAGTTGGTGTCCCGAGTGTCTGAACCCAAGGTATGACTAGTTTTCCAGAGCTGCTTTCACAAGGAAAGGACAGTGTTGACAGGAGACGTGACACTGCCACACATATCTTACTAGTTGTGTATTTAATGACGCTAAATTAGAGATTACCTCCACATGGCTCTCAACATGACTACTGCTGATGCGGACAATAGCAACTATGGTGTTATAAGCGAAGCACAGTGCAGAGCAGTGATCATTAGCCAACCAGTGGGGCACACACACTGGGACTTGCATGCACAGAGGAACTGGGATTACAATAAACACAGATTATCTGCTCAAGTCGCCATTTCTTCACTATATCTTTACACGGCAACCATTTTGCTGCTATTTTAATACTCTGAATTTTGCATTTAGCACCTTAACAGTAGGTTGGAAACTGTCCCCACCATAAACATGTACATTAGTAATTGGTATCACAGATTGTGTTTTTGTGTTTTCACAGGAGCGGGGGAACCTTGACTAGCTTCACCGATGGATCTTAACAGTGAAAAAATTTAAAATGCATAAAACAAAGTAAAAAGAAGTCAAATGATATATTAAAAAAATACCTATGGAAACAAGTCTCCAGCCAGGCCTCTAATGAACAGAAACACCAGGCCTTGTTGGCTGAGTTAAAAAGAGAAAATACACAAAAAAGAGAAAAAATTAAAATTAAAAAATGACCAGTTTATGAGAGGTTTTAGAGAAGAATTCCATGATAAAATAAGATTGAAAGCATTCCTTTTCTGCCATTTTTTTTCTTTTTTTGAAATGTTTGAATGTTTGGGCTGGAGAAGCCTGTTTATTGTGAAATTTCCCTTCACCTTTGCTTGCTTGAATAAAACTTATAAAGTAATCTGTATGCGTCTGTTGTCTGCTTGTGAAATTACAAATGGTGACAGTAAGCCTGTTCCTATGACTTGTAGTAAGATGATCATGGTAAGAGCCTCCAAATGTGTTGGCCAAATCAAGCCAATTCAGACCTCCAATGATGAAGTGGCCAAAAAACGAACACCCATCATACACACACAAATTCAATTTACACAGTGAAGTTGTGTTTCAAGATTTAATAGTGCTTTGGGACAGAGATGATAATGTCAGCAATCACTGAAACACATCTTAGGCTGTTGTACTTTTCTACCTGCACTTTTAGGCCAGCCATTAGATACATGAAGGTGGTGTGGGGGCACATTTGCATCTTTTGGAAGGACAGTTTGTTTAGTTTCCAAGGGCCATGGTCTGCTCTGTCAGCTTCTGGAAGATGGCCTCCATCTGCTTCTGGAAGCTATCGATCTGGGGTTTGAGCTGAGCCTGCATGTTGGCAGTCAGGGGCTTGATCTGCTCCTCGACATTGGTGGCAACGGTCTTCAGCTGCTCCTGAATCTGAGCGACTATAGGCTGAATCTGGCTCCTGTGGGGTAGAACATGGTTAACCATCATATATGAAAATCATAAATGCACCTGTTTGACCTGCAAAGTACAGAGCGGTCTCTGTTGCTATCATGGGTCGGTGAAATTGGGTTGCCCAAATGATGAAATAAGTGTCAGTATTTCCTTTGCTCATTTACTTAAGAGTGTGAGAGCTAACTTATACTTTCACTATGGGGGGGAATAAAATTCAGTACTGCATTATTTTTTGTGTGTTTCAATTTTATTGTAGCAAAGTAAGCCGTACATGACTATTGACAACCAATTAACAGGTGGAAGAAGTATTCGAATCATTTACCTAAGTTATTATCTTGAATGTTACCCTAAACCATGGCTATATGTGGTGAGATGGGGGTTTCCCGGGTTCGCTGTACTCACTGAGCCTGGTTTGCCAGGTCCTGGTTGCGGATTAGCTCAGTCATGTCCTGAACCAACTTGTTCTTCATATCCTCAAAGTACTGACCGAGCTTTTCAAGATCAGCAGCATCTTGTGCAAAGCTTCC
Organism: Cebidichthys violaceus; assembly: GCF_023349555.1. NCBI lineage: Eukaryota > Metazoa > Chordata > Actinopteri > Perciformes > Stichaeidae > Cebidichthys > Cebidichthys violaceus. The sequence continues at coordinate 77,707 of NW_027176850.1, forward strand.
TGTAGGTTTCCAAATATTAAAAAAAAGTCAATAATTAAGTATGTTTTTCACAACTATGATAAACAAAATACTTGCACTCTTCTCATTTGGAGAAGATAAATTAAATATCCTACCTTGTGCCAGACCAAGCAGAACAATGGTGGCAATGAGGGAGAATTTCATGGCTGCTGAGTGGAGGAGACCTACAAAATCAAACATTTATGTATGAGGATGATGATATAACCTGATGTTAATATGCTGCTTGTTCCTCTGTGTCATTTTCGCTCTGTTGCAATATAACCTGTACTGACTAAAAAAGCACCATCCTTTTTTTTTCTCACCATTTTGCTTGAATTTCAACCTTCCTGACAATGTTCCTTTTGAAATCCAAAATGGGCCATTAAGATGTTTTATGAAGTTGTTTTTCAGAGGTTGAATAGAAAGCTCTTTTGTTTTTCGATCAGATGACTCGCTGATGAAAGTTCTCACATTTTCGAGGAATGCCAGCCTGGCTTTCTCGCAATGAAGTAGTAAAATAAATATTTACCACGCATTAACTTGTAAATTTTATCTGGCTCATCAGAGACATTGCGTCAATAACTGCAGTAAAAAGCTGGAGAGAGAACCTTGACTTTGGAATAATTTATCACAGTTATGTGTTCCCAGGTCACAAAATTAACATCTATATTTCATTGCTCTGAATCAAGAGCAGGTAAGGTCACTACAACTGTTTAATTAATTTAGAATAAGATATTTTGTATATTGTGTATGAAGAGAAAGCTTATTTTAATGACATAAAAATTCCAAATATTTCCATTGAAAACTTAAACATGTTAAACATGATTGAGAAACATCAACACCTTCATGAGCAAAATCCTCTCTTTGCCATTATACAACATCAGTTCCCTCATTAAACCTTGAAGCAATAAAGGAGTGCATTTTACCCTCAAAAGTTGCCTTTCAGTCGTTTAGTTTAGTTTAGTAACAATTTGTAGTTTTACATTCCAGGAGAGTTATTGGAATTGTCTCATTGTTACAGATGCAGTTTAAGCCCATAAAAAACAGATCTAGACTCACCTGTACTGCAGGAGAAGTTGGACTGGATGGTGCTTTCCTGTGGGACTCTCATACTTTTTATTCTCCTGCATGGTGATGCAGCCGTGACGTGATGTGAATCTGATTGGACAAGAAAAGAAACAAAACATTATTGGATGTTTGTTCCGTAACAGAATCACAGCACTGACCCTTGCGAACTCTGTTTGCCACCTAGGCAAACTAAACCAAAGTCCAACAGTCCCTCTGCTGACATTCCAACATGAGTGTACATCTTATCATATTGATTAAATAAACGGCTTAATCACTGGTAACAGCATCAGCCAGGCCAGAACGTTTGATAATGACACATGAGCTTCAACAGATATAATAGAGAAGAGAACTGACAGAATGTCTTGTTTTATTATTGTTTTACTTTGCATTTCATTGTACTATTATTTCAGATAGTGCTTTTATATTAAGCACTTTGTAACTTGTTTCGAGTGCCCTATAAATAAAGTTTATTATGACTATGATGAATGTTGCGATTATGATCTGTTTGATTGATTGATTTTATTTGATTGATTCAGTTATCTGTGTTGTTGTAATGTTGAGTTGTGTGTATTTGATTTGTATAGAAGTCTGTCTAGATGTCACAAACTAGGCTACAAATGCAGTGGTCCACGTTAATAATAATAACGTTAATAAATATAATAATAATAATAATATTTGTATTATTTATTAGTATAACGCTTTAAAAGGTACTCAAGGGCACTTTACATGGTAAATAAAGGTATACAAATGTGAGTGTGGTCATAAAATGTATGTTTTATTTTACAGGAATCTATGATCACTCCCTGGGGATCATTTTAAGGCATTAACAGCATTAAAACAACAACCCAAAAACTATTATATTCACAGAAAAGCATTCTTTATATATATATATATATATATATATATATATATATATATATATATATATATATATATATATATATATATATATATATATATATATATATATGTCGTGGCCAGAAACACACTGACAAAAGAGGTCAGGGCATCAAAGAGGAGCTACACTGAAAAAGTTGGAAAACAAGTTTTCAGCCAACATAACAAACCTGCGTCAGTGTGGAGAGGTTTGCTGGACCTCCCAAAATACAGGATACCCCCCCCCCCCCCCCCCCCCCCCCACACACACACACACACACACACTCTGTGGAGAACCATCAACTGACTGACGACCTGAATGTGATGTGTTCTACTGCAGGTTTGATAAGCCCACTTTCACACCCCCCAACTGTTCTGACATCAAACAACCACCTACACCCCCTGCCACCTTCTCACCTCTCCAAACCAACCCCCCACCTGCAATGAGGATCTGTGAAGAGAATGTGAGTCGGCTCTTTCACAGACAGAAGATCAGGAAGGCACCGAGTCCAGACGGTGTGTCAGCCTCCTGAGTCTGTGCTGACCAGCTGGCCCCCTATCTTCATGCAGATCTTCAACCAATCACTGGAGCTATGTGAAGTCCTCTCCAGCTTCAAACGCTCCACAATCATCCCGGTCCCCAAGAAATCCTCCATCACAGGATCAAATGACTAGAGGCCCGTCGCCCTGATCTCTGTGGTCATGAAATAATTCGAGAGACTGGTGTTGACCCACCTGAAGAACATCACAGGGCCCCTGCTGGACCCCCTACAGTTTGCCTACTGGGCAAACAGGTCGGTGGATGATGCAGTCAACATGGGACTGCACTACATGCTGCAACACCTTGACTCTCCGGGGACATACGCAAGGGTTCCGTTTGTGGACTTCAGCTCTGCATTCGACATCGTCATCCCAGAAATACTTCAACCCAAACTGTAGCTCACTGTGCCATGCCTCCATGTCATTGGATCACAAACTTCTTGACTATCAGCAGCAGCGCCCCCCAGAGATGTGTGCTCTCTCCACTCCCCCACTCTTCTCCCTCTACACTAACGACTGCACCTCAGGAGACCCATCTGTTAAACCCTTGAAGTTCACAGACAGAATGGTCATCAGCTTCATCAGGGACGGTGATGAGTCTGCGTACTGACGGGAGGTTAAACAGCCGGCCCTCTGGTGTGGTCTGAACAAGCTCAAAACTGTGGAGATGAAAGTGGACTTCAGACACCAGAACAGCTTCTTTCCACTGGCCGTCACTCTGACTTCACTTCATTCTGCACCATTACCTCCATTTGTTGTGTTTTATGTTCATATATGGTTACTTTTGTATATATATTTATATTTGTACATAATGTTTATGCTTACCGCTGTTCTAATTTAATTTCTAAGTCAAATTCCTTATATGTCTACGCATACATGGCCAACAAAGCCGATTCTGATTCTTTCTTGTTAGCCATGTTAACATCTGAGCTCTAGGAATGGGAATGTCAGCCCATGTGTTAGTCCACCAGTTTGGTGCAGACTGACATATCATAACTGTTGAATGGATTAACACAAACTGTGGTGCAGACATTCATGGTTCCCAGAGGATGAATCCTGATGACTTTGATGATCTCTTAACTTGTCATCTATAGCACCACCAGCAGGTAGACGTTTGTGGTCTATGCAGCTATTAAATGGATTGCCATGGAATTTGGTGCATACATTCATGCCCCACACACAAATTCAGAATAATCCATGTTGTTATCTCATGACTCAACATTTCAATTAGTCATTTAAATACATGTAAAACTAATTCCCATCAGCATCAGCTGTGCATTTTGTTAATTAGCAGATTGTTAGCATAATAACATGCTAACATCTGCTGGTGAACATGGTAAACATCAGCGTGTTAGCATAGACACAGATAGCTGCTATGGCTTTGGACTGTTTTTTACTTACTTACTATATACTACATCTTGAACTTTAATTATAAGGATTTATGTCTGCATATTGAATTAAGAGTTTACGCTCTTCTTTTAGAATAAATACAAAACATTTCTGTTTTTACTCAATTTAATGGACCACAGGATTGAAAAATATTCTCTAAAAAGAAAAGAGTTTTTAAGAAAATAACAACAATATGATCTTTAAAAATGTCTCAGACATCTGTCCTTTGGGGAGAAGTATGACACTCTCACATGTGGCTGTAACCCTTCTACCTTTGGTTTACATCCAACAGGGTGTTCCAGTCTATCTTTATGGCTGCTGTAAAGTCATTAACACTCAGCCCCACTCCTCCTCAGTCAGTCATAAACAATTCAAAACAGGGGGGGGGGGATACGGAGGAAATAAGTGAGAGGTTAACATAAACAACAGAAGCTGTTTAATAAAAGTTGAAGAACGAGAATCCTATGACTCTCTTTTCATCCAGTGGGAAAGCCTGGCACTGGAGTTTTAAAAGTCAGACTATAAAAGCTTAGATCAAAACCAGATGTGGGAATGTATTCTCTCTGTATTCTGACTGTCCTGGTGAAAACAGCTTAGGTTGTTTACCTTTCTCAAACCCATCCTCTTAAAATTTAAAAAAAGGAACTGGTATGCAAGGCATGCAAGGCTGACACGGAGTACTACACATAAACGTTGCAGCAGGAAGAGGTGAACAGTTTAGAACAAAATGAGAAAACGTAAAGCTGAGTATCGTCTGTAGTTTTGCTGTATTATACAAAGTGTAGCACAAAAAACCCAGAAACAGAAAGAGAAAAAAAAACTGAATGATATAATTGGATTATTATTATTACAAAACATTTTAATGTTTTGACCGGTAGAAATGGAGTTAATTGAACTAGGTAATATACTTTATAGAGTGTTTGTTGTTTCTTTTGTAACAATGCATCATACTCTTAAACTGATCTAATGATTTTAATCTGTAAATAACTACAGCTTTCACACACCAACCCTGTCCCCTAAAAATTACATTCATACAGATGTAGTGGAATATAAGGAGAAGCACAGTGGTAGAAGACATACTCACATCCTTTACTTAAGTACCAATACCTTAATGTAAAAAAGTCTTCAGTACAGGTTAAAGTCCTATATTCAAACACATTCATAAGTAAAAGTACAGAAGTATTTAAGTAATTAAAATTACCCTTATGACTAGTATGTTATATGTCATGATTATATTGTAACTGATGCATCAATGTGTAAGCAGCACTTCACTGTTGTTGCTGGTGGAGGTGGATCTAGTTTGAACTACTTCATAAACAGTTACCAAGTATTACGTCCAGTGTTTCCCAACCTAGAGGTCAGGGCCTCTTTCAAAGGTTCACAAGATAAATGTGATTGGTCATGAGGCCGGATAGAAGAAAATAAAACAAAATTGTGCAACACAAATTTATTTTTACTTCTTTTTGTTCTTTTTGGAGAATTATTGGAACATTTGACTTCTTTTGGCTTCAAACTGTTATGTAACTGAAAACAGGTTTAAATGGGTAAATGTCTTTTTGGTGGAACTGCCAAAAACTCACAGACATCTGAAATTTTTTTTATGTAAAATCTTAATCTGAATAGTAACGAGTATCTTTAACTGCCAAGTAAATGTATAAAGTAAAAAGTACAATATTTGTGACTCAGGGAGTAGAAGTTTAAAGTATACAATGGAAAAAGGCAGAAAAAAAATGCATTTAAGCTTATTGTTATGAAAACAACATGTTTAGGCTGGCTGCTAGTTATAATTACAGTAATTTAAGCAACAGTGAGAGAAGGAAAAGATAACAAGAAGTGGGGAAAAAGTAAATGCAGCAAACACATAAAACTAAGCACTAGAAACCGACTGGAGAACAACATCAGTGACCAAATGTCACTGAGCTGCATACCTGAGGTTATTAACTGATGTAATGAAATGAGAGCACGCCCTCCAGTGAGCCAAACACTCATTACAATTCTGATATGTGACTGTTGTGTGTGTGCTCCAGTAAACAATGTAAACAGGCCACAGCTCCAATGTTAGATGTTTGTGGAATCCTCACAGTCCCTCAGTCTACTCGAATTTGTTTAAACTTTGTTTTTGCAGATTCAGCTTTGAAAAAAAAAAAGATCCTCCTCCACACTCCTCTGGCCTCAAACCAGACCACAGAAAGAATGACAAATTACACAAGCACCAGAAAGTCATAAAAAACATTTAGGAAACTCAAGAGGATGTCCCATTTCCTCTTCAAGTCTTTGCTGGTCCACTAACTCAAAGTTCGACCAAGTTACTTCAAACTTTTATTGTCTGTTTCAAAGAAGGATCATCATTGTTTTCACCCTATTATCGAAATAATTGAGTTATTCGGCTTCTAAGTTTTAATCACATGCTCCAGGCTGCAGAGCCGAAGCTGTAAACCCTCACTGTAGCTCTGCTCTGGTGGTGCCAGAGAACAGAGAGGCTCACATTTCTTGGCTTGATATTTCTTTGACTTTCCACTGCTGCATTCAGGTGCGAAAGAAAATATCGTAATTGTGACAACAGTATGCGCATAACAAAACGTTCTGATGCACAAGTCATCAAAATGTGATATTTAGGAGTTTGTTCTTTTAAGGAATTGTTTTAAAGCATTACACAACAGCATCTGTTTTCCTTCTGTGCCACTTGACCATTTAAAGGGGAATTGAGTAAACAGTTGCATTGTCAGTTCCTATTAGCATTAAGTAAACTAGAATTGAAATGGATCTGGTAAAGTTTATAATTAAGTCAAATATTGACGTCTTGGTTCTACAAATGAGATTAACAAGCGTCTATCAGAAATCTCTGGTGAGAAGCAGCAAACTGTAATATTCTGCTATGTATTGTAATTTACTTATTTACATGTTTTTTTCCGGCACCACATCTTCCATCACTAACTGACTTTCTAATATGTCATCCTCATGTTTGTAAATGCTGGTGCCTAGAAAACAAGACATGCAATCAAACACGACCGAGTTGAATTAACACTTTCCTGATAAACCTGTTAAAATAGAAAACCAGGGCCAAAGTCAAGGTTATAATCGTCATTTTGATTCAAATTAATTTTGTTTATGTATTGTAACACTAAATCACAAATCTCAAATTTGCCTCAGTGGGCTTTACAGTGTTTACAGCATATGACACACTGTCCTTAGTCACTGAATTTGTGAATTTGGATGAGAAACCAAGCGCACAATCTATTAAAGAAACATGCTACAGCCACTATGTAGGATTTATTAGCGGTAGATAATACACTTAAACCACGGACATCAATGGTTTGACATGCAAAAATACAGTCATGGTTCTTTAACTCAGAGTCTGTAGAGTACGAGGGATCCGTGAAGGCATCAGTTGACTGACAATCCCGCAGCCTAATCCAGAGAGTGAGGATGCACAGCAGCGGTGATATGTGTCGAATGAACATCGGCTGAGTACTTCTTTCGACTGTGATTGACAAAACCCTGCTAACACTTTGTTCATCAAGCCCTCAGATACCAGATTTTGAACCTGAAATCGGGTTGATCAGTACAAATTGAATCCAGACCAGGACTTTACGCAGACGTTACGTTTGGACAATGGAATCTAGCGTGATGCCGGACAGTATCCGCCCTCAGAGGCTACAGCCAGGCATTGGATTCGGTTCCGGACCGACCGGGACCCTGCGCTCCTCTCTCCGGCCCGGGGTTACGGTCCCCATCGCGCCGTTGTTGCCCTCCCCGGCCTCTCTGGCCGCTTCGTCCGGGCCTCCTCCACCGCTGCCTCCGCTGCAGCTCCACAGCCTGTACGGCGGCATCGGAGCGGGGCTGGGGGCCACCGGGCACTGTAACCCGGGGAACCCGGCGGTGCTGAAGGAGGCGGTGGAGGCGGTGGTCCGCAGCTTCGCCAAACACACGCAAGGTTACGGCAGAGGTAAAGTCCACTGGTGATAATATGCTCTGTTCAATGTGGAGATAGCGGTGATAATGTGTGTCATATGGTTCAGTTTTGAGTTTTGAGGAGAAGAAACAGACACTTTTAGCTGCGCCATCCGTTTGGAAGTGGATTAGCAACAGAAAAAAAACATGCTAACGTTGTATTCCTCTAAATGACATGCTTGGCTACATTGTGTCAAATATACCCACTTTGTATTGTTCTACCGTGTTTTCTGGTGATTTTCATCGGATGCAAAATCACAATAAGTTTTCCTTAGATATTAACACACGTAAAATAACATTGTCTTCAACAACTTAACTACAGGATTAAGTAGCACAGCCCTGGGGGATTACATTTACGAACAATACGCTTTTATTCTAGTAACTTGTTTCACATTCGACACAGTACACCTCTGGTCCTGTAATGTAATTGTATATCACGTTACTTATTGTCAGCAGCAAAGATGTTGTGGGTTTATCCATCTTTTTTTAATCAGAAATATGTTGCCTATTATCCAGACTATTCCTCTTAGTAAGTATTGCCAGATGGATGTAATTTGCACAACTAACTTTTTAGAGAAATAAGCATGAATTACTGATGTTTCATACTTATGCTCACATATTTATCACTGCAGCACATTGGACAGAACTATGCATGAAACTAACATTACACCAAAAGCTGCTATAATGTTGGCTGTTGAGCTAAAACAAGTGTTCCTGTCCGCTAATAGGATTTATTTCTAAAAAGATTGTCCCTCTGTGCTCCTGGCTAACAGCTTCTTCCCTCCTCTATCCCATTTAGGCTACTTAACACTGCCAACATTGGCAGCACCACAAGACTGTTGATGTTTTTGTCTTAATGTCGCTCCAATTTTGTGATTTATTTTCTGGGGAAGAAAACGTGTTGGCTAAATTATCTCATTTATACAGAAAAGCCATATTTGGGCATTCGGCACTCATTACTTACTTATATTGTAATTTGTGTTTTCCACCTTTTTTCTGTGGTATAGTTATAATTATGTCATTACCAGGGAATTAAAATGCTTTACTTTGCTATAAAACACAAGACTATTAACACATTCTATCAGTTATATTTTATAACTGTACTTTTCCTTTCTCACATTTGTCAAATATGAGCCGATTGATACCGGGCAGGTTTGAGTCTGGGCCAGCACCATTGCCGCATGTGTTCCTCTGCTATCTCCTGATATTTCCTGTCTTTCTATTTTATCCCTTTCCTGAACCCTTTAGATGCTCAAAAATAACTTGGTCTGTTTCTGAATTTGGTGTGTTGAGCCTGCTTTAGGTGGCTCTTGATTTAGAGCAACTACTTTACATTTCAGTAAAATGAAATGCATTTTCTGGACATCCCATGGCTCATCATACATGTAGCACCGTGTATTTATGAAAACAAATATGTTTTATACTGTTTTAAACAGAGTACACAATGGATTCATATATATTTGTTGAGTAAGTAAGAGCAACTTACTTAATTGTACTTACATTATTGTATTCAATAGCCCACAAGTTATTACTTTTATTGGCTTAAAACAAGAGAACAGTTTACAGTGAGCCCTTTACTTTTTCAAACAGTAAGAGCAATAACAAAATTATTTGGATTGCAGTCCAGAGATTTATATATCTGATGTTAGAATATATCTCAGCTTCTTCACAGAGGCCTCATTAGTCGCAGAGCTGCAGCCCTAAAACGCACTGATCGTTCTCCAGGCTCTGTAAGTGAACAAGAAGCAGGCTGCTTGTGTTTCGTATCAAACAGTCAGCTCAGCAGGAAAGAGTTGAGGGCGAAAAGAAGTCAACCAGCCCTGAATAACATTGGCTGCACTCACATTTCTCTGCAGATCCAAACCCAAAAGAATAATTTCTGACTCATTTTTATTGCTTTTCTTTGTTGTCGTTTCCTTTTGCAGGACACTGAGGTGGTGCAGAATATCCTCTTAGCAGCCATCTAAATATTTTCAGGAAAAACCTCCAACTTCCTTGAGATGACCTTCCTCCTACCCTCTCCATCTTTGTGTTTAGAGAGGAAATTTCAGAGCTCAGTCAGGGACAAATGGCACTTTAGAGTTTTGTCGATGTACCACACTGTGACGAGGCTTCTTTTTATCTCTGTGCCCTCCAGTAAACGTGGTAGAAGCCTTACAGGAGTTCTGGCAGATGAAGCTGACCAGAGGGGCCGACCTGCGGAACGGAGCTCTGGTTGTCTATGAAATGGTCCCATCCAGCAGCCCTCCATATGTTTGCTATGTCAGTCTTCCCGGGGGCAGCTGCTTTGGAAGTTTCCAGGTACCTTGTCTGCCTTTTCTTAGCATGATTGTGATACGATCATCCCAGAGATGGCGTTTTGTTAAATGATAATTGTGTGTTGGAGAAACCCTTTGTACAGTATGATTAATGTAAGGAAAATGTCACTCAAGTGCCATGTTACAAGCTTACAAAATTCCAACATCTTGGTAACCACAACATAACAAATATAGATGCAAGACCTCAAAACAGCAAAGTAAGGTCTATGCACACTGTTGCTAACTTAACTCCCCATAAACACTGGCTGGCTTTATCTTTTTTGACGACATATCTGTGTTTCGGATTCTATCTGACCACTAAAGCATGTTTTCTTTCATTGTTTGACAGTTCTGTCCCACCAAGGCAGAGGCAAGACGCAGCGCTGCCAAGATTGCTCTGATGAACTCTGTTTTCAATGAACATCCCTCTCGACGCATCACAGACGACTTCATTGAGAAGAGCGTCAGTGAGGCCCTGGCCTCCTTCAATGTAAGTCACCTAGAGGTTGTGTGCTTCCGTCCTTAATGGCAGTATGTTGTGGTGATATCTAAATAATAATGAAAGGATAGAAATAGACACATATGTAAGATACTTAATGCAAGTACTATATTACTTATATTACTAATATGTAAATGTAATACAGTTGGCAACACGCAAATGGCTATTTGCAGAACGGTAGATACCTGATACTAATAATTGATGCTTTGAAGGTTACTCTGCTGTCAATTGTTTCCTAAAATCTTTTGCAACACACATTTTAGAGATCCTCTCTTCATTATTCATTATTTTATCTTCATTAGATTTATTTGTCAAGCTGTTGTTTGGGCCAACACAGCACGCTGACATTAACTAGTAGTTCTTTCCAGGGAAACAGAGAAGAGGCTGACAATCCCAACACAGGAATTGGTGCTTTTCGCTTCATGCTTGAGTCCAACAAAGGAAAATCCATGCTGGAGTTTCAGGTGCGTAAAATTCTGCGTCGTGTTAAGCACCATTTCATGCTTCTGAGACGCACTAGGGTGGAGTGAAAATAGCACTGGCAAGGTTTGAGCCCAGATGCTGTGTTAAAATGTTTTGCATGTGTTGAGCTGATGTATACAGTATAACAAAGATAGAAACCAGATAAATGTTTTATAGAGATTTATAGTTTGTATGCCTCTAGCTTACCAAGAGCTAGCTACTCCATTGGGGTAACACACAGTAGTTTAAGCCAACATGTGACCTGTTTCTCTTTTACTAAAAGCATGGAGCTCGAAGCCAGAACATCTTAACCCGATGTATAGATAGTAATAGGGAATCTGAAGGAAGCATGCTTGGTTTGTAAAATGGAATTGCTACTTTCTGAGTGTCCTGAAGCGAGTGCATTTCTTAATTCCTGCTGGCTCGGCTGTGTTTGTGTTTCAGGAGCTGATGACTGTGTTCCAGCTGCTGCACTGGAACGGGAGCCTCAAAGCCATGAGAGAACGACAGTGTTCCCGACAGGTACTGTCAGTCATCTCACCGATGGGTTCAATTATCCAAATGCAGTAGTAGCTTTCATCACTTTTCATCAAGTTTCCTAAACAAACAAACTTTGTGTTAAATCTTTCCTGACATGGCTTGACAGATTAAACATTTTGGGGGACATTGCTAGAGAGCAGGAAAATAATGTCACGGCAGATGAAGCATTATAAACACAGGCTACCAAAAACATTGATTAAAAGAATAATCTGTAGGTGCGTTAAAGCTTATCCTCTTGTTGTACAGGTGACACGTGAAGCAAGTTCAAATTATGGAAGCACCAAATCGTCGATTTGAAAAATTCTTATACCTCAACTCGGGCTATCTGCCGATATCGAGTAGAAATACAAAACCAGTGCTCTCTTTTTATCGCATTTAAAATTGGTATACACTGTGTGGATTTCAGTGGGATCAATTTTGTGTGAGGTAACATGAGGCTAAGGATTGCTGTTGTTGGCAGCTGGAACACTGAATTTTAGAATGACAAAAAAACCTGTATTTTTTGGGGGATTCATTGTGTCTGGCAGATACACAATCTAAGATCAGTATCTCTTGTATCCAATTGGGAGTACGTTTTTAGCTTTATATCCTTTAGCTGCGGCCAAAGATGTGCGAATGTCTCAATAGATCTTGAGTTGGCAAGACCACTTAGCTTTCTCTCTCTTATTTCATTTGCAGGAAGTGCTGGCTCACTATTCCCACCGGGCTCTGGATGATGACATGCGCACTCAGATGGCCGCCGACTGGGTGAACCGAGAACAGAGTGTAGCGAGCACTATTGCGCAGGAGGTGGCGTCGACGGAGCGAGAGCTGGAGGACGCCAGGCTGGCGGGCAGAGAACTGCGTTTTTACAAAGAGAAGAAAGACATCCTGATGTTAGCTGTGGGCCAACTCAATGCAGCCAACACTGCCACGCTGCCCTCACACTAAACCTGCCGTCCATCGTGGAAACATGCCTTCACACTCCGTAGGATTCCTGGTAACAGTATCGATCACTTCATAGATATATAGATATAGAGGTGCTTTTAGGTTTTATATCTTGTGGTTTTTTATACGAGGACCAGGTAATCAGGCCTTGACATCCGTCCATAACACCAACACATGCCGCTATAGGCGTTACCTCTTTGTGCCTAGTGATTACAGGATAACAGTGCTTTTTTTAAACTTGCTTTGCATTCCACCTGACTAGGTTTAAAGGTTTGTCATTATTTCATACCGTATTTACTCGAAGTAGACCTACAGAAACACGCAGCCTGCCTTTCATCAGTGAATGTATGGGACATAACTTAATATGACCCATCAAATCAAACACATTTGATCAATGTTTGGACCATCGAAGTTTGTTTCTTTCATGCTTAGGGTGTGTTTACTTGTGTATAGTATTTTGGACTCTGGCAGGTAAAGGAGGTAAAATGTATGGGTCTTAAAACCTTACTGGCAAGTACCTCGTGTCCATTAATAATCAGAATATTTGTGAAATCACCACAAAAACAGCAAAATCTGCAGCGGGATTTGAGATCCCACCTTATAACCCTTCCTTCATGTGGAAACTCTGCCTGTTGTAATGAGAATACAGTGGAAATATGTGGAAATTGCATTCTCAAATAATACCAGAAATTCAAGTAAGCATTGTTATTGGCTTCTGTAATAATTTGTGGGTACTTTGCTAAAATGTCAGCAGGTGACTGACAGCAGCTCAGGTTTTTTGAAAAAATCTGATATTGAACCATCACTATGATTTTTATTTTTTTATTTTTGAAGGCATTTGACTATTTCAATATGCATTGTATGCTTGGTGACCATGACACTAGCTGAATGTATATTTTCAGTGTGCTATCAACTAAAGGATTTGCAAAGTGATGCTGTTTAACATTTAGACTAATGAGTTAGTCTTGTGATACAGGTTGTGTTGGTCATGTGCTTCATTTAGAAGAGTTCAAATAGTTGTTGCTTGGGAAACTAAAATGGAGGTCGGGATCTCAGCATAAACAAAGAATAAAGGGGATTGGGGGTAAAATGTGCAGGCCAAAAAAATAGTTGAGGAATCTTTTGTTTTAAACAAGCGGATTCGTCACGTGTGAGTCATTGTGGTCCATACAAAACACTACCAGCACTTGTGGTTTATGTGTTTTTTTCACATATGGGAAGGAGAATCTGTTTGTTAGCAGTGCTGGTGTACATCCACAGGCTAAACACAATGTATGTCACTCGCACTTATCACCTTTTAAAAAGTGTATTATGTTGAAGGACCTGATTTCGTTTATACTGTAAATGTGATATCTTTATATTTCTCTATGTAACTAAAATGTATTGAATACATTATACGGATGAAGGCATTTCAGTGAGTAGCCTTTTGAGGACCCCATATAATGGAAGTGAGAGTTTATTTGATAGTGTGTGGCTCTGGTTGGTTGGAAATGTGGAAACTGAGTTATGCAAGTTAAACAGCGGGAGGGCTCATTCTCACCTCTGAATGCTGGATTGTCAACAGCAGAAACTGATTACGCTAAATTTTGGGAGACGGCAAATAGAAAACAAAGCAGCAGAAATGTAGTATGATTAAAGCCAGACAGATCCAATTTTATTATTTTATTGCCGTGTCTCTTCCCTACGATGATTGTGCCTTCATGAAGTTGGGTGGATGCAACAGTTAAGACTCAAAACTCAAAAGATTCATTAATTACATGAGGTCTTTAAAAGATGTTCTACTCTGCTTTACAATGTTTTTTGTAATTTCATGTAAAGTTAAAATTATGTATTACATGCTATATTACTGTTACAGTAAAGTTACTTTAAAGGACTAGTTGGACATTTGGTGAAATTTGCTGATTACATTTTTTGTGGAGATTTAGACGAGAAGATTGATACCATTCTCATATCTGTGCTTTACGTATAACGCTGCAGCCAGCTAGCTAATCTTAGCTTATCTTAGCATAATGGCAGGATGTTTTCACCTAAGTCTCCACCAGAAGGTTAATAAGCATTTTTACCAAAATGTCGATCTATTCCTTAAATATGTTACATGACATTAGATTATGAACCTTTTGGTATACATTTGTAATCATATATATTGTTTGTTTGGTACTCAGCTTGCAAAATATGTGTGCAGCACAAAATGTTTTAGTAATTTCGTCTTCTTGGAAAAGACCATGCAGCTCTCCTAAGTAAATACTGAAAATTTAAAATAGACTTTTTAATTGATTCAATGAACACTTTGACCTCACAATTCTGCAGTTTGAACCCGTTTATCTGCTCCTGCTCCCAGAATCTCATCTGCAGATACGTTTTCTATACTCATCAGTGATTTTATCGTCCCATGAACCAATCTGGTTAGATTTGAAAAGCTGAAATACAATTATGGGCTGGAGATCATGAGTGATGTGTTGTGTTTTTTGTATGTTTTTTTTGCATTTTTCTACTACGTTAGATGCTTATTATGTGTGTGATTTTTTTTATTTTTACGACAAGCCATTAATCTCAGAGTTCTCTTCTTACAAATGCCTTTGACTTTTCTTTGTGATCATTATAAATGAAGGCTTTTAAAAACTTTTTTTTGATATCCCTACTATTAAAAATACCTTTGGCTTTTCATCTTTTGGCTTTGATGCATGATATGTTGATTAAGTTTATGTTTTTGTATGTTTTATATTCTATACAGTATTGTTTTATAACAGTGTTTCTGAGGGCCCTTATTGTATGTATTTTCTATGAACATTTTGTATTCCATGTTTATACTTTTAGTAGATTTATATGATGTAATAAAATGGTTCATACAAATGTTTACTAATTGGTCGTATCACTTATTTTACTGTGTAGTACACAACTAGGACCAAGTAACTCTAAATAGATAATTGTTTTTCATGGTTTATTGGTGTAAGTGTAATTTACACTAATGAAAAAGTAGCTTTACACAAAGATACAATTTACACATTGTATGTATTGTACACAAAGATAGTGTGCTTTAAAACATATTTGGGCTAGAGCTGTGTTTCTTATGAAGGCAATTTGAAATACTTCAACAAAGGCTTGGAAAAAAAGATTAAGAGGATCTTTTCAATTGTGACAATGCAGGCTTTTTGAATGTTAGGAATTCTCATGAATTCCTGTTTCCTTTTTCAAATATTTTTCTCTCATTTGTTATTTTAATGGACAATACAGACAAACATGTTGCATAGAAAGACATACTGCAACTGAGATAATGAATACAGTATGGGGCATCTAGCTGAACCTAGTTTGCAGTAACTGTGAACTTGTCCACATGTGTGTATTATGTTAGCCTTTGTTGTAGAGATGCAGTTGAAACATAATGATAATGTTTTGCATGTTCAGTTAAAAATAACAAAGAATCTTTGGTTTGATGTAAAAGTGACTCACTCCTTTAACCAAAGAAGGTAATAGCCTTTTATGTTACAACCTAGTGTGTTGTCACTTTCTTTTTTCTATACTGTAAATTATGTATTATATAGCTTACACAGTTAGTACGAAATTCTTAAAAATACTTGCAGAAATATGTTATATTATTTATTTATAATGTACTACTTCCGCCTCCGGCACACGTACAGGAAGAGGCGGGGCCTCAGCGAAGGACGCTCGTCTGGCGTTGTTCATTCAACATGGCAGCGGGACCAATTTCAGAGAGAAACCAAGGTAACTACATCATTGTAAACCCCTTTTCTGCCTTTCTTTAAAGTCATTTATGACTCCGCCTGTGGGTCACACTTCCAACTGCTCACCTTGTTTTTATGAGCGCCACCAGACGTCGGTTTAACTCATAATTTGTGATAAACAACCGGTCGATCACATGGAAGTGCTTAGTTGTTAGCTTGGTTTGCCGCTAATTGCGCCATTCAATGAAGTTCTATTTAACTTTACTTTGGTGTATTATACTCGTTTGTTGTACTGGAGCAAATGTGTGGCGTTGATTTTTGATTAATTTGAAGTATTGCAGCTGTGAGCATATTATAAGCAGAGGTACCTCCTGTTGGCTAACAGCTAGTTAGCTTAGCAACCTAGGTTTAGTCATGTTGAGGAGCTCAACACATGATCACACTTTGTTATCTTTACAGTTATATTTGGGATGTCGCTTTTACCCAGTGTTTGATAAGTAATGGATATGGTTTGTAGAAATTATTATTTTTAACAGTAATAACTGGTAGGTTAGATCATTATTTTTTGTTTCGAGCTGTTAATAAAAGATGAAAACGTTTTGTTTATTTTTATTTTTTTATTTTTTGAAAAGCCACCTTAGTTAGGCATCATAGAAATAATATTGGAGTTACTAATTCTGCATTGAAATTTACTTATTTATTGTTATTTCAACTATATTTTCCAAAGGACTGAAAAGCCACAAAATGTCCTTTAACAGTTGCTCTTACAGACATGAGTTTCTTTGTGGCAAATACACATCCTTTTATTTGTAACTTTATATAATAAAGTTTAATGTGCGTGTGTTTAAGGGCTTTACTTCATCATTAACTCAATTAATTGTGAAAGACAATTAAACATCTCCATCACAGTTTACCAGTACAACTCTCTAATCCATGTTACATTAATCTAGAGATCATTTTAATATGAGGTTTAATTTAAATTCTTATTTATTTTTTCAGACGCAACTGTGTATGTTGGCGGCTTGGATGAGAAAGTGTCAGAGCCATTACTATGGGAGCTTTTCCTGCAGGCTGGTCCTGTGGTCAACACGCACATGCCAAAAGACAGGGTCACTGGTCAACATCAAGGTGAGTAGCACAGCTGATAGCTGTAAGATGTCATGGTCACTCAAGAAACAAAAAAAGAACACCCCTAAGTTTGTTTATTTCCATTAAAATTACATTTGCAGATAAATATAAATCATGGTGCACATTCTTTCTTTCGTTTTCAGGCTATGGCTTTGTGGAGTTCCTTAGTGAAGAAGATGCTGACTATGCCATCAAAATCATGAATATGATAAAGCTCTATGGAAAACCCATTCGAGTTAATAAGGCCTCCGCGCACAATAAAAACCTGGATGTGGGTGCAAACATCTTCATTGGTAATCTGGATCCGGAGATTGACGAGAAACTGCTCTACGATACATTCAGTGCCTTTGGCGTGATCCTCCAGACGCCGAAGATCATGCGAGACCCAGACACCGGCAACTCCAAGGGTTATGCTTTCATAAATTTTGCGAGCTTTGACGCATCAGATGCCGCGATTGAGGCCATGAACGGCCAGTACCTCTGTAACAGGCCCATCACGGTGTCCTACGCCTTCAAGAAGGACTCCAAAGGAGAACGTCATGGCTCGGCCGCAGAGCGCCTCCTGGCAGCACAAAACCCTCTTTCGCAGGCTGACAGGCCACATCAGCTGTTTGCAGATGCCCCACCGCCTGCGAGTGCTCCGACGCCAGTTCTAACTGCAATGGGAAGCGGGATGCCCATTGGTATGACTGAAAAACTGTGGTTAAACCTATCGGGTGTTTTCTTTTCAATAGTTCATCATTTAAAGTTGAAGTGCAATGCAGAACATTTTCAACCACTTTTCACCAGCAGATGAGGAAATATCCCATTAGTAGTAACTTAAAAGATGATCATTTCAGGTCATGCGCCTCAACGAGAACATAATGTAGTTCGGTGCACATCTGTAACGCTTGATACACGAGCAAACTGGCGATCGTATCACTGGCTCTGTTGGCTTTAAGAAGGTCTATTATACATCTGCAAATTTACGTATTTCTGTTTTTTCAAAGCTGTAACAGATGTTTTTTTTGTAATATTCCATATAAAGCCTCTGATTGATTGCTATAGATTGAGTAGTTGATTGTGGTGACATGAGAACAGATAACCGGTTTCAAGATGAAAGTAGAACTCCGTAGGTGTGCTTCTCCGTCTGATGTGTCTTTGATGAGTAGGTGATAATTAAATCAATTTGATTTAATCTTGTGTTATGTCTGTAACTAAAAGTGAACATGACAGCTGACAAATGAGCCCCTTTTTATGAGATACTAATGACATTTAAAAATGACAACAGTGGCCAAGATGACTATAATATTTAACCAATTCATTGTGTATCAGAAGAATATGAAATAATAAGTTGTAAATGCAACTTTTTTTCCCGTGCAGGCATGCCACCTCCAGGATTCCCTCCGGTTCCGCCTCCTGGACCGATGCCTCCATCGATGCCCCCTTCAATGTCCATGCCTCCTAATGCGGGGGTAGGCCAACAGGGTGGCGGTGGGCCTCCACCCGGACCACCACCCTTCCCTGGCAACATGCATCCAGGTAAAAGTTGTTAAAGATTCAAATGTTTCCACCGTGGCTGCAGGTGGGAAGTGATGCAAAAATATACTGAGAAGACTGTCATGGATGTTATTGGGTGTTTATAAAAAACTATGAAAGTAATTCCTTGCTGGAGCACGCCTGTAGACGTTATTGTTTCTGTTACACAGGTATGCCTCAGATGCCCATGCCCCCTCCTGGTCCTCCTGGCATGGTGCCTCCACCTCCTGCTCCCCCAGGATCAAATCAGTCACGGGCACCGCTACCACCTGGCATGCCCCCACCCCCGCCTATGGGCATGCCACCCAGAGCGCCATATGGCCCTCCCATGGGTAAGCGCTGTGGCATCTCCTTGAATCTTTGTTGTAAAATTAAAGTGTCTTCATCTTAGAAATACTACCTCGGTCATTTGTGGAGAAATTAAAAGCTGGTAACCTTACTTCTACATATCTGCTGTGCAGCAAAATAGATTTAATGGTTGATTTATTAAAATAATCGTTGGAAAGGCAATAGTGGTTGAGGGCTTTCACAAGCTATACTAGTGAATTGACATAGTTCAGGATATAATTGAGAATATGACATGAAATGAGGATCTAACACCACACAAAACCATGCATTTGTGAGGAGAAAAGCTATGGAGAAATTGCGTGTATCTGGTTTCCTAGATTGGAGAGGCAAAAAGCTGGAATATGTTATAGATAATTATTGAAAATGATGCAGATCTGGCAACCTGTACGCATTTTGATGTTACGGTAGCTGTTACAAGTTAGGTTAGGTGGGATGATTGTTTCTTCTTCTACCAATAAGCGGCCTATACCAATAGAAGACTGACCAATGACGGTTCATCTTGTACAATATCTTTAGATGTCAGTCATGCACCAGTGTATGGACCTAGAAGGTGCTGCAGGAAGCATCTTAAATCAGTAAAGCCCTTGTATTTCTGCTTAAAATACCAACTCACAGCATTAGTATCTGCAGATATTTTTGTAAAACTTTCTGTTTTTGGTATAAAAAAATCAGTGCATCCCTCACTTTGTTGTCAGTTTGACTACTGCATGCATGCAAGTTGTGTACAGTAATTTGTTGTGTGAACAGCAGTGATTCACATGAGACACATCTAGGTCACCAAAGTAGTACTCCAAAAAAAAATTCACCCAACGTTGGCAGGTCTTCTGATAATTTTGGACTTCTTTTTTTTGTTTTCCATGAATCTTCAAACGATATTCACTATGATGCTGAACCTCGGTGTATGAGTGTTGTTTGGGATGCTGAAACATTGTTTACTGTGGTAACCTTTTGGCTGTAGTGATAGTCAATAGTCCACGGTAAAGATATGTCATGTAATGACCCTCTTGCTTTCTCTGTTTCCCAGGTCACCCTGGGCCTCCAGGTATGAGAGGGCCTCCTCCTATGCCTCCCCCCGGCTACGGTGCTGGCCTCCCCCCTCGTCCACCTTTTGGCTTCCAGAGAGGACCTCCAATGCCTCCAAGGCCCCCCGGTGTCCCACCCCGCGTTCCTATGAGAGCACCAATGCCACCATAATCCGTCTCAAGCTGCAGAAACGGGCTCTCAATTTTTTTTTTTTTTTTTAACATCTTATGATCTACTCAAGTTTGTAATCGTGAAAATAATTTAACCCCGTTTGTATTTTTTTTTCTGGTCATTGTACAGATGAAGACCTTCGCCGAATAAAGTTTTTAGTACAAGTTTCTCACTCGCTAATATTACTTATACCGATTTCTGTGTTTCTTATAAATCCCATGGTCATGGGCCTTTTTCACGGCAGACATTTTAACATCTCACGAAAGGGAAAGTAAAGGTGTGATTAACATCATTTTTTTAATAATACCCCTCTTCCCCTAGCTCACTAGCATGTCTTGTTGGGCACTTAAGTTAAATGGAGACGTCAGTAATGTTGTTTGGTCCCACTTGTGGTTATACTGTCATATTATACTGTAAGTTTAAGTGCCTGCTGTTGGAAAAAGGCCAATACATTTAGACATTTCTTTTGTCTTGTGAAGGGGGGGGGTTTGGTCCGATAGGGGCATAACCAAAAATAGGCCTACTTCTAATATTTATGGCAAAATTAATGGGTACTATTGGTCCTTTATGATTTGAGTACCCAACGATGCATAAAGTAGTGAAGTACTCCAACATAGATTGGATATTACATTGAAATGTTGCTTACATGTTAATTAATAATACATATTCAACATGTCTACAACACTGAAATTAATTTGTGTATTTTCTCACTGTACCCTACTTAAGTTACATGAATGCAGGACCGTTAATTTGAGTATTTTCACATTGTGAATACTACTTTTAATACTACTTCATCACTGGCTATCAGGAAGAAGACTAGGCCCATCCAATATATATATGTATATATGTATATATATATATATATATATGTATATATGTATATGTATATATGTATGTATATATATATATGTATATATATGCATATATATGTATATATGTATATATATGCATATATGTATATATATATGCATATATGTATATATATATATGTATATATGTATATATATATATATACGTATATATATATACGTATGTATATATATATATGTATATATATATACGTATGTATATATATATACGTATATATATATATACGTATATATGTATATATATACGTATGTATATATATATGTATATATATATATACATGTATATATATGTATATATATATGTATATATGTATATGTATATATATGTGTGTATATATATATATGTATATGTATATGTATATATATGTGTATATATATATATGTATATGTATATATATGTGTATATATATATGTATATATATATATATATGTATGTATATATATATGTATATATATCTTTATATATGTATATATACTTATATGTATATATATATATACATATATATATACTTATATGTATATATATATACGTATATATATGTATATATATATACGTATATATATGTATATATATATACATATATATATGTATATATATATATACGTATATATATATATATACATATATATGTATATATATATATACGAAATTAAGGATTTTCACCCCCTTACATTGTCCATCAAAGCCTGTCACTTAGTACAATAGGTATATGTACACAGTGTACAAAATAGTGTTTTTAAATTTCAAAGTACTTGTTCCACCAAAACCCAATGAAAGGTAGCTTTTCAAGACTTATGGTATTTAGACAGTTCTCCTACACAGTGTGATGCATGTGACAAATACAAACAACTACCATTATATTTCTTACATCTAGACGTTTTATGTGAATGGCACATGTGATGACATCGCACTGTCTGTGCAGAGAGCTCTCGTTTCTTCATAGCAGGTCTTGATGCATTGGACGGGATCTAGAACATGGCAAGAGGTTGGCATGGCAACAGGAGTCAGGTGTGCTTGCACGTGTGTGTTGTGTGTGCACACCATTTTACATTCATTTATACAGACGATCATCTGTTTGAAAAAAAACCCGTATGAAAATAAGGTGTGCGCATGCGTGCTAGGGTAGCCTATACATGTATAGTGAGTGCTTAATGAGTTCAGTGTTTCCTGACACGGTATGCACAAACACAAAATTAGATATGGGGGAAAAAAAGCATAAATACAACGGGCTTAAATGGGAGAATGTGCGCATAGTGTGTGCAAATATGCGCAAAATCCCCTCCAGATACGAATGCGTTAATGTGCTCGTGCGCTCGTGAGGGTTTGCATGGGGGGAGGGGACCCCTGCACATCGCAGAGTGTGTGTGTGTGTGTGTGTGTGTGTGTGTGTGTGTGTGTGTGTGTGTGTGTGTGTGTGTGTGGATGGCGTGGGCTTCTCTCCTCCCAACTGCACAGCATCATCACTCGGTTCACACCAACAGCCTCGTACGCATCATCATCCTCATCTTCCTCATCACCATCTCCGGGCTGAAGAGGGACCACATCGCAGGAATAAAGGTGAGCTTGAATATAACGTGAATAATGCATAGCAACGTATTTCGTTTTTCTAGTTTCTTATATGTATTTATATTATTCAATGAAGACATCTTGAGCGAGAGACGACGGGCGTGTTCTCCAACCGTTTGCTTTCCACAGCAATTAAGATCGATTTTGTGAATCGAGTGGAGGGCCTATAATCTAATCCAAATCGTGACAAGATGCTGGCGGTGAGATTTCTGAGAATTAGCACAGATGTCAGGATGCCATCGAGCAGACAATCGGCTGCTAGTTATGACAGATTTATGTTTTAATTCGGCCGTATTTGTGGGCTGTGTAAATTGGCCTGTTAGCGACAGGGCCATTTTTTTCTTCTTAACATCAATGATTTTTACTAAACTGGAGGCTTAAATTTGCACATATTTAATCAGACTCTTGAATTCACATTCTTGCTGCTGCTTTCAGGCAATTGCTGCTATTAAAAAATACAATCATGCAAGCAAATTAAAAATGATAACTCTTTTATAAATAGGCCTATGTGAGATACTATTAGGAGAACGGTTGGTGTTATTTCTACGGCGTTATATGTTATCTTCAGGTGTCCAGATTATTAGACACACCACTTGATATTCTGATAGAAACCCCCCCTGCTAATAAGCTTGCTTGGCCTGGCAAAGCTAAACTGAGGCCGATTGATTTTTGAATGGGGGAGGAAATGAAGACAAAAAAAAATAAAAGGGTTGCTCAAACCAGAGAGCAGTGTAATATCCATCTTCCTCATCCTCATCCTCATCCTGCTCTTTACTGACAGGGCTGTGTGTTGCAGGCTGCAGGGAGCTGTAGAGATGCTGCCAACTTGACAGCAGAGACAAAATGAGAAAAGTGGGTTTAAAGCCTTTGTTTGAGTCTGACATGGGACCCCCTTTACACTCTAGTTTCTGTATGAAAAGACATAAAAATGGAAATTATTTAGTGCATTTGTAGGTTACTTGTTGCATTAAGGATTCAGTAATGTGTATACGTAGTAGCGGTCTGTCTATCTATCCTATCTATCCATCTACCCATTCATCCATTCATCCATCCATCTAATAGTCATTGCTGACCTTAAAGCACACTATTGAGTTTATTGAGGTTCATTTCTATAATACCCCCACAGAGACTGATTATTTTACTAGCATTTAGTCCTCTGAAATGATATGAACGTGTTTTGCTTTCTGTATTGTGCAACTACTGTCCTGACTACAGGCCTGTAACTGCTCGAGTCTGAGGCATTATTGGGTTAGTGTCTGACAGTTTAGCCTGGCTGACCAGGCCTGTGAGGTTCCTTGATCTGTACCAGTAAATCTGCTCATCATGCTGACAGTGAAGGATCTGTGACTAGTGAAGATGTTAAAATCTAATTTTAAATAAACAAATTTAAACATATGTATTGTGCATTGGCCACAATATGGATGCTGGTACAGGTAAACAGTATATTTTTAGATAATTATGAATATAAAACCATGATACAACAACGTGGTAAAAATAGTAATCAAAATAATATGTTCCCCCATTTACAGCACTATAGCGTGATTTTGGTCTTAAACGCACCACTTAACAAACAAGGATTTGGTTTCACATTATGATTAAACAAAGGCATCAATAGATAAACAATTAGTCTGCACAACTCAGGGCTGCAGCTGTCACTGTGGACATGGACTTCATGTTTTGTCCTTCTGTAATTGCACATGGTGTGTTTTAAAGGCGTATGCTAAGATTTTTAAGCTGAAAGTTATTTTAATTTTTACTTAAAAAAACATTCAAATAAATAAAAATATGATGGGATTTAATATTTCATAGTGTTTTGCTGTTGGAGAGTGGAAGAGGCTTTGCAGTAGCATTTAAAATGTACAGAAAATGAAAATGAAAGAAATGAGAAAAAAAATGTAATACCATAAAATTTCCTAGGTTTCTTTTTGTGGCTGACCCCTGACCTCAGCATTTATGAAACCCTTTCTCCAGCCCTGTTCTACCTGGCAGACATTTATAGCCCTGACAGCCCATTATTACCCGTCAGACCTCGTTCATGAAACAGCGGTCAAAGAGAGCGTAGCAGTGATGTCTCTCATTCTGTCTGTTGTTTCACTGCACCGCAAAATCAAAGTGACATTTTGTTTCATTGCACGGCGACCTCACAGCATCCTAATAAAACAGCATATGGATGTGGGTATCGTCAGTGAACTACACGAGTCAGTGCCTTTTTCAAAAGGAGATGTGATACTGCAGCAAACAGTTGAAATGGACATCAGTTTTCCGGCTTCTTTTTCTTAATTTCAAGCCTCATTTGTTTTGGAACACAGCTCCTCTGCACTCTTTCAGTTTTTGAATTAATTCAATATCGTTAATGCATTTTTTTAGTCACTTAAATTATTGTGATTTTGTGAGCAGTCTTTAAAGGAATTAATGACGAGATTATAATACATATTACAGGATTTCTTCGTTAACAGTGATCTGTAAGGCCTTCACTGATCCTTTGTAGTATTACTCACATTAAAGTTGAGTCATGGTCACGTATGCTATAGCTCTTCACCATGAAATTCTGCGCCAAGAAACATCCATTAAATATCACTCTCGCCATTCAAGGTCTCGAAGTCTCGCCCTGTAATTACTGCTCAGGCCCCTCTGTGACTCAGCAGTGGACACATGCTGGGCAGATATGGAAAAGCAACAGGTGTTTTCTGGAAAGACGTCATTAAAGGCTGGTTAGGTGGTTTGGTTAGCTCAATGAAAAAAAAGAAGAATGATCAGTACAAAGAAAAAGACGCCTCGTAGATAGAAATAAGACACCTAGGAGACACCTAAAGATAATAAGAGACACATTTTGTCAATGCATCGTTTTTGTTTTATTGTCTTTGTTGCAGTTTTGCATCTCCCTCTCTGATTCTTTGTAGTCATTTGGTGTCTCTTAGCTCAATTTTGCACCTCTTTGATGCTGTTTTGCCTCTATTTGTTTCCACTTTGTAGTAATTTTGTGTCTCTTTGGGGTCATTTTGCATCCCCTTGCAGTAATTTTGTGTCTCTGAGTATTGATTGACTTTCCTAAGAAAGTAATTTAATTTCATCAGTCAGACAGGGGCACAGGCCCGGAGGCCTAAGGGCTCAGAGTCCATTCAGGAATCCATCCAATGTAATAGGTCACCAGAAATGTACACTGATGCTTTTGAAGCTCCTATAAAATGCCTCTCTCCACTACATGCAGAAATAACAAATGATATAAGATTAACCATTTTGTATTTCCATTTTCTCCACAGACGTAAGAAGAGCCTGTTGTCAGTCGACCACTTTTCAGCTCGTGAGGTGTACCCTGAACATACTGACGCTTCAGGTGGCCTTTCCATCTTTGAACAGGTTTGCATCTTCTGAACCTCTTTAAAATGGAGGACGGCTACCAAAACCGGACTGCCTTCATAAAAGGCGCCAAAGACATTGCCAAAGAAGTCAAGCGGCAAGCATCTAAGAAGGTCGGCCGTTCAGTGGATCGTGTGACCGATGAGTACAGCAAGCGCTCCTACAACCGGTTTGAAGAGGACGAAGATGATGACTACCCCACGCAGGGAAGCCAGGACGGGGGCTATTACCGTGGAGACAGCCAGGCGGCTAACGACGATGAGGGCGGCCACAGTGACTCCACGGAGGGTCACGATGAAGATGATGAGATCTACGAGGGCGAGTACCAAGGAATTCCCCGGGCTGAATCAGGCAAGGGCAGCCTGGCTGGAGGTCCGGGCTCGGTGAGGGCCGGCGCTCAGCAGTTCACAGATGTCGGAGTGTCCGAGGCTGAGAGGAGGAAGGACCAGGAAGAGCTGGCTCAACAGTACGAGACCATTTTACAGGAGTGTGGCCATGGGAAGTTCCAGTGGACCCTGTACTTTGTGCTGGGGCTGGCTCTCATGGCAGACGGTGTTGAGATCTTCGTGGTCGGGTTTGTCCTGCCCAGCGCTGAGAAGGACATGTGCCTGTCTGAACCTAACAAAAGCATGCTGGGTAAGACTCTTTTACAGTGTCTCCTCCTTCTGACACAGGTTCTGGTTTGGCTGTGTCACAATGCATGTTTATGTTGCTTAATAAAGGATGAGGCTTTCTATTGTCTATATTTTTCTTACAGTCAACAAATCTCCAAAACCAACCTACTAACAAGTATTGACTGGGAATTGTATTCCTCTGAGCCATAGAACTTCATTGTTGTCAAAAAACTATTAAAACACATCAATGAGCCAAATTTTGGGCCATGAGTTCCTTCGTTATCATGAACATGGGTCGTTTGAATCAATCCTATATGGACACCATCCTGCTGCTGGAGCAACTAGTAGAACACCAAATGTGTATTAATCCAAAGCTGAAAATAGTCCTCAAAGAATACACTATTTACTTCTGTTTGAGTAAAGTTTGCTAAAAAACTACAGTGCCCAGCTGTTTAAGGAAACTACTTAGCCTTTAAAAAACAACAACTGTATATTTGCAACCTGTTTACAGGTTTATTTCTTCAGTTGCTTGGGGCTGAGAGACAAACTAACTTATTATTGGTTTTGGTGAGTTCATGAGATTTATCGACTATTAGAAAAGCTGTTGTCTTGAGAGTCCAGCTGTCAACAGAATAAGCATGAAGCTGAAAATCCCATAATCTCAGGATAATGTTACTTTTTAATAGTTTGATTTCCTTTGCTCTCTCCACAGGTCTGATTGTATATTTTGGGATGATGGTTGGTGCTTTCCTCTGGGGGGCTCTGGCTGACCGGATAGGCCGTCGACAGTCTCTTCTCATCTCTCTCTCCATCAATAGTATCTTCTCCTTCTTCTCCTCCTTCGTCCAGGGCTACAGCACCTTTCTGTTTTGCCGACTCCTCTCAGGTGTTGGGTAAGTTGAAAATGGTGTAAATATTTTTCTTATTCTGATCTGATTTGCTTCACTGTTGAATATGTTTTAATTTGCAGGGAGTGAAGGTCTACAGTTACAATCCAAGACAAAAGGAAACAAAAAATACACTTTTTAACAATAGTTAATCTTTCTAAAATGTAAACTAATTACATAAATCATACGTTTCAATAATGTATGTCTATAGAGGAATGATTTAAGTATAGTCTACTCCTGTTGCAGTTTAAAAGCTAATTTCTAACCAACACAGTGTGAGGGTATGATTCGAATCAATATAAACGTAAGCTTTAAGTGAACTATGTTATATGTCTGACTGCACCATTTTGAGTTTAACAGTAGTAGAATAAAGGCTGAATAGAGTCTTTTCATCATTAATAAATACATTTGGTTTAGTGAAGTGTGAAATTGAGATGCTAAAGTAATTTTAATTTGTGGTCACTTTCACTAAGAGCTGCTTTGAATAAGATTTACACCAGTATGATGGACTCATGCAAGCAAATAATCCTCAATACAGTTATTCAAACTAAACAAGTGGCTGACAAAGAGTATTAACAATTTAACAAGACAATCACAAAATATGTGGTGCTTCATTATATTTAATAATAAATTAATAAACGTAGTTCTTGGTTCTTAGTACAAAATGCTTTTCATCTGGCAACCTAAAGTCTGTGTGCTTAAACTCTGAAAACACAAGGACTCAGTTGGTTTCTGATCTTTGCAGGATTGGTGGCTCGATCCCCATCGTGTTTTCCTACTATTCAGAATTTCTGTCCCAAGAGAAGCGTGGTGAGCACCTCAGTTGGCTCTGCATGTTCTGGATGATTGGGGGAATATATGCATCTGCCATGGCCTGGGCTATAATTCCACACTATGGTGAGTACAGTGACCAATCCCTGCATTCATGAGGTTATGGTTTGCTACCTCTGCACTGTCCAAGATAGCTGATAATCTTCATTTTGACACTTGAAGCAATAGTTGAAAATGTTCATAGAAAATCCCCAAATAATAATAATGAAGTCTTCAGACTGTAGCTTTATATTTAACGTACAGTCATGAGAGTGGTATCAATCCTCTTACGTAACTTTCCCCCAGAAAGTGAATAAACGCATTTCCCAAAATGTCCAATGATTCCTTTATATTAAATATTTTTGCAGCAAACAAAATCTTGCATAGCCAGTGTTCAGCGCTGAAGAAAAGTACACTGTGGCTGACCTCTGACTTCCCCTAAGGGAGGAAAAATAAGAACATGGTTCATGCAGTGTCACATCAAATTAAATATATTCCAGCCTGTGCTCTATAAAGATTTATCGTCTGACCTTATCCGTTACTGTCTTGACTCACATTTGTAGGGAAAAGCGAAAGCATAAGGTGTGAGCTCATTTCTTTGTGTTGGTTGTTTTTGTCTTCTCAGGATGGAGTTTCCAGATGGGCTCGGCGTATCAGTTCCATAGCTGGCGTGTGTTTGTGTTAGTGTGCGCTTTTCCCTCTGTTGCAGCCATCGCTGCCCTCAGCGCCATGCCAGAGAGCCCACGCTTCTACTTAGAGGTAAGCAGATGTGCTTGTTGACAACAGTCTGACTGTGTTAGCTGTTTTTACTCATGTATGAGTCATTACAAATGTGGAATATGTTGAGTAAAGATTTTAAATGAATGAAAATCTATACATACCAATATCATAGAAAGGTATAACGTTTACTTTTCTTTCTAACAGAATGGCAAACATGACGAAGGCTGGATGATTCTGAAGCAAGTTCACGACACTAACATGCGATCAAAGGGACACCCGGAGAAGGTGTTTTCAGTGAGTATCTCTGAGAAAATATTGTTTATTAAATCATATTATTTAGATTTTTGGGCTCTTTATGCCTTTACTAGATAGCCGACAGCATAAGAGATGACGGAGGAGGAGGAAGAGAAGAGAGAGAGAGAGAGAGAGAGAGAGCGAGAGAGAGAGAGAGAGAGAGAGACGTCTTTAGTGAAAGCTGCAGAGTTTTTAAAATGTTGTCTCCATTTAACACAGCTTGAACCATTTTCACCTGGGATCACAGGTGTATGGCTTCTATAAAGTGCATCGTATTCAAGCAGGTACATAAACAAATAATTAGCCCAAAGTTGATGCAATAAAAACATGACAAATTAGTTTTTCATCCAAAATCTAAACAGGTCAGGCGTCATAGTTTCCCTTTTACTCTGAAATCGTTACTCCTCTTATAGATAAGGGCCAAACAACACCTGCTTCCACATTTCCTCCATATTTTTCAGTGTGTCGGCATAATAAAGAACAATACGTGGTTAAAGGTACTAACATGTAGTATTTTCCAAAAGAGGTATTTTTGTCAAACAAGTTGTGAAAATAGAACCAGCTCATTATGGCGCCCAATTAACGTTACAATGCAACGTTTCCACATCTCAGACATTGTCATCAGGCTTTAAATTAACATTAAATGTCAAACAAGTTGTGGCTTTCAAGAGTGGTAATGCATTCTAATTTTAGGAGAAAAGTAACAATATTATTTCTAATAGCTTGCTTCATCCTTTACATCTCACTGTGTTATAATGCCTGGCATTCCTATATGGAGAACACACCAACAGGAGGAAGAGTTTCAGGAAGTCTTTTCAGAAAAAATACAAATACAACCAAAATACATTTCTTGACATCTGGCTGAAGGGCTTGTATCTCTTTCATCCAAGGTCACCACAATTAAGACGGTGAAGCAGATGGATGAGTTGGTGGACATTGGCACCGACACTCCAGTCTGGCAACGCTACAGGATGAAGATTATGAGCCTCTCCCAACAGGTGAGTGAAGGAGATTTGATGTTATGCAGGCAGTTCTGGACCCAAACTGTAACCAATTTTAAAAGCATGAAATAAAACGTCATTAAGATCAAATCTGAGATCACTGCTTATTAAAACATATATTCTCACAGTTAATGTACCAGAGTATGGGGCTGTGGTCTTTCACAGCGTGGGGCTGGCTGTAAAAGACCTCAGTGGAGCTGCATAGGTTGATTGAACCATGTGGATGGAGCTGTAACGTCCAAGAGTAGCCAAGAAGTTAAAAATGCCGTCTTTTTCCCCTGTTCATTATTTTTCTTTCTTCACCTGAATCTAGTTTTATGTGTCAATTAAACTGAAAAATAAACAAATTTTTTTTTTCAGCCTTATCCACCAGCAGACTTTCTCTGCTGTTTGTCTCCGAAAATTTAATTTGATGAAACAAACAAGCATTTTTTGCCAACAGTGAAATCATGAACACATATTTTATGTTTGTATTGACTGTCTTGTGTTTAAGCTCGTGTTTTTATTGTGTTGCACATTGTTGCAGCACCACTGCTCCAAGCAGAAACTTGACCACCTTTGTGCCTGATTTTAATTTGCATTCAGCCTACGTTCTGCTGCTCGCCTACACCCTCCTTTTTCTTCTGAATCTGCTTCTGCACCACCTACTAAATGCCTACGGAAAAGTCTTCACTTTTAATGTGGAAGCTGTAACAATGTAGTTTCAAGTGGAAGCCAAGATCTGTGGAAGGAGAAGGAGTTATTTTGATGTGTGTCAAAATAACATAATTTAATCAGACAAGTTAACTGAGAAGAATCTTATGAGAAGTTTAAATCTAGAGTCAATCACTGTTTTCTTGTTCACATGTTGCAGATACGGAATAACATTCTTGCCTGCTTCAGCCCAGAATATAAACGGACGACTTTCATGCTCATGGCTGTTTGGTTTTCCATGTCTTTCAGGTAAACTAAAGACTCATAAAACCTTTGCTATATGGGGAATCCCTTTCACTTTTAAAGGCTTATTTCATCTGTCCTGGTTCTAAAAACTTTGCAGCTATTACGGTCTGACGGTGTGGTTCCCAGATATGATCAAGTACATCCAGAAGCAGGAATACGAATCACGCACAAAGACCTTCACCAAGGAACGGGTAGAGCATGTCACTTTTAACTTCACGTTGGAAAACCAAGTGCATCTCCAAGGACACTACTTCAATGACAAGTAAGTGTTTTGGGATCTATCGTTTTTAGGTGAGGCAGTTTTAATTAAACTACAGAACTAAACATTTTGCTGAAAACCTGTGACCTGTTTACTAGGTTCCTCAACCTGAAGATGAAGTCCATGGTGTTTGAAGACTCAGTGTTTGAGGAGTGCTACTTTGAGGACATCACCTCCATACACACCATCTTTAGAAACTGCACCTTCGTTGCAAGTTTGTTCTACAACACAGGTAAACATCATCAGAAATTCATCGGTGTGTTCAGTATTGATATGCACAGAGGTCAATTCTTTTCTTTTTCTATAATTTTCTCTATAAAATGTCAAGAAAGGATGAAACATGTCGATCAAAAGCGCAGTCTTTAAATCACTCATTTACATATACAACAAACCCAGAGAAACATTAGCATTCATTTGAAGTCATATTTTTGGCCAACCATCAAATGTTAGCCTAATATTCACTCTCCTTTCAGCTCTCCACCACCTCTTGAGTGAAGTATCTGGCTCTCTAGCTGCTAAATGCTTCACTATGTTCACACACTAGTCACTAACTGTGTCTGTCTGCCTTTGTGTGCTGGGCAGGTAGAGAACTGTGTGTTTTACAGATTTGTCTTGCTGAAAACAGCTGTTGAGATCCGTGAGACTGAACCAAAACAGTAAAGTGATGTGAAATCAAAGCAATGACTTAAAACGCTCTGTAGAGCTGAGGGGAAAAGCAGTCAGGTGATGATTACATATAGTCATTTGATACATTGTTAGGGTAAAAATATTGATTATTGCAGCTTTAAATTGATGTAAAACACTTTAGGTAAACTGTTTTTAATGATCTTTGTTGTTTACTTTTATTACACAGCTGCTCAGGAAAAAGTAGTAATAATTTCAGAATAAATATGAATTTTAAGTAGTTTTTATTGTAGCCTGAAGTAAAACTATAGAAAAGATAAAACACAGATGTTCAGCAGGACTGCAACCATGGAAACATTCTGCTGCTAGTATCCCTGGGTTACGCTGAAGAGGACTGTTGCCCTAGCAACATCAGCAAACCCAGACAGTGAGAGTGATGCAATTAGCTGTGAAACAGTGCTTCATGATTATGAAAACACAGATGTAACAATGTGTTTGAACCAAAGCTTCTTCCTTCCTTTTTTACAGTTATATAGCTAATTTATATGCGAATGCTTATAAGTGTGTAACTGCACACAAACATGCACACAAAAGTGTTGAGTTTTTGGTGCATAGAGGGCATTTGCTGTATGGTTTTAATTTCTGCGTGTTTACTTTCGATCAATGTGTCAGTTTCTGCCTGAGAAAACAGAGAAGCCCTTGAATCCCAACAGAAACCGCCTCAGCAGCTTTTACAGCAGCAGTATCTCCTCATCCCCGAAGCCAGCGATGCATTCTTTTATGTTTATGTCATTTGGACATCTTCAAATATACGATCATTCAGCACTTTTATGTCTCCCTGAAACCCTTTAATGAAACTGTTATTGGTTATTGGTATGGAAGCAGTTTCAGCAGTGTCATCAGAAAATCCAATCGTGTAGTTTTTGCGGCTGCAGGCATCAAAGTATAAACAGAGAATACAGAAACTGGCCCTGTAACCTCTTTTGTTTTTTCCCACCGTTAATCATTTTTCAAAAGTTAATAGTGATGGATGGTGTTTTTTTGTGTTTGATCTCTGTCTAAAAGAGATTTTGATTAAAAACAGCCGCTGGCAGAGGATTGGTTGTGTGGTGGCCTTTTGCTGAGAGATCACTCAATCCGCAAGTGTGTAAGATTTGGTTTTAGGGAGCAACAATGAAGTCAGATGCTCTTCCTCCCCAAAAATTATGCTTTCCATAATAATGATAGTTTAACCAAAAACGTATAAATATTATGTAAATATACGTAAAGTCATGCTGATAAAGACCTGATATGATACATTATGTTGTATCTGTACTACGATCATTCTATAAAGAGCACTGTCCTTTTTTTGGTTAATATTCACTTCTAGTATCTTTTAGATGATATACTATAAATAAAAATGTAGATTTTACCCGAAATGTAAGATTTTCCATCCTTGAGGTATCTCTCCTGCATACAGCCCTAACAAACTCTGTAAATATGCCTGCAATGCCTGAGAGGATTTAAATGAGTGTGTTTTTTTACATTCAGAAAACACAGATTTAAACATGAAACTGTAAAAGGTAGGGGAACAAAAGTAGGATTTTCAAAAACCCATCACCAGTGGTAATCATACAGTTGCATTTATGTCATTTAGTTTTTCAAGTATTCATACATTTCAGAGCATTCACTCTCTCTCTCTCGCTCTCTCTCTCTCTCTCTCTCTCTCTCTCTCTCTCTCTCTCACACTGCCTTTTTCTCTTTCATCAGATTTGTTCAAGTACAGGTTTGTCAACTGTAAACTGGTTAACAGCACGTTCCTCCACAACAAGGAGGGCTGCATGCTCGACTTCAGCGACGACTTCAACAATGCCTACATGATTTACTTTGTCAACTTCCTCGGCACGTTGGCGGTGTTGCCTGGCAACATCGTGTCAGCTCTATTAATGGACAAAATTGGGCGTTTAAGGATGCTGGGTAAGTAAATCTAATCAATGCAAATAATCCATTTATGGCCATTGGGGCTATTTAAGTCAATGTAATTCTGATTCCTCTCTCTCTCTCTGATCAGCGGGATCCAGTGTCATATCTTGTATCAGCTGTTTCTTCCTGATGTTCGGCAACAGTGAGTCGGGGATGATCGCCCTCTTGTGCCTGTTTGGTGGCATCAGCATCGCCTCGTGGAACGCCCTGGATGTGATAACAGTGGAGCTCTACCCCTCGGATAAAAGGTAACACGAGATGCACAAACTTATGTCTGTTTGTCAGATGTTAATTTTTTTTGTTGAATTATGAACTTGTGTGGGGTAAGAGGGGGAAATGCAAAAAAATAGATATTTTTTTTATTAGTTATGCTTAGTTTTCCTGACAATATTTACTGTTGTACTGGTGCAATTGTTTCTGTTGGTGATTGGTGATCACATGATGTGTCCTTTAAAAAGAGAGCTTATTGCTGTCAAACATGCTCTGGTGCAGGTTTCATGCTGGAACACGTCATCAGATTTTCACCTCTGGAGTGTTGCCTTTTCTGCTGACTTAGATTTTTGGAAGCACAGATATTGTTGTATGTTTTTTTTTTTTTTTAAACAGAGCCCCAACTGACCTCAAAGGCAAAAACATCTGCCACTAATTAATACCGTAGTTCATGTTTGTTTCATCCACTCAACACCGGAGTGGCAAATAGAGCCTAACTTTGATTAAAGAGCTTTGGAGGTGCTGGGAAGTTGGATTTTATTACATTTGAACACAGCCAGGCAAGTTGTTTTCCTCTGTTTCCAGGCTTTATGCTAACCTAAGCTAACTGGCTCCAGCTACACATTTAACTTACAGAAGTGAAGTGGCATTAATCTTCTAATTTTAAAATACGGCACGAGAGCAAATAAGGGTGTTTGGCCAAAATGTTAAACTACATTTTATGTCAAAAGAAGAAAGATTTTTTTGTAATAAGATTTACTTGGGACAAAGCCCATTTCATGTTTTATTGATCTCTGATTTATTGATCTATTTTAAGTTGGGAAAAAAAACCTTTCATGACTCTCTCTGGTTAGATTATTATTTAAAAAAAGATTTTGTATTTTAGTAAGGGTAGAACCTTCTGTGTTGTGGAGTCACCTTTACTTCAAATGAATACAGAGAAAGTCTAGTAAAATAAAACTTACTGTTCAAATACATTAATCTGGCACACTGGAGCTGTGAACTAATGATCAGTATAGCTAAAACTCCCCTTTGTATAAGTTGCTGAAACTCTTTTTTCCCTCTTTTCTTGTCTTCAGGACCACAGCGTTTGGCTTCCTGAATGCCCTCTGTAAGGTGGCAGCCGTCCTGGGCATCAGCATCTTCCAGTCATTCGTTGGCATCACCAAGGCTGTGCCCATCATATTTGCTGCAGGCGCACTCGCTGCAGGTAGTTTCCTTGCGACAAAGTTGCCTGAAACACGAGGCCAAGTGTTGCAGTAAAAGAAAATGAACAGAAGTGGGCAGCGGAGCGCAGCTGGAGTGAGTGTGTTTGACAACTAAGAGCCCGAACATCCCTGAGAGCTTCAGCGCTGCCCGTCATACACCAACAGAGCAGACTGCCATCCCCATTGTAAGCCCAGAATCCTTTGAAATATGGACTGCATCATTCAGAGTCTAAACAGTGATTTAAGAGAGGAGCACACAGATGTAGAAATAAATATGTTTCATGATCACACAACTACATCTGAACTTTCAGCTGCACTGTCAGGTGTAATATGCACAGGGTGATGCAGTACAAATTGTGGTGTGCAGTGAGGATAAAATGTAAATTTCTGGGAGTTTTCTCTCATCAGCCCACAAATCTACAATATTAAACACAATTGAGAAGACAGATATTGCAAAAGAAGAGATGAGACTGCAAAATAAGCCATTCATGGGAGATGGTGAAAAGATTTAGTCAGTGTATGGTTGGTTTTTAAATATGAATGCAGTGTTTTTCTTTCTCGTTTGGCCTCAGTAACTGGCTTTCAGTGCTGCTTTTTCATTTGCTGCGTGTACAGTTACCTTTACTTTTCCATTCAGGCGGATGTCTCTGCTTTGCTGAAAAGCTTTTCTTTGAATAGATCTCATAATGAATTCCAGGGTGAATATATTTTCTCTAAGAACGCCCGTGACCCTCGACCACTGCCTACTGCTGAAGCCAGATCTGTTTCTACCAAATAATATGAAAACATTCCAGTGAGGCTTGATTTATCCAGAAATGGATAATGCATTATGTCCTTGTCCCTGCATAAATCCAGTCTACTCCTCTACTCAAAGCCTCAACACACAGACAGGTGAAGATGTATTTCACAGGATTCTCTCTTGTAAATGGGAATAGTTTGATCCAGCTCCTTAGTGTTCAGTGTTAAACTAATGTTTCCCCTTGCTGGTGTTGATCCATACAGCTGTGGCAGTGTGATGTCTGCAACACAGGGATGTCTGTGGGACGGATTTTGGTCAAGTGCGTAGTTTGAGGGCAGATACTGTTGTGTAATATTTGCCTAAATTAGTCGTGTGAGTGTGCATGTGTGTCTTTGTTATGTGAGACAAGAGAAAGTGTCCATTTCATGCAAATCAGTGTAGCAACGTAGACCATATCTTGCTGATCCAACAGCAGAATGTACGGAACAACGGTCACAGATTAATTTAAAAAAAATTATGTAGCTCAGGTCTGGTGAAATGTTTAGGCCACGTTTCCAGCTTGTATTATGTTTTAGCGCCACGCTACCAAAATGTTGTTCATGCAGGATGGTTTTGTGATATTTCTGATTAATCCATCTTGTATGCATAGTGTGTTAATTAGCCTTAATGTGAAAACAAGTAATTTGAATAAGTGTGAAAAGTTCCTTCTTGACATCGTAAACAGGAGTTTGACAAAAAGGTACAATCTTTTTGCAGAGCTTCTTTCTCAGTACTTTGCTTTGTGTTCATAGAGTGGAAGCTCTA
This sequence comes from Cebidichthys violaceus, assembly GCF_023349555.1. Lineage (NCBI taxonomy): Eukaryota > Metazoa > Chordata > Actinopteri > Perciformes > Stichaeidae > Cebidichthys > Cebidichthys violaceus. Next base: position 114,985 of record NW_027176850.1, read on the forward strand.
GAAAAAAAGCAAATAAGTTGACCTGGACATTTTTCTTTTATCAATGTCATTTGGTTGTTTTGCCTTTTCTGGTTTGGCCTCAAAACATACACACAATGCAGTATCCTTTCTTAAAATTGTTTGATTTGCCCCTTAAAAGTCATGATGTGACTTCATTTTACTTATAAGCACAAATCAAATGGGACCAAAAGAAGAAGTATCAGTAAAAAAATGTCCTAATGATTGGGCAGTGTGGCACATCGGGAATAACAGAGATTGCAAATCACTTGTCTAATTTAATTTGAAGGGCTCTTGTTCCTGTCATTCTTTCGTGCATCCATTTGTGCCAGAAAAAGTGAGAAGTTGTCCCTCACTGTGTTCCTGTGTGATATTGCTAAATCGAAAACTACATAGGACAATTGCTGATTTTGACTTTGATCTAAATTGGATGCAATCACTCTCTAAAGGAAAGCTACCATTATTTATACATATCACTACTTCGGTATAATTTTTCCAAAGGTGTGTATCAATATGTGTGCTGACAATCAGTGAGTGACTATGTGGGTGCTGCTGCTTCCCAGTAGAGTTTGTTGTTTGACCTAAAGACATTCTCTGGATTATGTGTGTGTGTGTGTATGTGTTTGTGTTCAGGATGTTAGAGGCTTTGGCGTTGTCTGTGGGTGAAAAAACACACTTCAGAAAGATAGCGGATATTATCTCAACTATAGGAGTTTGTCTTACTTCTTGGACTGTACGTGTCTGCGTGTGTGGGATTGAGACTTTATAAGAATAATTTGACATTTTGATAAGTACACTTATTTACTTTATTGCAGAGAGTCCGATGAGAAGATTGATACCACTCTCATATCTGTGCGTTACGTATGGAGTTGAAGCCAGGAGGTTAGCTTAGCATAAAGACTGGAAAAGGAGGGGTTTGCTAGCCTCTCTTCAAAGGCAACAAAACCATTGTTTTTTTACAGATAAAATAAAAGATATATTAGTGACCTTTAGAGGTGTTAGTAGGTGGATTTTGTTACCTTTGGATTGAGCCAGGCGAACTGTTTCCCTCTATTTCCAGTCTGTGTGCTAAGCTAACCGTTTAGCACACAGGCATGAAAGCAGTATGAATTTGAACTTGATGAAGGCCACAAGCTGAAACATGTTGGTCTAAACTGTAAAGTTGTTCTATATTCTACAAGTGCTGCTAGAGTTTTGACTTCTTCAGTTTAACTTTAACAAAAAAGCAAAAGAGAACTTTTTCTTTCACGCTGTCCAATCTAGATTGCATTCTGAGGATCAAATATTTCCTGTGTGTATTTAATGACAAATGTGTCCCGTCTTGTTCATGTTAGAGAGACTGTCTGAATGTGTGTGTGTGTGTGTGTGTGTGTGTGTGTGTGTGTGTGCGTGTGTGTGTAAGCTGACTCTAAATCGTCTGTCACATATTTTTCTACTTTGTTCTGTTGCAATGTTTTCATCCCTGCGATGAATACAGCTCAGTTGGGGACCACGGAAATATATTTACACAAAGAGAAGAAAAAAAACAATATATGCAGTGTATAATACAATGTGCTGTTCTTCATGATAGACTCGGGTGCTCTTTTGCTGATACAATTCCGTTTTTAAAACAAAATCCCATCAAAGTTAGCCAGTCTGAGAGATAACATGCGGGTTGTTCTCTGATTAGAAATACGGAAAAGGATCACATCTTAATTAATTTCACAAAGACAACTTCGCCCTCTAATCCTTCTGTATTCAACCAATCGTGACGCATGTTTGTATCGTGTTGTCTGACTTCTTGGACGTCCTGTATGCCGGCTGTTTTTGTCTAAAGCAAGAACTAGTGTTTTCATTGTTGTATGATGACATAGATTTGTTGCTTGCAGTGATTGTTCTTAATCAAAGTGGGGTTAAAATTGATGAAACTTGAGTATGTTTTCTGAAAGTAAGCTAGTGGTGACTGTGTTCCTTGTTTACCTTGGACCCAGGTAACTTTAATATATATATATATATATATATATATATATATATATATATATATATATATATATATATATATATATATATACACACCTAAATTTTAGAGGAGGTATTTGTACAATTCATCTCGTCACAGAGGTACAAGAAATGGCCGGGAAAGGGCAATATGCTTGAAGAGATGGAAATGTGCATAAATTAAGTACAAAAAGTACAATTTGACATTAACTTGTTTGTCCATGTGAGTCTGTTTTAAAAGAGGGAAGTGTGAGCAATAGTGTGGAGGCTTTCCCCACTTCTGAGGAAACAGGAAGTTAGTGTTCAATCCAAAAGGGACCACAGTTTATCACCTCATCAAAAGAGCTCCCTCTTATCAAATTGAAGCTTCTGTCCAAAATGTAAAAGTTTACTATTTAATGTCACTATGTGTAGAATTTGCATTCTATATGTATAAACTATCTGAAGGGTCACTGGTTTGAGTTTTATTCATAATGATGGCAGTGATACAGGATGTGTTAGCGAACACTTCCCTTAACGGTGGTGGACTGATAAACGGATGGGGGACTTTTTATGGCATGGTTTCTGTCTCTACTCTAGCACATGGATCGGTTCTGAATACTGGAAGAAAAAAAAAAAAAAAAAAAAGGCCGACCCATGCCAGAAAACTCGCTCATCTGCAAAGAACTGCAAGAATCCTTCACTACAGTGTGGACTGAAGGAATTTGTTTGCCTTTTTTTTTTTTAGTTTGACTCCGACTTGTTTAAATGATAAAAGTTCTACTCTAAGAGAGTTGGATTAAAAAAAAAAAAAAATCAATGTACTTTGTGTAGAAACTGTAGTTGTTTGTATGTGCAAGTTTGGAATTTGTGGAACAAAAGATCAAGGAAAACAATTCCCAAAAAAAGTTCAATATGACACAAAAATCTATTGTGTGTTGTCTGTTTTGTAAATGAAGACTGGAAATCTTGGTAAATTCAGTATTTTTTGTTATTGAGAATATTTTAGTGACGCTGAAAAGGTGCTGTATTTATTTTATGTGAGAGTTGTTCATTATGCTGGGATTTGCACTTGTGCCATTTATCCAGTTCTATGAAGCAAATGATAAATTATGGAAATAAAACTTAAGAAAACCAATGTCATGGTTTGCATTACACAGCATGAAGTCAACTTGCATTCAATTCTGAGTTTTTCTTCAAACTGTAGATGTCAAGAGAACTTGCTTTGCAATAGTATTTATCTGAAGAGGCTGCAGGATGAATTTTAGTCACACACTTAAAAAAAACAACAAAAAACAAAAAAAACAAAAAACTGCCAGACAATTCTTGGCCTTTTTCTCCTGTGTAGTTCAGGATATGAATACCTTTTTCCAGGTCCCCTTTATATCTAAAAAAATAAAAAATAAAAATAACAATACCCATATGCAGAGATGGGCAAAAATACATCAAAATGTATTTTGATACAAAATACAAAATACTCCTCAAATAAATGTATTAAAATAAAATACAAAATACTGGTGCCAAAACATTTTACAAAATGCAATACATGTATTTTGTATTTAAAATATAGGAAATACTTTTTTCTGGATTTTCCATTTTCTCACAATTTGCTATAGCAGAGCATTCAGGTTTGGGCTATGTAATGTACACAAAGCTCTGGTGAACCTCACAAGAAGGAAGAACAGTCACAGGATGTCAGTGTAACTAAGCAAAGCTATTAAAAGACAACAACTTGATTATGTATATATATATTTGTATTAATGGGACTTAACAGTCCATAAACTTTGGCTTTGTATCAACAAGAAAATATTCATCACATATGAATAGCATCACACAGTAGGCCTATGTATAGTATAAAAGCAAAATATAGAATTAAAACAGTTGTACACAGGTAAAGAACCTAGATAAATCACTGTACTGAGACATGTTGTCCACCTGGCCAACTGTAGAATGTATGAAATAAAACTAATACTTTCATAATATGCCTTTTAAATAAAATTGGATATTTAATGGGGTTTTTTTAACAAATGGACATCTACTGTCATAGCCTGGCTAACTGAACGATATTATCTGCCAGTAATTGATATGGCATTATGCCATTCACATTGAGAAGATACAGCATCACTTGTAATACAGCGAGATTAGATGGTCAGACGTCTCTTGATAAGGTTATCATGAACATACAAGCTCCCAATCTCCCTCTTCCTATAGCTAGCTACTCCACTGATAAGTTCACTTGCTAAACACTTGCTATGCACTAGCATGCTAGCATCATTAACATGTTAGCATTGATCGCTAGCTTGATATTATAACCATCACTATGTATAATAGGCTATGTAGCCAGACCCAGACATAAATTATACATGAAGCTAGTTGACATCTGTCACTCAGATAAAATATTTACCTTGACAGACAATCCGTTGAACTTTAAGATCTGAAGACTGAACTCATGAACTGTTTTTTGATTCGTGGAAAAAGTATTTTAAATACAAAACTACTCTACAAGTATTTTGTTACAAATTGTTAGATTTTTTATCGGCCCTATCAAATACAAAATACTCAAAAATTGAAATATGCATTTCAAATACAAGTCATAGAAATACTGCCCATCTGTACATTGACAACTAGGTTTAATTTGTACATGAGCAAAGCCAAATAACAGTAAAAATTACGCTTTTCACTAAGAATCAAGATTTGCCAAAAGGAAAGACTACTTGATCATTTTATTTTACATGTTACTCATCTGAAGCCATTACCAATAATGGTTGCTAATGACACTTAATTCAAAGTCTAGTAAAGATCTTTTTACAGACCAGGAGGAACACTTAAGTCAAACCTGCAGCTAAGGATGCTTGTAGTTTCCTCATGGAGGAAAGTCTCTCACCACACAATACTCAAAAAAGGTTGTGAACAATTGATCAGTTGCAGTCATTAAGTAATAAACAAATCCAGAAGTAAAGCATCAAACACTTTATTTAAAATAATGTCCCAACTACTGCTGAGAAATGTACATCCAAAAAAAAAAAAAAAAAAAAAAAAAAAAAAAAAAAAAAAAAAAAGGGTTAATCTGCTGGTCACATGATGGGGAAACAAGCATAGAGAGCGATGCCACACTGGTTGTGTTTGTTTCGAGCCATCTTGATGTAGCCTTCATCCCCGTACTTCACACCCCAACTACAATTCAAGAATATTTAGATCAGAAAACCATAAGAATCCTTGAAAGACAATCATTCCTGTAATAAAAAATTCACATTGAACATTACAATTTTTAGACACCTGTTTTTGACCAGCCAGTAGTCGTGCCTTCTCTCAGTACCATAGCCCACAACCAACACGGCATGGGTCACCTTGTGGGTGCATGTGTGGTCCCTGTACACACCTGCGCACGCACGCACACACACACACACACACACACACACACACACACACACACACACACACACACACACACACACACACACACACACACACACACACACACACACACACACACACACACACACACACACACACACACACACACACACACACACACACACACACACACACACACACACACACACACACACACACACACACACACACCAAGCCTGAGCTTTAGTTTACAGAACACATGATCCCATTTAAGATTAAACTCGTGCATTATTTTAAGAGGTATGAAGCCACTACTCACCATGGCGGTAGAAGACAAACTTTGGCTTGGAGGCATCAATAGCTACAGAGATGGGGCCGATGCTAGCCAGAGCTTCCCTCAATGTAAACTCATCCCCCTCTGGTAAGAAGACGTAGTCCGAGCAATTAGCAGCCCAGTGCTGTGAGTTATATTTGCATTGACCACGCTGAGAAGACAGTGATTTGCAGGGGCAGTCAACAGTCAAGGTTTAACCACAGTGGACCCGATACGTTACCATGCACCATATTTGAAGCTCACCAATCCGACGTAGGGGTAGCCTGCGTCAGAATCTATGCCTTGGTTTGTAATGACGTACTTGAAGGCGTTTGACATGAAGCCACCTTTACACCCTTGGTTGCCACCTTTCACAGAACAATCCACCAGGTTCTGAGCACTGAGGGATAACAGGACACCTGTAGACTTCTTGTGTTGCCCTTCCAGAGCTCCTACTGCACTGAAGGCCCAACAAGAGCCACAAGAACCCTAGAAGATAGAAAAGTTGCACATGTAGACCGTCTCTTCAGAGAAAAGTCATAATGTTCCATGTTAACGTGTACCAATACTTGGGGATATACCTCACCTGCATTTTGACCTCAGTTACCAAGCCTTCATCCCTCCAGTCCAGCGACGCTGGTAGAGAGATGTTGAGCCTGACAAAGTTTGAAGGACCCCTCTCCAGGTCAGAAGGCACAGAGGTGCCCATCAGCTTGCCAGTGATCTCCTCAGTTGTCTAAATAATAAATAAAGATTCTTTCAATTCCCTCTGCTTCCACATGCACTGTTTGTTGGCATAGCTTTGAGGCGACACAGTATTATGTTAAAACACTGTGTTGTAAATATGCGAGTAGTCCACTAACCAGATCTCCCAGGTGGTTCATTGCCAGCTCATAGGTGTGTAAGCCCAGAGAGGCTTCAAGGTTATGGACATCAATCATTTCCAAGTTTTCTTCCCATATCCGCCTGCGACCCGACTCCTCAATCTGGAAAACAGCATTAATATTAACCACGTGATGCCCGAGTTGATTTATGCGTCACCCTTAACAGATACCAAGAGGTGAAGACAGACAGTATAGTGTTAAAAAGGAGAATAAGTTATTTAAAAAAAATAAAAAGAAAAAGAAAAAAAATATGGCAAAAGTATTCCATTAATCATCAAGGAAGAGACAACAAAACTAAATCTGTTTTTTTGTCTAAACTAGATTCTGTTGTGATTTACAGGCTATTCATCTCATTGTTTTTAAGACCTTAGCATTACCTGGTGAGAATAGACTTTATTATGCATCTTCTTCCATAGCAGCCAGTGTCGATCCCGTTCAGAATTGATGGCAGCTGCTGCAAAGCCACAAACAATGGCGAGAAGAATGCTTCCAAACATCTCTGGATCCAGGAAAAGAAGAACTTGTCACTAAAACAGCAAAAACAAAAGGTTCATATAAGGTGTCCTACATCAACCTTATGGCCTGGCTCAGACTTTGATTGGCCAGCTGCAGCTGCTTGAAACACTGCCAGCTGATATCAATTGACATTGAGTAGCAGTGGAAATATAACCTGACTAAAGCCATACAATCGTGTGTTTGTTAAAGATATTTGTACATGCATGGAAATCAGTGAAGGCTTATTGTATGTTGCAAAAGTTGATGGATGAAGAAATGCATGTACATGATCAAATTATATATTGACTATTTCCAATAAATTCCAGATGTCACCAGTTCATTTAATTGGACAAATTGATTGGTAGAGGATGTAATACAGTTGAACCACTATTCTTATTTGCCTGTATACTATGCCATTATTAGAGGGAAAAAAATCATCAGTAACCAAAGTGAGCACTGAAAAGTATTCTTAGTTATCCTCAGTTAATGACAAATACCATAAAATATGACCAACCAGAGGAGATAACCAGGGGAAAATCCATGCTGAAGCTCAAAATATTTATGCATCATCATGCTCACTGCACACCGACACATAATTAAACCTCCAATAACTAAATTTGCCACTTGGGGGCAGCAGAGACAAGTTGTAAACACAACATTGACTGTATCATAGCCTCTCAAGTTGATAAGGCGAATTAGTAAAACAGCTTTAATTTACACATCCAGCAGTTGTGGAGCAACATTATTATTCATCTGGACTCCTGTTTACGGCTTTCTGGTAAATATAAGTCCATTATGCACCCTTTTTTTAGCTCTGAAATTGGCCTTCACCAACTCCTGGGGGAAGTATCTGAGAAATATCTGTGTTTTTTGTCCTCTGGGTCAGGGGAGCAGTAATGAGCCAATTACGACTTAGCGAGGAGAAGAATATGCAGCAAGAGAAAATCTACTTTTCTGGGGACAAGCGACACAAAGGTGATATGTTTAGTTTTAGTTATGATACTTCCACCGCTACTACTGCCACTGCTGCTACTACTGGTGCTAAGTACTGGTAAAAGTTGTTGCACAACACAAAGCATATGTATACCCAATGTTGTTGCTCTCCCTCTTCGCTGTACTATCAATACTTTCAGTAGATTGATGAGCTAATTCAAATAAAAATAATATCTATTTTCTGTTCAGTTTGCAATGTGACCAAAACAACAAAACATTGAGTGCAAGGTGTCTAAATATCTTTATTACCACGTGTAAAAACTGTGTACCGTTCTTTTTAGATAAGCTTCTCCTTGGAGACCTTAGTGAGGTTTTAGGAGGAATACTAAAGGAGAGAAGATCAATTAGACAGAGTGGTGACTGAAACCAATATTGACCACATCAAGTTTATAAAAAGTGTATTATTCTCACCTGTGATTATATTAAATAACTTTATTATTCAATAGTACAATATTGAACACACTGAAAGCAAATCCAACTGGTAAATATTAGGGTTAAGATTTAAATAAACACATCACATTGATAAAACAAAGTGGCAAAAGGACAAATAAAAGATGAAATCTTATTGAAGTGAGGAAAACTAAAAAATGTATTAAGTATTCATTAAAAAATATAAACATCATTGAGAGATGTTAAAGCAGAAACAGCAAACTTTGAGGGCAACATAAAGGACAGGTCTAAACAATCATCGGGTTTCTGATACTAAAGAAGTAACCTAAATTCTACCAAGATGATTCAGGTGACAGGTCACTTTTTCACAGCGTAGGGTAGACTGCAAAGCTGGCAATGCCACAGAGATTATTTTTGTTTCTGGCAATTCGAATGAAACCTTTTTCTCCCCACGCAGTGCCCCAACTGAAATCACAAAAGCACTTACATTTAATATTTAACATTGGTCAAACATTTCTTTTCACATGGGGGGTAAACACATTTTACTTTGTGACCAGTAAAGACCAATTCACCTGTTTTTCACAAGCCAGAAGTCTTGTCCTCTGTCTGTGCCGTAGCCCACAACCAGGACAGCATGATTTATGAACTTTGGGTTGCAGTTTGGTACGTTGTATAAACCTGAAAGATCCATAAGCTTATCAGTAGTTGAAAAATACAGGTAAAACAATATAATTATTTTATGAATCACCCGACAGTATAAAATACTGCTGATATTATCTTCTCTATGTACTTTGGAGGTGAAGAAACCCCCAGTCTGCATCAACAGTATTACTGGTAATATCATTCATCCCTCGTGTGTAGACGTTATCTAATTTTAGGATATTGGGAATGAGGACCATTTCATCACATTATTTAGTGGCTCTACTATCTACTGAACTAATTTAACTGAGACTTCATGTTGTAAATTCCTCCTCTTCTTACGTTGTTGATCACTTCTGACAGCTTTCTGTCTATTAGATAAAATACAGTTAATACAAAACAAAACTGAAAAGAAATCACATTTGATGTAAGTGACACACAGAGCTGCACCTGTACCCCTCTAAAGATCTAATCCACTTGCAATTGATAATGTATTTAATGGTGGTAACTCTGCACTCACAGATTGGTGGTAGGTGTATTTTGGACACTCTAACACACACATCTGAGCTTTAAGCACCCCACAATAGTTATACCCTAAATCTGTGATATTCAAATTCAGTCAAGTTAAAAGACAAATATTGAAGCAAAAGGAAGTCATACTATTTTAAGCATTGGATTTCCGTTGATGGCAGTCGTACTTTTTTTTAAAAAGAGATTTTTTTCTAAATGTTCACCATAAAATAAATGGAACAGAAAATGACGACAAAGCCTAAAAGTATAAAATAAAGTGTAAAAACATAACATGTCATGTTACCCATTGAATTCACACAGATATGTTATGCAACTGATTTCATGCACCACAACCAAAGTTTTCTTTTCTCTCGGGTGTGACTCAGACTCCGGGTTTAGAGCTACAGTAACTAACTCATCACTCATCAGTCTGCTTGCATTAAATGCTCAAATTCAGAAGCCTCACCTCCTCTGTAGAGATGAAAAGATTGCAGCATGGCGTTCACGGCCACAGCAACCGGCCCCACTGATGCCACCACAGCCTGCAGCGTCTTCTCATCTCCTTGTGGGAGGATGTGGAAATTAGAGCAGTAGCCGGCCTTTCCCTTGACAGAATACCGACATTTACCGTCCTACAAGTAGAAATGAGAATCACAATACATATTATGTATCACTATTCTATCAAATTGGTTGATATTATTCTTGTTTTTTTGTCTTAAAACACATTTTATAGAAGTTATATATCCTGTTTGTTATATAGTTGAATATGCATAGAATCATAATATTATACAGTATATTATGTACATTATTCATGCAATCACACTGCATATATACAGTGTAAATATGAATATGCAAATACAAATTTTCATATCACTTCAGCTAGAAAGAGAGCTGTTTTTTTCTGTATTTGACACATCTGTCAAAACATAATTCCAGCTCTCAAATATAACAATAAAATATGTTTCATTATTACATACAATGAATTTCATAAAACTTTAGGAAATCACACATGACATGATGCTTTGCCTTAAATTGTCCGTCAGATATTCTAAACTGAAAATCCAAACTAAAATAATTTTCTTGAAAGACGAAGAAAGGAAAGAAAGAAGCAAGCAAACAAGAAACAAACAAAAAAGAGAAGAAAACAGACAAACAAACAAAAAACAATATCAGTAGTCGCACATTTTGTATATTAGGTCAATCTTTTCTATAATAGCTAGTTAATTAAATAATAATGCTGTTACAGCAGGACGACCTGGTGTTCGTAGGGGTAGAAGCTCTCTGAGTCTACTCCTCGGTTGCGGATAATGTAGCTGAAGGATTTAGAGATGTATCCTCCTCTGCAGCCGTGATTCCCATCATTGCTGCTGCAGTCCACCAGATTCTGTGGACTCAGGGGGACGAGGACACCTGTTCGCTTCTTCATCTGTCCCTCAAGAGCTCCTAAAGAGCTGAAGGCCCAGCAGGACCCACACAACCCCTTGAAAAAGAGAAATGATGTTTATTACCACAGGTTATTTATAGATTGTTTTAATTTCCTTAATTTAAAATAGCTGATCTCAAATCATTGCTGACCTGGTTTTGGACTGGACTGACCAGGCCGTTCTTCCTCCAGTCTACACTCTGAGGTGTCAATAAGCCACTTCCATCCTTAAATGTCACATTTCTGAAATGAATAGGCTCCTCCAGCTTCAGGCCGTTTAGCTTCTCGTTGATTTCCTCAGCTGTCTTAAGAAGATAAATATAAGAAATGCAAATATTACAATGTCAAAGCTTAGCAATACGTCTTCACAGTGTTGCGGAAATTTATCATATCATTCTTTTAGTTATCACTTGTATCGCTTAAACCTGAACATATGCAGATGAGGCCAACCAGACTCATTTAAAACCTAATAATAAATGTTATCATATCGAAGGTATTTTCATGTCTGGCTTGCTGTAGTGTCATCCTGATCTCACCACTTAACCCTCTTCCCATGAAGATAACACTAAGGCAGGGAACCTGGCCTTGGTGGATGCCTCGGCGGACAGAGGAGGGGGGGGACGAGATAATGTGCATACAGTATATACTCTGTTAAACTATTCTTTGTTGTTAGACCTCCAAACCATCTGTGGGGAAAGAGCTCTATCCATTCAGCTGAATTATTATTAGTGTCTGTTCAATAAATATGTTTTTATATTTCAAGAGTTTTCTCATCTCGGTTAAAAATATTTTTTTCCACCAAACACAGCAGTGCTCTTGATCACTTTTAACACATTTAAAATTGCAATATTGTTACTGCAGATTCATCTTACACTTCTAAAAGTTTATATCAAATGTACTCTGAAACAGCTCTGCTCCAAGAAACAAATGAGCATATACAATACTGGTTCCTCCTACCTCCCAGTACCCCATATGGCCCTATTTAGGGAACTAAACTTAAGTATTTAAGTTTTTATTTTGCACATGGTGTCCCTTAGCCTCGGCGACACCAGCAAGCAATCATAAAATGAACCACAAGTTCCTCTTGTTAAGTTTTAACTTCTGCATTTCAGAGAAAGAGAACTAAATATAGACCACAAATTCAACATCATTTCTATTTTACTCGTTATGACGTCACACCAGGTTCAGCATCTCACTTCTTCCCCTTATTTGCTGATAGTCCTGTAGTGTTGGTGTCAGATTTGACTTTCGCCATAAAAAAGTTAAGGACATTTTAGCTGTCCTCACATTTATTTCCAAAGCAACTATAAACGCTGTCCTTTGGGATCTCTGATAGGAGTCCAAAAGCTCAAGTGTGTCCTAAACATTTCTGCCAGGATCTTGCAGAGTCAACACTCACACCCACCACAGCTGTCCTCTTCCTGTCGTCTTCAGAAGAAGAAAAACCCTCCTTCTTACAATACCTTCCAAGTCAGCCTCATAAATACCCTTCCCCTGTTTTGAGAGCTTTTGACTCCCTAAACCTTCATCAACACTTCAAGTCAAAATTGTTATTTTAATGCATTTTATTGCATTTTGCTGTACATTATGTGCATAATAATTTACTAAAGTTTACTCATTTCATTGCAGTCCACACTCAATATAGTTAAATGCATAAATATTATGATATACATAATATTTTTCTTTTTCAGAATCATTTAATTGTTTCTTGTTTGCGTCAAAAGTTTGTGTTTCTTTTAATACTAGAACTCACAACAAGACACAACCTTTGCGCCACAGTTACACATTAGATACTAGTTTGCATGTACATCCACCTTGTATGTAACTTTATTAGCCTTCCCAGATGGGGCATGTTTAAATGCAGATTTACAGTGTTGGTGATCTGTTTTGCACCATCAGAGGTCAATGAGTTAATGCACTGAAGATTATAATGTCAAGCATGTGTCTGAACAGATCCTGGGAGGGAGAGGAGCCAGTTCAGTGACATAATATGTATTTCAAAGGCCTTTTGGCTGATAGGTGATTATATTGACAGAAAAGGAGGTGAATATACCCCATATACCTGCGTATACCTGCGTATACCCTTCACTATACCACTGGTTATAAGTCAGTGCTTGATTTAACAGCCAGCCAACAAACTTAAGGTTCTGTAAAATAAGACTCTGATTAGACTGTGCAAACATTAATCCAAGTTATCAGACAGTTGTCCACTTTGTTGGGAGGATGCAGGTCATAGTTGATATAAGTAACAACCAAAGAAAGAAACAAATACAAGCAAACAAAACCGACAACAAACAAACTGATGAAAAGCAACAAACAAATTACAAAAAAAATAACACAAAAAAAGCAAATATACAAGCGAAAAGCAACAAACAAAAAACTAAACAAGAAAGAAACAACAAAAGGTCACCAAATAAGTCTCATTGAGCACTCAAAACATAATACATAATACAGAGCAAAGCAACAAATAACATATTGTTTTTCCACCAACAGATGTGAGTAAAGATTAGCTTGGTGGAGGTGACTGAAAATCTCCTAACCAGGTAAATATGTATTCCTTGTTTGCTTTCTGACTGACAGTTACACTGGTCTTTTACAGTTCATACTCACTGCAACCCACAGCCAAGCAACAGTAGAAACACCTTCCTGGGTTATTATTATATTATTATTCATAATGAATTATCTGTAATGAATATGATGCAAGCAAACAAGTATTTAAATGAACATCTACATTTTTTGGGGTTATTAGCTGTGGATTTATCTCAATAACCAAATGATCTGCATGTCTAAACCTTCATTCATGCACACAACTCTTTGCAGTTTTTCCATTTGCATTAAACCATTTAAATATTACTGATGAATTCAGGCTAAGATTTAAAACTCGTCTCGTTAGGAATCCAATGCTAGACAGTTTCCACAACCTTTTTTTCAGAGCAGGAGACTGAAATCACAAACTTATTCCTACCATGTCAGACAGATGATTGAGTCCCATTGTGAAGTTGTGTTTGCCTGCTGAAGCCTGCTGGTTGTGTCTCAACACCAACTGCATGTTCTTCTCCCACACTGCTCTTCTGAAAACGATCTCAGTCTGAAACAGAAACTCTGACTGAATGCTCTGATGATATACACTATATGTGTGTGTGTATGATGAAGAAGACGGAGAAATTAGGTTCTCACAATCCTACCTGATTATCATAAACCTTGCGATGTTTGATTTGCCACTCTTCCCAAACTTTGTTTAAGACAACCGAAGAGTTGCTGAGGACCTGGACGACCAAAAGCAACACAGCACACAAAATGTGCATCCTGCAGAGGAAATGACAAATCTAGTCAGATTACATTTGCAGATATGCTCCATATATAATTCTTAGCTGACACGACAAGTCGACTAAAAAAGTATTTTTATTGTTTGTGATTTTAAATATGTTTAGCCTTTTGACTGTTGGTGGGACAAAACAAGCAATATGACCCTTTAGTTCTGGGATACTGTGATGAGCATTTCCCAGGATTTCACAACATTTTGTGGACTACATGATCAGGGAAAAACTGAGGTAATGAGTCTCCCACAGTTTCAACAGTTTGTCAAGACACTAGTCTCAACTTTGCCTTGCATCATTTGTTTATTTTAATTAATTGTTGAATTACTGAGAATTTTGTTTCCCAGTATGACTAAATGTCTAAATTGTGTTTTTAAAGCCATCTGCACGCTGGCCTCGGAAATACTGAATCTAGTTGTAGCTTTATTTAGTCAAATTCAAATATATATGAAACATTTATATATACTAAAAAATATATTGGCATCCACCAAGTGTTTATTTTCAAATGTAGAATATTGATGAATCCCACAAATACTAAGAACAAGGCCTCTGTGTCCTCAGTGGTAGCTAGTTCTATACATGATGAAACAAATGTTGAGTTGAGCTTTAATTTGGCCCAATTCTTGCAAAAAATACCCCAGAGCAGTATGGACAAGCTGATCATCTTCTGTCTGATATCTTTCTGCAGTAGAAAATATGCACATATACATATGAACCTATACTAAAACTGTTTTAACTGTTGTTGTGTGCATAGTGTTTACCTAAACTTAACAACAACATAATAAACTGCATTTAAGATATAACACAGTCATGATTGAGAGCCAAGTGAGGCCTGTAAAACTTTGATATGAGAGCAGGAAATGCAGCCGGATGTTTTCTAGCATTGCAGTTTTAAAGATTTCTTCACCTCAAAGAGGAAAAGTTGAAACCTGAGCTTCTTTCTCAGCAAATAGTTTCTGCCCATACCCACACCATTTAAACACACACCATAGAGCCATGATCTTCTGATCTCTAGTCAGGCTATCAGTCAAAGTGTAATTGCATGCATAACTAAGAAGAGCATTTACCTCGTTGCAGAATAATCAACAGGGTTATTTCGTCCCGGCAAGAAAGTGCAACCGATTTTATCGAACCAGAGAACTGTCACGCATGAAAGAGGAAGTATAGTTTCCTCATACACACGCCATTGGGTTTTTTTTACCCTGTTTTTCAGCGCATCTGCTCTGTGGCTTGTCATGTGAATCTAATTTACAACAAACTGTAGTGGCCCAAAAGACCGCTCCAGTACTAGCGGTGGAAGTGACATAAGTTACATGACAGAAATACACATAAATTAAACTTCTTGTGGAGATACAAGAATACAATTCATTTTTAAAAAATCAGTGGATGGAAAAGTGATAAATTAAGAAATTATTTGGCATTATTTCGTGATAATTTAAGTGTGTACATTTTTTTTGAAAAGACCATCCATCACCATTTGCGAGTTCATATTTAATCACTTTAACACTGAACTGAATTATGTTTGACAACATGGACTGAGGGCAAAAGAAAGAAACTACAATCCAGTTTTACTAACGATACACATTCTAACAGACTGAGACTTTATTATTAGAGCTGCAGTTAGTTTGAACTTTCTGAGGAAAAGAAACACACCGTCAAGCCTCTTCACATTCAGACATATTGGATATATAAATGGACTGGAGGTGGTTTAAACTTTGGTTTTCTCTTCTTAACTATCGTGTTGTTGTACTGTGTTAAAAAAACAAAAATCCTTTAGTTTACTTATCCTCCCTAGTATTTACAGTTGAGTCTTTATGTACAAACAGTTAACACATACTGCAGCAACCAAATAAATAACAACAAAAATATATAATAATATAATATAATTATTAATATCAGATATTTCATTTTTGTATGCAAATTGCTGCAGTCCTGTAACATGCCAGTTCTTGCAAAATCATATTATTTAATGTTATTATTTACAATATGTAAATAATTAAGATGTTGACCATGTAATTTGCAATGTCCCTGGATACAATTTGGCTGAGCATCCCACATTTCCCCCTCTTTTTCAGTCATCTCTCCACTACGCTCTATCTAATAAAAAAGAGACATCACAGCAGTCACCACTACAGGGAGCAACAATGACGAAAATAAATAATGATAAATATGCAAGGGGGTATTATGCAATTAGGAGCTTTGATTTGGCCGAGGCTGTAATTGGCGTTCATCACTGATTTTCTCTTCCGGGGTTGGGCAGAGATTCGCTGATGACCGCAGGTTCCTCGAGGTACCAGATGGTACGTTCCTGACTCAGCAGCAGCTCTTCTTCTGTGGTGATCAAGCACCTTTTGTGTCCACACACACACACACACACACCTCATAGTCCTGCAGCTGAGCAGAGAGGCAAGCCAATCTGATTGTTTGTTTTAATCTCTTTTTTTTTTAAACTGTCATTGAATTAGGAGTGAGTGTTCGCTAAGTAAACAAATCAACAACTCAACTTTATTCATACAATCATGCAGCCCACAGTGCTTTACACAACAAGATAAAATAGGACAGACAGACAAGCAAGTAAAAACAAAAGTGGACAACATTGAAGGAAACTTAGCAAGATCAGAAATTACAACAATAACATGTTGCCCAAATTAATTAACTCCTGTTATATTCATGAGGCTCACAGTCAATTATTCAAATATTTTAGAGACCTGAAATCAGATCTGGCATATTTAAATGCATGTTACTGCACACCACTTTTTACTGAAACTTAATTTATATTAAATATTATTATTATATGTATTGAGTCAGCTGATATGTTCCAAAACACCTGTCATGTTATTATAAGATAATGGGATCATGAAAAATGGGACAACTGAAAAACACTAGGACATATATATATATATATTTACATGGATTGTACTTATTTACAGTGAATATTTGGAAATATCCCGATTGTTGGACTATGTTAGTGAGTTGTAGTGAAATCTAACTACATTATCCCACTCTGTGTGGTTTAAAATGACCTTGATATTTTGGCCGGTAACCAGCATTTATTGTGAGTCCACATCAGGGTTTAATCTGATTTAAATAGATTTTAGATTTCATGTCAGACCTGCAGACACACATTCACAGACTCAATGTACGTCCTCATATCATAGCTTCTTGTATCTATATTTCTCTGCCTGGTCCCCAATTTCAGCTTGTATACTTACACATAACACATGTCAATCATATTAAGACAACTGTAGCCTCACGGTACCAATTACATCCTTAACTATTTAAGTTTCACTTAAATAGTCACTCTTTTAGGATGTTTTTGCTTATTTTTAGCCTCAAGTTAATGTTACCTTTTTGAAATCCTATTTTATATGTATATACATTGCCTTGTGCTTCTTTTATATATTGTCTTAATTCCTTTTAATAGGACATTTTTAGTTTCAGACTGAACAAGCAGAACTGAGAGTCTGATGTGAACACCTGAAAGTTAGGAGTTGGGTGAGTTGACGTGTTTGCATTCATGAAACAATATTATACAAAGAAACATCAGTATTCAGGGTTATACACCATTCACTATTGCATGCTACAAAAACCACTTCGTCATTTTGTGCCACGGTCAGATGAAGTTTTCTCGAATGTTTATAATGAGGTAAGATACTGCAATTTCACTTGTTCCCTATGGCACATTTGATTCAGGAAATATTTAGTCTCAGTAACTTAAGATGTGACCGAACATTGTTAGAGCTTAGTTTGCACTAAAAGTTATGATTGAGTTTTTGCAGTTTAATATTACATTGTAAAGATCTAAATAATAACAAGATGCAGACATTTTAACCCAACACTACCCTCCAGGACAGTTGATGTGTCTTCATCAAACTTTGAAATGACCGACCAGAGAGCTGAGAAGACATTCCTTTATTTCCGAGTGGCTTAAATTCATTCCCATCTGGTGTTTGCGCCTAAATCTCTGCATTTGGCTGACCTGTGTGCTAGCCTCCTGTCATCCAGTGCAGTGTGTTGGATGCAGTCCAGGAGCTAGTGTATATAATCCCCCAGCATGCACCAAGCACCCGCGCGTCCAGAGCCAGGTTGCTGTTGCCATGAGGACAGCGAAGCAACAGGGAAACCGATTCCGCAGCAACGCGCTTCTTCAGGAGTTGAATGTTTCAGAATGGGAGGATGAAGCTATCTTGTTATGATATGTCTGTCTATTTCTCTCATATTGCAGGTTTCATCTGGATTTATTTCTGAGCAACAAAAGGTTTTGAAGATGTACTCTGCTCTTTTTAATTATCTGTCCTTGTTTATCCAGTGACAATTTCAGAAAAACCTACTTGCAAATTAAATCTTACATTTTTTTTTTTACAACATAATTGTGAAAATGGAGCTATCACAATGACGAGCCCTCCAGACTGAAAAGACGGTAAGTTACAATACTTGATTTTCTTTTGCTTCTTTCTACACAATCACTATTATTCTTCTATAATACCATCCACTATAATACCATCCACTGCATTTGAGCTCTTGGAAGCCACAGGCCCCAGCAAATAACTGTGATTTCACCTTTGTACACTGTTTTCACTCCCGAGCATGTACGCTCCCATAGGAGTTCAGGAGGAGTCAGCCTCCATCACTCAGTGCTCTGGGGAGCTGCTGTCATCACCAGCAGTCAGACTATACAGTATTCCCCAGCTCCATATACCCATTACCGTGTCGAGATAAAATGACCACCTTAAAAATATGATGTTAAACACAGTAAGAGATGGTTTTCTCCCTGATGCGCTCCTTGCATATTAGATTATAGGTGGAGTTTTCAAGGAGACCACACAAAAATTCCAATGATTTAAATTTAAAAATAATTTAGGAACTCTTTGAAATACAAGCAGAACATTTGATCAGTTGATCAGATATTAATCTAAATTCACTTTTAAACTTTTTTTTTTGTGTTTAGTGTTTTTCTTTAGTGAATGCTTTCTTTCATATTTTACATTGAGAAACACATCTTTCTGCAAACATTGTCGCAAATATTAAATAGATCAGTCCCACTGTAGTCTTTCTCTCTCTGTCTCTCTTCTCACATGTTCTATAGTGTTGCATCGTTCAACACAACAACCTGTGCAGAGACCTGAGGGTGGCATCACACTTTTTTTCCCCTATTGGCAATTTAAACGTGTTTTTTAACAAGTCACACATTTTTTGATGAGCTGATCTGTTAGTCATTTTTACAGGCTGACAGTCGGTTTGCAACCTGGTATTCTTGTTTCCAAGTTAATAGTATGATGTCTGTGTACACGTTCATATGACATGTCAATATAAATTGTTGCATTTTGGAGCTATTATGTGATTACTGATAGCACTTTGACTAACTGGGCAATTCTGCAGTTACAATTAACCTTCAAGCAGTGTTATAGAACCATTGACCCTGGACAACCTGTACAGAAATCTTTCTGCCCCCTAGTGGTAAATTTAGCAATGGTTCACTTAAAGACAGATCCTTTGATGATCTGTATTTGCAACCCCCCAGTCTCATGTACATCTTTGTCACATAATTCTGGATCTGAGCATTAAAAAAATACCTCATAAATTAATGTAAACTTTAAAGTTCAGACCTTGTTCTGCTTTTTGCTACAGCCAAACATTGTTGTGTGGTGCTTGGAAGTGGCCATATTTTAGGACAAGAAATATGTGAATTAAGACTTTTATAAGCCAACTGTCATCATATTTGTATCAGTTGGGTATGCACTTCTTCCCCTCCTGAAATTAAATTTCTAAGTTTCATATATCTCACATGTTGCATTTTACAGGAAAATATGCAAAAGGTAAAAAAAAAAAAATTTGAAAAGAGGAGAGCAATATCATCTCTTGATTGTGATAATCCCTTTATAGGATTTTGTTTCGGATTTGGTGATGGGGTAATAAAGTTTAAACAAATTCACGTTACATTGTCGTACAATATAATCCTGTTAAATAGATTCTACAAGTCTCTACAAAATGTCAAAAGAATAAATGGTCTTTTCAGCTTGCAATCTACTTCCACAGTTACCACAGTATCAAAACAAACTAAATATAAAATGTTGAATCTAATAAATGCCACGGAGTATGTGTCACTCTGACATTAATGTGCCTTGAGAGAGATTATTACAATAATTGAGAACAGATAATTGAGCAGTCATGTCCTCCATGTTATGCCTCATACAGTGCAGGTTTACACTTTCTCCCCATTTATGCTTTCAAACAGCATTAATAAAACAAAAACAGTGAGCAGTCTTTAGACAAACTGTTCTTGTTTTGCATATGTTTTTTGAAATTGACTGTAGATGTGTGGACCTCTGTGGTGCCAACACCATCTTTTAAGTGTATCTTATCACTGCAGAGAATATCAACCTCAGTATGGAGGTTCATCCTTGACACTTGGGAACAGAATGTGAACATAATAATCTGAGCTCAAAGTCCCTCTTACTAGCTTTGGAAAGCTTTCAACTGCCTCTGACGGCGGCCAGTGAATAGCGGTGGCTTAGCAAAAAAGCAAGCAAGAAAACTTTATTTATATAACTCTTTGAAGATAGAAGTTTCAAAATACTTTACAGGAAGAAGAAAAGGTAAGAGAGGGAGATTAAAGAGAGAGGAGAAGCAGAATTAAGTACAGCTACAACCCAAAAAATAAAAGCTATAAAACCAAGAATAAGCCATAGAAGACAATGAGCTACTAGCTGCTTTTTAAATATGTGTACTAATTTGGTTTGTCTGATAGTTTGCAGGATACTGTTCCAGGATGAATGACACAGCTGTTACCTCTGTAGTTTATCATTGTAGAACTGCAGTACTGCAAACAACATAATATAAACTGAAACCATTCACACTCATAGTTTGACAAAGATGATTCATCATCTGACAACATTTGACCACATTGTCTTTTTTTCTTCTTCAGTATTTGTAAAGCTACAAAGACAAGACCTTCCATCAGCACCTGTCTAATTATGAAAACCTACTTCCTGTTATCCAAGAGAATAGCAAAAATGAAACTATTATTTTAAGCCACACCTTAACACTACCAACTGCAGAAAGTCATATTTCCCCTTATTTCTACTGATATGACGTCAGTAAAAATCCCTTTCTCACTCCTTTCTCAGCTGTGTTTCTCAGAAGCAGGAAGGCAACCAGATGTTTGAGGGGATTGCCGTCCACCAATGGCTGTGCTGGGGAGCTCTCTACCTGTTGGCAGCGAGGGTGGCATTGTCATCTGAAACACGCCGGCCGTGTCCACAGTCCTGCCGCTGTAACGCCGTACTGCAGGAGGTGAACTGCTCTGATGGCCAACTTTCCACAGTGCCTGACAGTCTCCCACAAAACACCAAACTACTAAACCTAACACATAATAAAATCAAGACTCTGGTGCACCAGCAGTTCCAGAGTTTGCCACAACTTTTAGACTTGGATTTGAGTGACAATATTATGGCAATAATTGAAGTGGAAGCATTTCTCGGGTTGGAAAGATTGATAACTCTGCGTCTTGCTCGTAACCACCTGAAGATTATTCCTGTTGGAGTGTTTGCTGGTTTGCCAAAACTAAAGTTACTGGACATAAGCAGCAATGAGATCCTTGTTTTTCTAGATTTCACTTTCCGTGATCTAACTTCCCTGCAGTTTATTACAGCGTCAGACAATGACTTAGTTTTTATTTCTCATCAAGCTTTCACTGGCTTAACCAGTCTGCAAGAGTTACACCTTGACGGCTGCAACCTCACTGCTGTGCCGACAGAAGCGCTCACACAGCTCAGTGGGTTAAGAAGTCTTCATTTTCACCAACTGGGCCTCGCCACGCTGCAAAACTATTCGTTTCGACAACTAGAGCGTCTCAAGGAACTTGTCATTACTCGTTGCCGCTGGCTGGAGACCCTGTCAGGAAACAGTCTCTTTGGCCTAAATCTTACATCCCTAACCATTAAACACTGTAACCTCAGAGCGGTCCCCTACATCCCTTTACATCATCTTGTATATCTTGTATACCTTGACCTTTCTTTTAACCCAATCACCGACATTCATGGGAACCTGTTTGGAGACTTGCTCCGGCTCGAAGAGCTCCATCTGGTAGGCGGCTCATTGCTACGTATCGAAATCGGAGCATTTAAGGATTTGGCTCATTTGAAATTGCTGAATGTATCTAGAAATCTTCTCACCACACTCGAGGTGGGAGCTTTCCATTCAGTGGACACCCTAAAAACTCTGGGACTTGATAACAACCCACTAGCATGCGACTGCCGTCTGCTGTGGGTGGTGCCAAGGCGACTATATTTGGACTTTGGTGGAAATCCACCGACTTGTACTACCTCAGTTCAATTGCAGGGATGGTATTTTCTAGACTTTACTGAAGCTGAGCTATCAGGCCTGCTCACATGTCGGCAGCCTCGTATTCTGAACCGCAAACGTCGAGAAGTGAGAGTAGATCAAGGAGACACAGTGATGGTTTATTGCATTGCAGAAGGTGACCCTCTGCCATCTGTTACCTGGATAAGCCCACAGCTAAAACCTCTATCTCCCATTGGAAGAATACGGGCTCTCTCTAATGGTACACTGGAGGTTCGCTACGCTCAACCTCAAGACAGTGGCGCTTATCTCTGTGTAGCATCTAATGCGGCAGGAAATGACAGCCTGCCCATCAGCCTTCATGTCAGAGCCTTTCCATCATCTTCTAAAAAACACTTTCGTCTTAAAGGTTGGTTTGCCTTTCCGTCTGCCTCTCCAGGTGTGAATGGAAATCAGAATATCCCATTTGATGTCAAGACATTACTGGTAGCTGCAACCATTGGGCTTCTTTCATTTTTCAGCTCTGTCAGCGTATGTTTCATCTTCATGTTATTCTGGAGTAAGAGTAAAGGCCAATTAAAACACACAGCCACGATAGCATACGTCCCGCGAAGCACCGTGTCAAGTAATAACAGAGGGAAAGGCAACTATATGGAGCCAAGCAGGCTCACCATGAAACTGATATGACTTTCACGTGGTATGACTTGGTGCCTTCAAATGTAAAACTTTTGTTTCAATTTCCATAGACAGAATTAATTTAATTTTGGAGCGTGTCAACTTGTTTCCAACAGAGGCTGACTGTAGATTAATTCATATAAATGTAAGCATGTTAGCTAGAACCCATACTGTGCAAAAGTAAAGACAACACACAGTGAATTGTGTTGGTATAAGCCCTTCTGGACACAACTAGGACTTAAGTTACATTATAGGAACATCTAAACTAGCGGGGGACATAATTGATGAGCTTTTTTTTCATGCCTGTCTAGCGCCACTATAACAAAGCCTGAATGTAAAGCAACTACAGTAAGCAATATTTAATGAGTATAATGCATGTAACATGAAGAGATGTAAATTATTCAGTTAATTGCGTGTTGCTTATGCCTTTGTTGATGTATATATATATATATATATGGAAACAATTTAAGAACCTTTTTGTTTTGTACATTTAGTTTGAAATAAATTGAAACCTTATATTAAGGTTAATGTACACAATATTTGCATATAGCATGCCATTTCTATCTAATTTTATTAGATATTGTTTGCTAGAATACAATATTGTCACTTACTGTACTCATTATTTAATGGATGTGTAATGTGTGTTTTCATTCTATTCCCCAATAAAGCTCTTCATTGGTTTTCTTTCTAAAAGGAGCAATACAATTATTTTGCTTTCAAAAATGTAATTTTGTTTTGTTTGTTGTGCTTTTTCTGTTGTTCTTGGTCCAAAATATACATAGACACATCAGATTCAGTGAGCATCGTGTTTGCTCTGTGAAATCCTTAAATACATTATTTTAACACTAAATTATTAATATCAAACGCGATATGTTAAAGAAAAGCACAAACAAGGGATATTTAAGTTAAAGTATGGCATAATGGTACAGTGAGCACACATAACACGTTGTATCTTCGTAACATTAATTTCCTTTGAAACAAGCCGATGACCAAATTAATAAATTAAGGATTCAAGGATAACTTATTTTCACTATGCAACACAGGGCAGTTGTAGCCCATTGCTACACAAGAAAAACATGACGAACATAAGCAAAACAGTTGTGCATCCTATGCTTTTTTTAAAGACAAAATACGATATGAAGCAATTTCAAGTCAAATTGTATACATAGTTGTGTACAAATCGTATACTTCATCAAGTCAACTTGCATAAATATAAATATTTGAACAGTTTTATTTTGAAAAGAACTTCGTAATTCTCGACCCCGGAAGTACATCCGTTGCACCGGATGTAAGACAAGAAGACAGCGGCAAGTCTCAGTAGTTAGCTGTGTACTTAGCTTGTATTACTGCAGTTAGTTATTAGGAAACACTTTTTTGCATATAAGCGTGCATTTAAGGAGTATTCATAACTTAAATAAATATGGATACGAACAGATAATAAAGTCAGTGAAGTGAGTGGTAACAGAGGAGCCCCAAAACAACCTATTATATCTGTTAAGCTAGCACCACAATAGCTAACATTTGTTAGCATTGTTTAGTATCGCAGCCATGACTCTGGCAGTGGACCGGGAGCCCAGAAAGACTGCGGGTAACCGCATGTCTAAAGTATTGGATGCTGAAGAAGAGGATGAATTCTACAAGACTACGTATGGCGGCTTCAGCGATGTGAGTAACCAAACTGACAGATACAGAGTGAACTGATACTATAGCTAATACGATAGCCCTCCGCTAGCTTGTGTTGGTCTCGGTCGAATACTCTGATTTAATGTTGGTTAAAGGATTTCCACAAAAGGAAGACATTGTTGTATTGAATCATATTAGGGTGTCTTGTATTTACAAGACCATTCTCCATATTTAGTCTTCTCTCATTGATGTGAATGGAGTTGAATAAACAACAACAAAATCCCCTTAGTATATATTATACAGATACAGATAGATAAAGTGTTTTTTATTGTCATTGTAGTGATACAACGAAATTTCAATACAGTTGTATTGCAATACATTTCGACAGTAGCGCACATTACAGTGCTGCTGATTGAACCTTAACGTTGATTAAATGCTTCTCTTAAACATTTTAAAGAACTTATCTTCATAATGGTAGAATTTGTTTGCAGGATTGTACTATTTCTAGGTGTACCTGAGAATCTAGCGACTCAGTGTATGCATTTACACCTCAAAATCTCTGTAGTGTTAAAGGCGATGCCATTTCAACTGCTCAGGCCATCGTCCCCTACAGTTGATGCCACAGCTAATATTTAAGAAGATCATGGACTTCAGAATGCAAATTGAGTGTGAGACCAATGATCAGTGTGTTTCTCATGTATGTGAGTAGGGCTTGTCAAGTGTGCTCAAAGCCAATAGTAAGAGGAGTAAAATGCATACAAGCTCAAAGATGCAGTAGATATTAACTAACATGGAAAGGACACTCCACACGATGCATCTACAAAATGTGTCTTCGATTGAGGCCTGCAGCCGCTCTGGTTATCAAAACCACCATGCCAATGTGATTCATCCGAAACTGTGACCACGACTCGATCATTTCCTGTCCCAGTCTATCTTAACAGCTGACAAACTGTGAAGGCCGGAGGAGAGTGCCAGCCTTTTATGCGTCATCACTTAAAGAGAGAGAGAAAGGGCTGTAAAGGCCTATGTTGTGTGTCAGAACATTAAACGCTGTTATTTGATATTGCAGCTACTTTCCGAGTTATACCCTCAATTTACAGTCAAGGTCATTTTCTTCAAGCAGCTGCTAGTTTAAGGGTCAAGGGATTTCTGGCAGAGGCTGCTGTGACTTAAATCTCAGCTGAGGTTTACAAGAATAGCTAGATAAAGAGAGATTCTTCCTCACTAAATCTCATACACCCAACCTTGCTTAGCACACATGCACGTCACTCAACTCGGCTACTCTATGATACACTACTCTGTTTTAGCTCCAAAATGATGGCACGCTATCTGTTTGAACTTTACAAAAATAGTTCTATGTTGTATTCTGATTCTGTTGTTGCTTTTTGCTAAATAATGCCCTTTTGTTTCCTTTCAGGAACCGGGAGATGATGAGTATCACGGAGAACATTCAGACACAGAGGATGAGGTGGACAGCGACTTCGACATCGATGAGGGCGACGAGCCGGACAGCGACCAGGAGGACGATGCACCGAAGAGGAAAAGTCGAGTGGTTACTAAAGCATATAAGGTAGTGACAATTACTTCAGGAGAGAGTATTTTTTTTTAAATGACAATGCAACATGAAATGAACTGCTGACATATGAGTGTTTTTGGTGACAGATTCACTACATGAACACGAAAATTCATACATGAATGAAATAGATTTGCAGTTGATGTTTTTTTTTGTCTTTGTTTAATCCAAGGAACCAATAAAGGTGGCAAAACCCAAACCCAAAAAACCCTCCGAGGAACAAAAGAAGACGGAGAAAGTTAAAGTGGAGCTCAAAAGGAGGATTCCACAAGAATTCCAAGATTTTGCAGAGAGTAAGATTATTACAGGTCTCCCAAAAATGCCTACTCACTGTTTTCAGATACCTCTCCATAAATGATCCCAAAACACTTGAACTCTCTAAAACATAAACATGCACCATCACATGATGATTGCATCATGGTCAGTTTTAGACAATTCTTCCTCTTAAGGTTTTTTTAACTTTATGCTTTAATAATTTTTTAGCTCGGAAGTCTGTGCGACAGTCCACCAGTGAACACACACGAAAGACCAATCTGCGCTTGCAAGAGCGTCAGGACGCCCCTCGGCGACGGAGAGGGGCTCACCGGGACCGGCCTCTTACTCAAGATGAACTGCTGGCTGAAGCCAAAATAACAGCAGAGATCAACATTCGATCTTTAGGTAAGAACATGTTAGTCATGTGATCCAAAATGTTCTGTCTTTAGTAGAATGTTAAGTACTTTTGCCAAAGCTTCAGTGTATACACTAGTAGTACGTTACAGTGATGACTAACATGAACAAACAGTATGTCGGACTTCATCAGTGGAAGTTCTGTTTTTTTTTTTTTTTTTTTTTTTTTTTTTTATATATATATGAACATTGCTCCAAAACATATGCATGTAACTATTTCATAGGGTTTTACAGCATAAGTCACAAAAATGTCATTGCATAGACATAAGATACATTACTGCATAACAATGAGTATTCTATAATGATTCATTTTACTGTGATTATTAGTAAATTATCTATGAATATGAACAAACCGATATGAATTTCTCTCAAATTTCTCTTAACTTCACTGTAAATATGTATGGACTCATTCATTTTAATTTCTGTGTGTAGAGAACTATGAACGCCTGGAGGCGGACAAGAAGAAACAAGTCCACAAGAAGCGTCGTTTTGAGGGACCAACCATCCGTTACCATTCGGTGCTGATGCCACTAGTCTCTCACTCAGTCCTGAAAGAAGAAAACGTGGATGTTGAAGGGTACGTGTGCTCTACTTCTAGGCTTAATTGGCTTCAGGAAAAATTTATTTTTGAACCACTGTTAAAGTTTTTGTCAGCTAGAATAGTCTGCTTCAACTGCATTGACTTCCAGTATTTCAGCATGTAGACTTTTTGTGTAAGAATAGTAATGATTTCCTGTTCTTAAAGGTTGGATCAGGACGTCCCTCAGACGGCACCACAAAACCCATCTACACCGTCCCAGCAGGCTGCCGGAGGTCTGTGCTCTCGTACCTATATAACATTCAGCGAGGACGAAGCTTTCGAGGCGTCCTTTCCACACGGCGCCCAGTCGAGTCCTCCGCTGCCCGTCCAGGAGGTTTGTCCCGTCACCCACAAGGCTGCGCTGTACAGAGACCCGGTCACTGACATACCTTACGCTAACACGCGGGCCTTCCGCATCATCCGAGAAGCGTACCGCAAATATGTGGCCGCTCACGGATTTCCAAACACTTCCGGTGGGGTGACGGGACTCGACACCTCGACAACGAAGGCTTCCCGCCAGAAAATGGCTGTCAAGCAGAGTGCTATGGCAACATAGATTACTTTAACAAATAATTAATGAAGTAAGTCAGTGCTTACAAAAAACAACCAGTCTCTGTACACCACCATGGCATAAATGCCTCTTCTTCACTCAGCTGTCTACATCTAGTTTCATCTATGGTACCAGAGAGACTTTTTGGGATATATCAGTCTCTGTGATTAATATGTTACAGTTGTTCAAGCAATGAAATGCATACACTATTGTTTTTTCAGTGCTACTGTTGACTCGACAGTAGGAAAGTACAAGAAGTAAAAGAACGCAATAACGTTACCACAACCAAATCAGTTGGTACATTTTAAACTGCAAAAAAAGTCTTACTTGTGTCTGTCTCTGTTTAAAGAAATGAATGTTGTGCATAAACACCCTTACAAATCCAGGTTGACTCTAAGGCAAGGAATCTCTGTCTGGCTGTATGTGGGTATGTCCTTCGCATATCTCGACAACCGTTCATCCGATCTACTTCACACTTGTCACACTTTGCGGCTGTATTGTTGAGGGACTGCCGTGTCTGCAGCAGTAGGGGCGGGGCTTCAGGCCTCTGCGGAGTCCAGCATGTTGTCTGCATGACTTGCATTCACTGCACTTCCTTTCGCTGCTGTTTGGTGGTCAAAGCCTGCTAATGTCACATGGGTGCTGGATACACTAATGTTAAACGGTTAACGGATAAAATGTTACAACCAAACTGGTCTTCACTTCTCAACAAGAGCAACTAGCCCACTGGAAGCAGAATCTAATCAGATTGTTTCACCCGTGTGAACGAGAGTAAGTCCTTTTCACACAGGTGAGTAAATCTGTATGACTTGATACTAACTTAAAAATACCTTATAATTAAATCTAGGATGTCAAAACAAGTGACTAATATGCCTATTTGGAAATGACCTCCGCTGTATTTCAATGATATTTCTGACCGTGTGTTTTTCAGGGCAGGCAAACGCTGTCTTGTTTTACTTTTCTTTCTCTAATGTTGGTATCGGCAGTGTTAGAAGAAGTAGGTTACTCAAACCTTTTATTTTTTTTAAGTGAAACTAACAAATAATACTGCACAGTAAAAGTCCTGCATTTTACATTTTCACTTAAAGTGAAGAGTGAAATAAATGCATTATCAGCACCATGCACACAATGCATTATATTACAATTGTTCTATTTTGTGAGTTGAATCTGAATTACCTGCAACAATACACATTTTTTTTCCTCTGAAGTACAAGTACACAGTGAGTAGTATACAGCTGAGTGGCACATTTGTTCAAGTGCTTTGGGGGCTTTTACAAGTTATTTTAGGGTGCAATGACTAAGAATAGTAACATTATTCAATATATTTCATATCCAAACATCTTAATAAGTATATACGATTTGTTTTTAG
The DNA here is from genome assembly GCF_023349555.1 of Cebidichthys violaceus. Taxonomy (NCBI): domain Eukaryota; kingdom Metazoa; phylum Chordata; class Actinopteri; order Perciformes; family Stichaeidae; genus Cebidichthys; species Cebidichthys violaceus. The sequence goes on from NW_027176850.1 coordinate 144,596, forward strand.
ATTGGGGGCTCATGCAGTTGTCTACCTTGCCAAACAGTGAAGTCGACACCTGGTGTGTCTCCCCCCCCCCCCACAATCAACCAAAGTATTTAATCGGTGTTTCTAACCGTGAGTAGCTGCTACTTTGGCTGTGATGCAACTATGTCATGGCAGGTGTATTGCTCAAGAACCAAGGAAGTGCAGTGTGGAGTGTGAGGTTGTTTGTATGAACGATTCACGAGAAAGCTGCAAGCAGCAACACCACAGGCCGAGCATTCGGCCCGTTCTGAACGACACGTTCTCAACGGAAACCGCACTAGTAGATGAGAAACTACAGATTGGCTTTGGAAGCAAAGTTGTTCTGCATCGGCAGCTTTTTTTTTCTTAATAAAATGCCCTTTTTTACTGTCAATATATTCGGTTTCTACGAATGTTCATAATTTTCAACAAAAATAAATATTTGAAGCTTAATGTTTTTAAATCTGTGGTCATGATTTACAGCCTGCAACAACCCATCCATCATCATGTTAAAATTAATTCCATCTGTAATTCCTTCACATCTTCAAGTCCATCCTGAATTCATTAACGGTAGTTTAACCTTTACCCAGAAGACAAATGACAAAATTTCGTATTTGTTTTTAAAAACCTTAATTTAGCATTCAGTTGAATGTCAATACTGAAATCACTTGAGATGGCCCAAAAGTTGAATTTACTGCCTGTATTTGGCAAATCATTGTGACAGTTTTAAATGATCAAAGCTGTAATTCCTCCCTGCTATCGTTCATTGCTAAATTTGAACAGAACAAGCATTAAACTATAAAAGACCTTGTATGGTTTGTTATTGATAGCAAACCTCTTGTTTCATTAAAGTCCAATGCTTTGTTCGGTCACATAAATCACATTACAGTGTCTGAATGAGCCACACAGTCGACTTTACCAGCATTTTGAATATGTTTGAGTCGACCGTGAAGCTATTAGAAAAAGGTGTTATTTCTGTTCTGTTGTAAATAACAAAATTGTTTGAGTCTTTAATGTCACAGCGAAGAAAAATCCTGCTATGTTGATCCCTCTAGGACTTTAAATGATGTTTTCTCTATTTATTCTCTCAGGGCACAATCACAGAGCTACAAGGTTCCTCTGAACTCCACTGAGTGTTTGTCTAGCATGGCACCTTTGACCCCTCTCACACTGAACAAGAAGCTCTCCCCTGCACAGCGTCCTATAGCTTTTGGCCATCTCGATCACTCTGTGTTACATAAAAAAGCCGCAGGGGAACAAACATAATGTAGATGTTTAGTCACCCAGGTTTCCAGGGTAAGAATCACGCTCCTGAAATACAATGAGTAGCTTTCACATTGTTTCTATCATCAGGTTGTTGTCAGTTGTGACTTTCACTCTTCAGTCGGAGACGTGATTGATGAGGCTGACCGTGAGTTCCTTTTGGAGTTTCAGGTACGAGTCTTGCTGAGTTGGCTTTCATATCAGTTCAACCTTCAGCAGATGATTCAGGCAGGAATTTTTACAATTTCAAGGAAAGCTCCCAAATTTCAGATTTGAAGTTGCTGCCAAAAGGATCATGTTGCATTCAAGCGGATTTCCTCCTGCTGTTCCTCTAATGTCCTGATAATGTTGAGCGGAGTGTCTAGCTAAGCAGCCCACCATGGCTTTGTCTTAGACACACAAAAAGCTCAGGCTTCTTTTGTTGATCTTTACCTGTCAGCTGGTCTTTGATGAAGGAAAAGAAAATGTAGAATCCCCACTCATTAATTAAAAAAATATGCTTTTCTTTCTTGTTAGAAAACTGAATGTCTTTGTCTGGTTTTTAATTGTTGGTGGAGAAGAATAAGCAACTTGAAGACATTAAATTACATTCTAGGGAATTGTAATTGGCACGTTTTCACTATTTTCTGTTTTTATAGATATGATCACCGGAAAAATAATATTCAACTTGTGAAGATTTGCTACTTTTCTTTATTTTGTTGAATTGTTAAGAGAATATCTTTACTTTTTGAACTGTTGGTCGTACAAAACCAGATATCTGAGGATGTAATTTTGATAAATTGCGACATGCATTTTTTTGTATATGTTGACATGTTATAGACCAATCGATTCATCGAGAAAATTATTTGCAGATTAATCAATAATGAAATTAACCATCAGTTGCGTTCTTATTAAGATATGTCTTCCATTACGTAATCTCTATAGACAGACGATGCATTTATATGCAGGCAACAGGACAAGATTGGAAGTGTTCTAGTTTCCGTTTTTGTAATCTGAGTAGTATTGACCAATCACGTTTGAGCAGGCTGTGGTTAAATGCAGGTGAACAGTCTGTGTGGAAAGCAAAAGCAATCTCTGAACCCAGTGGCAATTGTCTTGATGATTTAGCTTTTGATTGGTTTAGAATTAGCTTGTAAACTGCTACTTGTTAAACAATCCGGTCATACATTTCTCTCTCAACTTCAATTCCAGTGTCGCAATTGAAGTTGCTGATCGGCCTGTAAACAGTGAGCATGCACGGCTGGCTACACCAGAGCCCCAGAAATATGGCCCCTCGACCCCAGAGGCTGTTCTGTCATCAGACAGAATGGGTTCTGAGATTGTCCTTGACGAAATCCTGTCTGTTAATGGAAAGGCAACACACTGTCAATGAGGACCTTTTTTAGAATAATGTCACTTTGCACAAGTGAAGATGAACAATAAGTGCTATTAATTATGACAACGCTCTACTAAAAAGAATATGTTAATAATCCATTATACAACAGGAATTCACACAAATATGAGCAATGATTTTTATGTCATCATAAATGCAATATTGAGGGCTGTACCTTAAGTGGTGACGTCCACGTTCCTTTAACAAACCATGCTGCTCAAATGAACAAATCTGCTTCACTTGTCAGTCAGATGCTCTCTGTCATGACACAAATAATCGGGGTGAAGTGAGGAGCAGAGGCGGATCGGCCATCTGCAAGTTTTCCTGGTTCGACTACTGACCTTTCTTGCTCTGTATTTTTCATATGCCGAGTTGATAGTGACAGACTGTTTACACTTTGTCTTAATCATGACAGCCTGCCAAACAAATTAACATTGAATGACAGAAGACCGGACAAAAAGAAAATCCCCCTTCGACTGAGGTGGACAAACACCACAAATTGATAATTTTTTCTGGTAGCAGCGTGAACACGTATTCTGTATGCTAACAGCAGCATACTGCGCTGCTTTGGCAGTTAAACAAGCAGTTTTAAGACAACAAAATTAATCCAAAATAGGATGAAAGGTTCTGTGAAAAGATTGCTAAAAAAAAAAAAAAAGGGTGGTGGGTGTAGCAAAGACACATTGTCTTGAATAATCTCACCAGCCGTGTTCGGGTTAAGATATGTAATTAAGCACGCATTGTATGCCCATTTTGTTGTCCCATTTACGCTCCAGGTCAAACTGTATTCAGCAGAGTGCAACTTTACTTTTTAAGGACACAGAGTACAAAGAACATGTCTAAAGGTTTTGTCATGGTGTGACTTTACACCAGCAGCAGGAGCTAGATTGGAGAAAAATGCATTTATTTTATCATGCCTTTTTAATTCTATCAACCTCAATACTTGTTCTTTGAAGGCAACTGCTGCCCACACACTGTGCCACTTGCCTTGGCGAAGAAGGAAAAAAACACAACACATTTAATTCAAAAATAACAAGTTATCCCTTAAAGCGATGATGATGAATTCAGTGTCAGGCTAAAGCCAGAGTCTCTGGTGGATTGACGGATGTAATGTAAAATATAATAAGAAAAGATATTAAGCCACTAGTTTATTCTTTTAGATGCATTACATTGAAAACATATCATATCTGCAACATCAGAATACTGAGAGCTTTGTCTCCCACATACTGCACAGTGCATACGGTACCAATTGAACAGTTTTCAGCATTCGGAGGAGAGGGAACCGCATTATCACTGGTTCTAGTGTGGTAGTTGCCATGGAGACGAGTGTAGGTGGTGTACTGTGCTGTTCTCTGAGCTGTACTCCTTCCCTTGTCCTCTCCCCTCTTCTGTTGCCCACCCTCTCTTTCTCTCTCTCTCTCTCTCTCTCTCTCTCTCTCTCTCTCTCTCTCTCTCTCTCTCTCTTCTGCTATCTGCAACATCCGCGGCAACTTTAATTCCTTCGTATGTTACTCAAATAATTCTGCAGGATTTGGATTGAGCAAATGTTCAGTTTGAACCACACTCGCATGAAGCGTATAGCCTGTAATTAGCCCCCCACACAAAAAAAATAACTGCAATATACAGAAATTAAAATTAGGTTGAGAGCATTTTAGGTTCTACTCTTTGTGGATTCAAACGGTTTACATGAGTATCATATTATTCAGGCTCTTTGACGGCCTTTGTTGTTCTGCTTACATCCCTTTGTTCTTTCCCCCATAGATCAGTTTCTTGCTGACCATCCAAGTTCTTGTATTTGCTTTGTCAATCGCTTCTTTTTGCAGACATGCTACTCTTTTTATCAGTTGCCATGGAGATGTATGTGTTTCTTTGTGTGTGTGTGTGTGTGTGTGTGAGTGAGGATGAGAGTGGGATGTTTCATTTCCAGTTCCTGTTTTTTTTGGTGTATTTCTGAAGACTGCATGTGCTTTCCAGTGTCCCAAAGTTAGTCTTTGACATCAGCTGATGTTTGCTTCTCCACCATCCAATCTTTTCTTGCATCCTATACTTTGCGTTTGTTCGGTGCAGTTGGATCACACTTTAAATCCCAATAAAAACAGATAATAGTGAGTAAGTAAGTTTAATGCATTGTTGTCTGTGCATTGTTTTAACAAATCCAACCTTTAAATGATTCACTTAGAGGTTTATTACCATTTAGGAAAAAGGTTATCTTTAATCACGTCTCAGTTTTCTAACCATTTCATATCCACAGCATCATGTCTGTGATATAGAGACAGACAAAAAATAATCGGGGATTTATGTAACACAGTCTTTATATATGCCCACGAAATGATCTATGACACATTCAGGATTTAACAATTAGCAATACACATTTATGTAACATGTTTACATAGCAGGTATCAAAATACAAAATGCTTAGAAGCAGAACAATTGCTGGTGCCTCCACACTTTGCACCTATATGGACAGTGTTTGCTGGACTGTCAGGCATTTTTTCAGTTACCATAATTAAAGGGATTAGAGAATATTAAAATACAAATGAGTCACTCACAGACTTTGACTTTTCCTGGGCTACAAAACCCATCACTGAGCACCTTAAAGGACATTTTTTCCAAGTCTGTCACATGCCCATATATACATTTTAAGAGTTATTGGTTTTTGCTCCTATTCCTCCTTCACACATATGTAAACATCTGTGAACAACTAAATCCACAGTCTTCCTTGTGTGCAAAAACGTATTCTAAAATCCATCTGAAACTAAATAGACAGACACTCCACTGCTTTTGTACATGAGCATCAGTTTACTTGTCATTGGGAGTACTTCAGTTGTCATAATTCCTTCAGTGCTTTGGTGCAACACGAGCGTTCCAAAGTTTGAGAAACGTAACTTGGTGATGTCATAGTGATGTCATTGGGGTTAGCTCAAAATGGGCTTGTAGACTGCTGTTTTGTAACAGAAAGCCTGCGTTACAAACTGACATTTGAAAGACGGGCTTTTACCAGACGGGAAGTTTAAGGATAGATGCTATTGAGTTGATTTATGGGAAACCTAGCATCCACTGTTTTTGGACCTTGATGCATACTAGGGGCCAACTGGTCCGTTACTCAAACTGGACTTGATCGTATGTCATGTCTCACTGTCCCTGAAACAACATTCCCCCACCAACGCAACATTTTGTTTTAAGGCAGGGCAGATATCAGTCTGAATGCCCACTGAAAGTCTGGATACCTCTGCTGCTTTGAATTTAATTATTCTTTATGAGTATGGACTAGAGAAATGTTTATAACGATCACTAATTATCTTAGTGTTATGCATAGGCATGTGAGTATTGTGTAAACGCAGATGGGAACAATCTGAATCTGTCCTTTAATCGTCTCTGTGTCTTATTTGAATGAACTTTAAGGGCCCATGTGATACATCTATCCATGGCAATATTAAGGAGTTAGGGGCATTATTCCTTTGCTGAAATACTACATATTAATTTTGGAATATACATCATGTAAGCAACTAGATTTTGATGGTATTAGGGCCTCAAGAATGGGCACAACATGTCTCTTATCATGTGCTTTTTAGTAGTGCATATCATGTTCCAAAAACTATTTCTAAACTCTGAACCTGTGGTTAACACCTTGCAGCCTCACATACCACTGTCTTAATAATAAAACGTTTACATAAACAATTATTTGTACGTCTTCACGGTTCCTAAAGCAATAAAAAGCATAAAAAAACAAGTTTATGGAAATGTTTCAGGTGTGCAAGCTTGAGCCTTATTAGCAGTGCAGCAGCTCTACTATAAATAAGACTGTATGAGGACATTAAGCTCACTATACATATTCAAGAAGTAACTTGGATGAACTTTGTTGTACTCCCATCGTGATTATGCAGCGCAGTGGGCGGCCGGCCGTTATCATTTAGTTTTATTTTCGGGTGTAACACACTCAGAGACGGAACAGCGCAGGGCGGACTCGAGCTGCATTTGGAGGCGTTGGTTTCTGTTTCTGTCTATCTCACGCGCTATCTCCGCCCTCAAGGGAAAGTCTTCAACGTTTTACCGACCACCTTTTTTTTCACGCACTGCCGTTAAATCAAAATTAGGTGTGACGGACTGCAAGATCGCAAAGGACAAACTGCGTAAATTTAGCACCGGATTCCCCCTCCTCGTTATGAACGTCTGGATTATGGGGACGTCGTTATGCCACGCAGGGTGAACTAGAGCCGCTTTCCAAGATAAAAATCACCCGAGCTAAGAAGCGAGGAGCACGTCAAAAAAAAAAAAAGAATGTGCATGAATCAGATGCTGCTGCATATCATCGGGATACCTTCTGCAAAAACCTCTGGGATGTTTATTTTTGTGCTTTTGTGATTTAGTGCGCTCAATTTGCAGCAGGTCCGCGCGCTGCTCTTGAGTTGGCGTAGCCCACAGCGTCGCCTTGATAATTATTCTCATTTTGATATCGGTAACCGGGGGGGGGGATTCATGTGCAGTAGTTGTAACCATGCAGAACCCGTGTGTTGGGTCGTTAATCTCTGCGGTGTTTTTCAATGTAAATATAGCCTAAGTGATATATGATGAACTAATTGGCTCCGTGGATCTTCAGACCAAACGCGCTAATAGGACTTCTTATCGTTCCCTCATCATAAAGCGACGCAGGGGGGCTGTTTGAATTCACATGTGTGCCCAGAACAAACAACTAAGATGACAAAACCCGTCTTCAGAGGAGATTCTCTTTATTGCCGAGGAAACTGCATTGAGATCACATCTCAGTTCCTGGATTGCAATAGAGTTGGAGGACAGGGAGCAGAGGAAGAAGAGAGGGAGGAGAAGCAGAGGAGAGCTGCTGAGCTGCACAACAGAGCCACTGCTGACAGGCAAGCTTTGGCTTCCGTGATGGACTGAGCTAAAGGTGACGGGACCCCTGTGACAGCCAGCTTCACCTTTTTCCTCAACAGCATTCACACTTCACAAAAGGCATGTATGGACACACTGCAGCATAGGTGAGAACAGGAGGAGCTGCCCACATTGAACACATGAAATTGGCCTGATGATTGAAATACGACTGTCTCTCAAAGTGGACAACACTGGCCTTTTATTTGGACACGGTCTCTCAGGTCTGCACAAACTGATTCTACCTTTGTCCCAAAAAGCAAGTAAACCTGGAACCTCAGCCCCTTCCCAAGTGCCCTGGAAACCCACCGGATTCCATCTGCAACCACAGATGTAACTAAGCTGTCAAGATTTCGTCGCCAGGAAGTCCTGTGATTTTGGGTGAGTGTTGTGTGGGCGGAAATTAAAGTGATATACTCCAAATATCTAGCCCGTCTCACAGTGAAGTGTTCACCAAATGCTGGTGGCAGCTGGCCCGGAGAGGCTCACTAATCATGCTGTTGAAGCTGGTCGTCCACCTTACAGCCTGAATATTATTCTGCAGCGCAGTCAGGAGGGTCTGTACCAGCTGGTAGTACTCACCAGAGTTGCTCAGGTGTTCAGGTGTGGGGGGGGGGCAGGGTCTTGCTGAACCTGTTATTAAGGTGATGCATTATAGGCCAGATGACCGCCAACGACACAGTGAGGAAATTCAGCCAAAGTGGGACATCAGTACAAAGGTAGAAAATTTAAGATTTGCCTAATAATTGTATCCAAACGCCGGGTCCTTGTGAAAGTTGTCTTTCATGTGTTTCATGGTGCGTTTTTTAGGAATCATTTTATCAGTTTATGTTGGAGACATTCTCCTTAAGGTTGTTAAGGGAACTAAATATGTTTTAGTCAATTCATGTTTATGAATGCAGGTTTCTGGCATATGAAGCCACACGAGTCTCATGAATTTGCATTTAAAAGTTGCATTTCTAACTGCATGATTTAATGCAGCGTCTACAAATTGTCACAAAGCTGCTTTCATTAGGTGTCACTGCCGCAAGATGCATTTAGCACACATAATATTGGATATCACATTACCTATAATGTCTTGGCACAAAATGCAACATCTTTAATTTTACTTAAAGTGGACATGAAGCAGTCAACCAAGTTAAGCTGATTTAGTAAATGGATTTCCAATAATTATATAACACATGTGACTAATGTAAGCATTTAAAAGATAAATGAAGCTCCGTGACTTTAGTGGCAAGAGCGCCGCCATGTTGCAGTACTCCTGTTACGACACAAGGTTGGTTGGCTTGGCTGAGTTCAACAAATACAACGGTAGAGACGGAGACTGAGGAGCCACCGGACAGAAGAAGACAAAAGGGAGGCTGCTATTGTAAGGCTCTTGGATGTAAAAAATAGTTTACAAGGTTAAAACCAAGAGCAAAAGAGTCAATTTTCGTAAACTGCCGCTAAAACGGAGAACAGTACCGCTGTGCAAAAGCCCTCCGATGGGAACTGACTCCAGCTGCAGCTGACACGGTTCCCCCCATCTGACATGTAACTTGCTGGGAGCTTCCGCTAGCTAGCTACCAGCTCAACATTAGCAAACCAAAACCACCGCAACAAAGTAACTTTTCTTTTGACTGATGTCACCAAAACAGTCACTCGGGACCTCTAGTGTCTTTTAGCTTTTCCTGTTGCCCTCCTCCTGTTTTAGGATGTGTTCTTTTGAACATTTCTTTCTACGCGTCTTGTTTCATGGTTTTATAACGGTAGGATTAGTTGTTTACTGTCACTGCATTTTTTTTCCATATCAACTGCCGAAAATTCATCACACATGTTTAGTGTTTAGTTTAGCAATTTAAAAGAATACCGTAGCCGTTACGAATAAATGTAACGCACAAAACTTTTTTTTTTTTTAACGTCTTATTTTTTCAACCCAAAATGTTGACCATCTGACTGCCACTGGAGGCGAACCAACCCTGTTACGAATGCAACGATGTCACTCCAACATGGCGGCTTGCTAGCTAGATAGCTTGGTAAAAATTACAAAAATAAATGTATCATGTCTTATAAATCAGATTTTGTACACTACCAATGCCAACACATGCATGTTTCATGTCCTCTTTAAGCAGGACCAAAGTTAAAATGACCAAATAAGATTTGGCAGGGTGCAAATTCTCAAATTAGTTTACTCTGACTCTTAACATTTACCAAAAAGAGTCCCACTTTCACTGGACATTGCACTGGAGTTTCTGTGTGTGTTGCGGATCAATAGATGAAAAGATATGATACACTTTTTTTCCCCTCCATCGCAGTGGGCAAAAACTGTTTTATTTGATGTTTGGACACTCTGTAATGTATCACAAGTATGATTGGAGGGCACTATCTGTACAGTATATTATATTGCATGGTGGGCTCTTACATATATAGCTAAAAAAAAGACAAGGCAGTGGAGAGAGAGAGAGAAGAGCTTCAGTTAATGAAATGTCTGAGGCTGCACACCTGATAGAACGAGATAAGTCCGGCTCACTCTGACTCATTGCCCCTCGCAGGATTTCCTCATCCTCCTCCGTATGAAATGCCTTTAAGATATGACCTATCTCATACATCTTTTTATGGAATTATTTTCTTAGTTTAGCTGAAATAGAAAGGCGAGAGTCATGGACATCTATTAATCTTTCTCTGTTCCTCGTGAACTGTTGAGAATCTGGACTCCTTGCCTCTCTGCCACAGTTGTCAGCCGGGAGCCTGACAGCCGGCAAAGATCTGAATCTACTCCAACACCACGTTTCCGTCATAATTCTGCTGCTCTTCAGCCATCTTCAATGCAACGCATGGAGGGGGCTCTCTCTCGCTGCCAAGGACAGAAAGGCTTTGTCAGTCTGTTTGTCAGAATGTTCTCTAAAAAAAAGTAGGTACTCCTGTCAGCGAGGTCCTGTCCTGCAATCTTCTCAAATTGTTTTCGTTTGCCTCAAGCCATGAATTTCTTTGTCATCCTCATTTTTTTAGCAACCCAACAGAGAAAACACAAGATATTTTACCCCTCTGGTAATTCTTCTCCACCCTGAGCCTCTGTTCTCACTCAGCACAGTCAATGACAGATTATACTCTTGTTTTTTCTCTTTCAGAACCGCCTAACAAACCTCTCGTCCTATTCACCTCCTCTTAATGTCTTCCTACATTGCCACTAGTTAGCAATCTCTGATTATCCAAATGGCCCAGTTGACAAACGGAAGAAAACAATATGTGATGGTAGTTTTTATCTTATTTCCAGAGAACAAGGCACATTAAACACTGATGTGTCGGTAGGAGTGCTTATCAATTAATCATAGTAACAGCTTGTGGTTAGGCAGCATCATGACATTTAGTCTACATTGCTATAAAGGGAAGCTATGATAAGTTGAACCTTGCTTGTAATAAACGCAAGTTTATAATTTACATTTGAACTAAAATGATCAAGTTTTGTTTTCATCATATTTGTCTATATTAATGTTACTTTCCTTTTATTTAATTTTGATTTATATGCACAATAACGTTAATTTTCTTGCCATTTTTGTTGTGTGTGACGGCCTATGAATCTTAACAACTAAAGAAACAACTTGTGTCTGCGATATAGCTGCATGGACACATCTTCAAAGACGTGGCTGCCGCATCAGAGTCAGTTTGGGTTGGTTGGTCAAGCGGAGGTTTGCTGTGGCGGACCTGGAGTTTTAACCCCAAGTGAGTCCGTTTAGAAGTCTACTTTTCCCTACTGTCAACTGTACCTCACCTTTACAGCCTCTTTTCCTGTCTGTCGTGGTCCAATGAGATTTCTCTCTGTTATATATGTTTTTATATGTTCCCCTTCAACGCGCCGTTTTCTCTGACATCCATTGACACCACTGTTGCCAAAGGTAAATGGAAGGTTAAACATACACTCCAGCCTCAGCTGCGACACTGCTCCTTTTCCTCTGCCATTGCTTTTCAGTCCTTTTCAGCCCTATAAAGCTTTACAAAAGTACCTCAATATATTGAGGATTTTTTTACCGCTCAATTCTCCATCGGAGCATCACTCACCCTCTGAGCCCTGCTTTGTCACACTCCCAGAGTTTTATTTTGACATTCTCTAGGTTTGATAGGCCATTTGCCTTTTACTCTGGCTTTGATACACTCCAGTCTTCCTCCTCTCTACGCTCTCTTTACTTCCCCAGATGAAAGCAGCCATTTCTGCTCCCTCCAGGGACAAGAAGAGAAATAATTTTTGTGTTAGTTAGCGCTGTGTGAAAAGCTGTTGTTTCATTTCAAACATTAAGACCTACTCAGTAATGTTTTGAAGTCTTGGAGAGAAACAAACAAGAGGCCGTTCATTTTGTAGGGGAATTCTTGGTTAAGAATCACCTTTGTTTTAATTGTGAGCAGTCTGAGTTAAGAGCTTCAAATTGATGCTTGATCTCTAATTTCATTTTCACAATTTTCAGCTGTTTAATTTGGCTCTGCTCATTTACAAGCACAGCACTAATGTTTCTAAATACAGTAGTAGAAATGAAGGTAGTTTGATGGAGAGCTGTGCACAAGCTGCGAACATGTTCCTATGGTAACTAGGCCACACTCCCCTTGGCTAGCTCTCACACAGCCAGAGGGACAGGCAGGAGAGAGACGGGAATGCTGAAAACACACGTGATGGAGAGCAACTTCATATTGTTTTTTTCAGGTTATCGTTCTTATGCCTTCCTGCGCTTGAAGGGTATTTACATTTCAAAATGTCTGTCTCTCAGCCTTGAAACATTGTGGTTACATTGCAGGACTTTGGAAGTCACTTTCTTTCTGTTCCTCCAAAAATATCAAGCCGGTCTAAGGTCTTTTTTCCCGTGGCTTCCTCACGCCCACACAGCCCCTGCTTCCTCGACCCCTCCACCCTCCTCTGCTTTGAAATCCTGCAGCTCTACCTCTTCTGTGCATTTTACATTTACTTGATTACAGTGCTGTTTCTAAACATAGCTCCGGAGTGGTTCTGAACACCGTCAGGAGTGTCACCTGTACCTTTTTGTTTTTGCTCAACTGTTCTTAGCATAAACCCAACAACCCCTTTTTAAACCTTGTAATGAAAACACTTATTTTTTTAGTGCCGTTATATTTTAAATGTACATGTAAGTTTAGCTTTGGCTTAAACAATATGCTTGAGGTGCTTGACCAAATGCCGCCATCACTACGGCAAGCACAAACCAAGCTTTAAGCAGCTCTTAATGCCAGCAGTGTATGTCTCTGTGTTCTCGGCATCTCCAATGTCATTCTGTGTTTTGTAAGTCACTGCTCACACTTAAACCGTGTCAAAACCTCAAAAAGCCACAAGGTTGATACAGTAACGTTTTGCGTCTGTCTGTCATGTAGGCTCATTGTTTGGTCAGCTCGCTAATTATGAATGGCCTTTACTTTCTGCACACGTTTGCACTGTCGTCTGTGATGCTGTGATGAATTTATGTTTGCTGATAATACTTTTGACAAGGTGTACTTTAGCAATTGGCTTTTTTTAAAAACATATTTTTTTTAAACATGCACTTCTAGGGTTAAGCTTTGGCCTAAAGAGTCAATTCACCCATTTAAATGGTAAAAAAAAAATATATATTTTCTCACTTGCCCCTTGTGCTATCTATCCAAGTTTTTGAAGGTTTAAAGTGTGTCTTTACACCCTGATTTGGCTTGATTACAAAAATGATTCAAATCCAGCAGTCAATGATTGCAGTGGACTTCAATTTGCTTTGTACTTTGTAGGCATGGAGCACAAGACGACACTGATTTTTTGTTGTTGCTTTTATTTGTTTAGTCAAGAGTGTTTACTTTTTTGATGAGGATGTCTGAAATAACTTTTTAAAGAGTTGCGACCGACAGTATATTGCAGATTTGGTTTTACCTTGAGCAGTAATCAATCACATCTAAAATCACTTTACAAAAATCTAATCATAACATTTTTTCAGTTGTCTAGAAGTGTATAGACAACTGACATTAAACTGTTGAATATAATCAGCATTACGTTGGATCCTTTTGAATAGATACACTACACTAGTAACTTTGAACCTAAAAAGGCTAAACTGCTGTGGTATATGGATGTCAATTATTTGTCCAAATGTAGTAAACTTGCATTCATTTGACATTTAAAAAATTTCCCCCAACAACTGTTTTACGATGGGCAGATCACAACGGCATTAAAACAAGATTTAGTCAGGACACCTTGGCAGATGGACTTATGTTATGAACATATTGGAGCTGTAAGAAAAATAATAAATCCGGAGCCGTAATTACCATGTTGTTGGTGACATGAACAGTATTTACTAGTTGGAATATGACAATTAAGGAGGCTTCCATATGACATGAATGTGACATCTGCCCCAGCAGGCCCGCCTGTGAGTCACCAGAGGCTCCTCGTTGTCAGATGCTCCAGACCAGACATAACAAGATCGTGTGTGTGTGTGTGTGTGTGTGTGTGTGTGTGTGTGTGTGTGTGTGTGTGTGTGTGTGTGTGTGTGTGTGTGTGTGTGTGTGTGTGTGTGTGTGTGTGTGTGTGTGTGTGTGTGTGTGTGTGCGCGCGTGCGAGAGAGATCTGTAACTGGAAACACTGTCACTCCAAGATAAAGTGGACTGCTGCACCATCAACACTGTGGACAGTCTCTATAAAATTAAGCTCACTCAATTTTCTTGGAATGCTCTGCTTCCACCCTTGATGCAGGGAATAGGGAAACAAAACACCTGTCTGAGAGCACGCCACCTCATTTGGTAGCATAAACAACGCAGATTCTCATCACGAGGGAAAATGCTGATGATCATTTATCTCTCAGGATAAATGTGTTTTGGGACGCAGAGTGGCCTCAGTAAAAGCATCCATGTCGACATAATTTATGTCCAAATCAAAAAGTTTAAAAGGTGTTTAAATACATATAAGTATTTCTATCCAGCTGCAGGTAAAAAAGTCACTTCTCTGTATGAAACAACTTACCACCTTGACATTTACAGTATAAACCGTCCCAGCAAAGCATCACAGACAAAAAGTGTCTTTAAGATTGATATCTTATTTGTTAGTTTACCAACATCTTTCTGGAGTTGTTTCACCACCACCACGCAAACTTTATAACATTTTTCCCCAGCTGCTAGCAGCTGCTCCATTTCCTTTGTGCATTGCATTGTGGGAATAGTTTCCATCAACAGCAGACCCAAAAATCGGCCTTATTTAGTCAGCACTTTGTCCAGTGTCCAGACTGTACTTCATTTTGTCACTTTTCTCGTGTGAACGAGCTCTACACTAAAAAGCTGAATAGAACTAGTATGGATTTGGGGTATGCAGGTTGTTATTGTTAGTATTCTGGGATTAGCATTCAGCCCAAACCAGGCTAACAGAGCTGCTAACATGACTGTTGTCCACCAATAGTGCTATGGAGCAGTGTTTTTTGTGTTATCTTCTTACGTAAGGTAACGTGATGTCAGGGATAGTTATGGTTGCAGCCCGCTTGGACTGAATTAATATAACTGATAGCAGAAACACTGAATTGTTCAATGAAATTGTCAAAGAAAATGTATTTATTGTGGATTGGTGTCGTCCTAGCTGATTGCCGTCTGGCCAATAAGGTCAGTATTGGTGTTGATCTCAATCTGGCAGATATCATTAAGTAGATCTTTTGGTAAATGTATGGCTCCTGTGAGATTTCATGGTTATTAAAATACAATTTTGCAGTTTGTCCAGGGTAGGGCAGCTTGAGGGATGGCAAGAACTTGCGAAAAAGGTCATGATTTTATTCAAATTATTAAAAAGAATCAAATTTCCAAATGTATTATATTACAGCGTATTATATTAATAGAGAGATATACATATATACTGTATACTAAAGGTTGAATATGTTTCTCCAACACCCACTCACAGTCTTCGTCTCTCTGTTTTTTTTCTCCCTCTGTATCACAGTTAGCTGGAGGCTGTTGCCACCCACACACTCCGTCCTGACAGCAATTTACATTCAGAATAGCCCATGTGAACACATCCATGTGTTATAATATGTCACGTTTACTTAAAGCACCACATGTAGCAGGTGGCAGTGTTGTTAGAAATCGGAAATATGCTAAATATTCCTCCGCATGGGTCATTCATTAAGAAGTGTCAGGATTCAGCCCCACACAAGACACAAAAGGAACTGAAATGTCTTTCAGTAGAGGAAGATGGGTCTGATCAGTTCACTCAATTCACTGTTACCAGGAACACAGAGTTGTGCAGCATGCTACTTTGTGTCTTTCATCATCTTTATTGTGCAGTTTTGTGCCAATATCTTCCACAGTTCAAGTAGAAGCCCTTGGAGTTGTTTCCATGGATACCAAACAATTAGCTTGGATTCAGAATAGAACCTGGAGAGCCGCCTATTTAGAGGCTTTGGGAGCGAGGAAATCATAGGATGACAGAGTATCTTGTTCCTCTGTTGCAAAGGGGAAAAACAGCTCCTTTGGGTAATGGGGAATTAAAAAAAAGATCCATATATGTATATACTGAATATATATTGCTCCAATGGATCAGTCACCAGAAAAAAATAGAATGAATGTCAACATGAAACAAAATCATGGTTTTAGCTTTAAGACCCACCTATGGATGAATCTGTAACATTTTATGCCACACTTCCTAAGGATCAAATATATGATGAGTGGTCTTGATTACACAACCAGCTTAGAAAATGCATTCAATCCAAACAATATATGAATATATAATGATGTGGCTTTGTTGTACAACCAGGGCAAAAAAAACCCCAAATCCTCTTCGGCTACAAATAAGAGTGACGTTTTATCTTTAGACATACTTCATTCCCCCATGTATTGCTGTCATAACAAACCCTTAAAGATACAATATACAGGATTCAGAGCATCGGCGTATAGCAGCAAACCGCTATTATCTATGTGAAGATATAGTGGAGTAATGTCAACATGAGCAGAGAATAAAGTCGCTCTCCCTCTGTGTGTGTTGTTATCCAAGTATCTCCTTGCTTTGTTGACATAGCCGGGCCGGCCGAGTGTGCCTTTATTGCATCTTTGTGCATGTGAGCGTGCCCCACTGGCTAGCTCACGCACGGCACTCTGCAGTGTTACGGTGGTTACAGATGTTAATGCCGTCCCAAACGTCGTCATCGTAGAACCATAGCAACCGCCCTCCGGTTTATCCCTAAACATGGTTAGCTTGGTCAGCACTTTTGCTGTAGTCGGCCATGTTGAGAGCCATGGAGGGGCACTAAAAATGCTCAATCACATTTAAGCCACCTTTAACTGTGATTAGCTGGAAATTGCTAGCCTGATCAGACTGAATTGTGAGGTTATTTCTTTTATGTTTTGCACTAATCCATTGGTATTGACATCCTGTAACTGTTGTGTCATAATTCATTTGACACAAAAGCTGCAATAGCAAAATAACTGAGCAAAGAAATATGGCTATTTCTGTAACTTGACAACGTCTACAGCAGCGTCGGTCTCATCTATGGGTGTTAGTATTTTTCGATGCCAACAATATAGTAAGACAACGTCCCCCTTTTTCATTTCACCTTCTAAACTGTGACTGATTGATTGTTTTATCCAACACCCATCACTGGGTATAAAACCAGACCTATTTGAATTGCTGAACAAATTGCATATGTGGGTGGCTATTCAGAAGTCCAGAACCAGGCTAGGAAATAGTAACATTTTCAAGAGAAAGAAGAATTTTGCACAAAATGTCCCATAAAAATAGAAAGCTCAGTTTAAAAAACCCTGCATGCATTTCTGTTGTTGTTCGTATGGAGAGAAGAGGATGTTGAAGTCCCAAGGATGCTTTTGTGCATTGGCTTCATCTTTCTTAGCCAACACACTGCAATGTAGAGAAAGCATCAGATCTTATTCCCTACAGTCAGCTGTCTATACTTTTTATAGATCCATCATCATGTTCGAGTTTGCACAAGCCCAAAGTCAGACGAAGACCATAACGTTCAAGATAATTCATTGTTACTTTTTCCTACTAGATACGGGTCCAATGTGGTTCTCACATCAGGTTTTTCGTCTTTTTGCACTGGCCTTGGATACAGGAAGCTTCCCAATGGAGGAGTGATGAAAAGCCTCTATAACTGTCACAGTGTTGTTCTTTGTGTTTTTTTGGAGGCTGTAGCTGTCTGTCCTTGTTGGTGAGCTTCATTCACACCTCCTATTCTGCATTTTTGGTGTGATGATAGCTTATTTGTGAATATTATGCATTTGTCAGTTTTGCTATTTCTCTTTCTGTATGTGACCAAAGCAGCTGCAAGGTAAAGCCACGCTATGAATATGATAATGTTATAACTTTTCAACTTGTAATAAAATGTTCCTTTTTAAATGATTGGAAATTGAGTTAAGTGGGTTAAGACCTCTTAAAGGGTGTGAAAAAAAATTGTACATTTAAGTTAATGTAACTGTACATCAATAAATATCAGATAGTTTACAAGGAAAAGAATATAACAATTCAAGTTATTATATCATAATTCATTATTATAATGGCATTATTCGTTAAGCTGTTAAGATGCAATATTGTTCTAATGCTTTTTGTTGCTTTTGTGACCCATTTCAAGGGACATTTTGTGTAATTGTGTTATAACATCGAAACACTTTTCTTCCATAATTTATCCTTTCTTCACCAAATCTGGTAAACAAATATTTGGATGAGCTCAAAAAGTCATTGTGTTTTCTGATTTCATATCATTTTCCTGTTATTGGCTGCCAAAGTAAGCGTGACACATTTGATATTAAATTGTCATAATTGTTGAACGTGTTGTGTAATTGCTGCCTAATTTAAACGACACAAGCACAGAACAAAACCCTGAGCAAAATTTGCTGGAAATTTACTCAGCAACAGCCCTACAGCAACATGATACATTTAGATGGCCTCAACTCGGCAGTCAGTAGTCTGACTCACAGACGGGGTTTGCCCTGAGTTTGCACAGTTCATCATCAAAATCCTAATATACCAGCAATTTAGTATACTCTGAAAATCATCTTTAATGTTACATAATGTATTTTGATATTCTGCCTGAATTCAGACCCAGTAGAAAAACAAAAAAAACATTTCATATTCATTAGAATAATAGCCTACATTTAGGAACTTGTGCTTTTATGTTGAACACCTGCATTTGTTGACTAAGTATAAATATTTCATGTCTATGGTCTTATTTATTTATCTCTATTTCTTTTTTTTATTCTCAAAGACCAATCCCGCAGGGCAAGTTTTGCCTCTGTAAGACAGTCAAGCATGGAGACCCCTCCCAATGCCACCCCACAGCCCTTCAGACAGCCGGTGAGTACAGCATTACATTACATTACAGTCATTTAGCAGACGCTTTTATCCAAAGCGACTTACAATAAGTGCATTCAACATTGGTCACCAGAAGTCATAAGTACATTTCCTTTTCCAAACAAGCATCTAAGAGCATGAAGCAGAGCATAACTCAGAGTCAAAGTACAGAAACAAGAAAAACAGTTAGTGCTATAAGTAATACGAATACAATAAGTGCAACAAGCTAGTATGAAAACAATAAGTGCTAAGTGGAAGGCTCAGGGTAGCACTTCCTGAAGAGGTGGGTTTTCAGCCTGCGCCGAAAGATGGGCAGCGACTCCGCTGTCCTGACGTCAGTGGGAAGTTCATTCCACCACTGTGGGGCCAGGACAGAAAACAGCCGTGACCGAGTCGATCGGCTGCCGGGACCTCTGAGCGACGGGGCAACCAATCGCCCCAAGGCAGCAGAGCGAAGTGGTCGGGCGGGGGTGTAAGGCTTGACCATGGCCTGGAGATAGGAAGGAGCTGTTCCTTTCACTGCCCTGTAGGCTAGCACCAGAGTCTTAAACTGGATGCGAGCTCTTACAGGTAGCCAGTGTAGAGAACGGAGAAAGGAAGTTGTGTGGGAGAACTTGGGGCGATTGAACACCAGGCGAGCTGCGGCTTTCTGGACAAGCTCCAGAGGTCTGATGGCTGACGCCGGGGCTCCGGCGAGTAGAGAGTTGCAGTAGTCCAGGCGGGAGATGACAAGAGCCTGGATGAGAACCTGCGCCGTCTCGTCAGTCAGGAAGGGACGAATCCTCCTGATGTTGTAGAGCAGGAATCTGCAGGAGCGTGTAACGGATGAAATGTTTGCCGAGAACGACAGTTGGTCATCCAGGGTCACACCCAGGTTCCTCGCAGTCCGAGTTGGCGTCACCACGGTACCATCAATGGTGATGGACTGGTCCCGGTGCGGGCAACCCTTCCCCGGGAGCAACAGTAGCTCAGTTTTGTCTAGGTTGAGCTTGAGGTGGTGTGTCGTCATCCACTTCGAGATGTCAGCCAAACACGCAGCGATGCGCGTCTCCACTTGGGTGTCACCGGGGGGAAATGACAAGACCAGCTGGGTGTCATCGGCATAACAATGGTAGAAGTCATGCGAGCGAATAACAGAACCCAGAGATGTTGTGTAGAGCGAGAAGAGAAGGGGGCCCAGAACTGACCCTTGTGGAACCCCCGTAGTCAGCATGCGTGGTTCCGACACGGCCCCCCTCCAGGTCACCTGGTAGGATCAACCCGTCAGGTAGGATGCAAACAGGGTGAGTGCAGAGCCTGAGACGCCCATCCCTTCGAGGGATGAGAGGAGGATTTGATGGTTCACAGTGTCAAACGCCGCAGACAAGTCCAGGAGAATCAGGACAGATGTCGGTCACACTCTCCTGATGCATATGGAAGCTTTCTGCTCAAATAGAAGACACGTACACGACAGCTTTTTTTGGGCCCAGTCTGATTTTGTAAATTCCCACTGGGGAAGTAAAGTGAATGGGATGCTTGAGGCAGAGTCCACACTTTTATAGATGCTTTTCATACATTACGTTTCTAGCTAATCCTGCTATTACATTTTGGATATTTTTTTGTTGGGTCAGTGTTTTTACACTATATTATTTTCTATTTTACCTTGTTGAAACTTCAGAGTTTTCTCAATCGAAGGCTGAAGGGCTCCATCAAGAGGGCCAAAAGTCAGCCCAAACTGGACCGGACCAGTAGCTTCAGACAAATGATTTTGCCCCGGTTTCGAAGTGCTGACCAAGAGAGGTAAGTTGCCTTTACTGTATGGAGCATGTTATAATTCGAGGTAAAACCAACTGTTATCTAATTCAGTGTCACATGGTGGTCGCAGCCTGCGAAAGTCAGGAAAATACAGTGGACAGGTCTCCCAGTTTATCACAGGTCTGACAAGTAATTTACTGTTCACAATTCACTTGGTATACATGTCTCGTGCTGTCATGTTAGCATAAAGTGTTTCCTTGATTATTGCAAATTAATTATTGTCTCCACCAAAACGTCATGTCATTAGCAAGATCTGTTAAAATATGTAGATTTCTGATAATGCAAATATCTATAACCAGCAGACTTCATGCATGACTGTTACATGTATGTTACCTTTTGTGTTGAGTTCAAGATCATGCCATAATGACGTGATCATGCAAAAAAGAAACATACAAATATTTGCAGCATGGATACTGTGTTCCTCGGGATCATATTCTTGGAGTGTGGGAGGAAGCTAGAGCACCCAGCGAAAACCCACACAAAGCCAAGGAGCGTACTGTAACTCCATGCAGAGAGAACCGGAGACATTTTCCTATTTTTGTCTTTATTTGATAGTTGATAGTGTAGCGCCTCACATGAAACATGAGGAGAAAATGAAGGGTGTGACACAGAGGAATACTGTGGCTGTATGTGTTTTAACCACTAAGATGTCCCTTTTTTACTGTGAGGTGAAAGTGTTAAACACTGAGCCACAGTTCTGCCCCACAACCATCACAAAGACGACATACACAGTATGTATAACTTTAAATAAGTATTTTTATGCACTTAGATCAAGAGTTGCTTTTAGCTTTCGGTGCTACTTATCCATCAACAATCAAAGCTGTTCTTTCTTGGATGTTTGTCGTGCCGCTTTGTGTATTGAGTGTTATTTTAGTGGGTTAGGTGTGACTACCTACTAGAATTGCTTCTACATGGAAACCTCTCACTTAAGCAGCTGAAGACTACATTTATTTTATTTTAACATTGCTTATACCAAGCTTTAAAGTTGCCTCTTATTACAGCAAAAGCTGATTGTGTGATATAATCATACTATAGTGCGTGTAATTGATTAAAATGCACTGCATTCATTAAAGTAGAATGTGGCCATTGTTACTAAAGGAACTGTTCATGACGTTTGCATCATATTTTATACGATGCTGCCTGACACTCATAACTTGAAGTGTGGCTTCTTATGAACCACTCTAACAAAAGCAAAACCCTGCAGAAGGAAGGACATTGCATATAGTTATACATTGACAGATTGTCTGAGCTTTTTCTAGAGCCGTCAGGCACCCTGGGTGGGTTGGAGGGTTAATTACATCTGTCATCATGAAGCCTTTTGGGATACACACACACACACACACTCATATATACACACATATATATATATATATATATATATATATATATATATATATATATATATATATATATATATATGTGTATATATGTGTATATATATATATATATATATATGTGTATATATATATATATATATATATATATATATATAGTGGTTTATGCAGGTGTTACTCTTTTCATCAGTGCATATAAGAAAAAACAGAAAAAATGTCATGACTGTTATTTGGAAAAATATCTTATTCTCAAGATCTGTTGGACATTCAAGTAAAGTTGTTGGAACTACATCAGGCCTCCCATTAATCAGTTTGATTTCTGTTTTCCAGTCATCAGGATGCAGTAGCTTGTAACTGTCATGACAGCTCTTTCTTGACCTTTTGACTTGAGTTCACATCCCGGAGGGTTCGGGCCTGCAGTGTGACCAAAATTGTATGCAGTTCACACAATCCAGTCACGACGCACATATGGGAAATGTAAAGATGTAGAGCGGGAGAGGCAGAAAGTCAAAATGTAATGCTGACAGTACACTTTCCTCCTGCCACAGGAGATGCATAATAGGTATTTTCAGGGCAGGTGTGGATGTCCATACTCGGAGATGTAAAATGTGTTGTTTAGCACAGGATGTAAAAATCCTTTTTAGTAAAATGCTAGGTGAGTGCTAATGCAGAAGCCCAGTTCAAATGATAAAATTAATCACACTATTAGACATGTATTCTGTGGAGGCAGCACTTAAGAAGGTGGTGGGGGTAAAGGGACTTTCTCCCTCTAACCACGGCTGTTAACCAGCTCCGACCACTGCCTCAGACAGCTGCCTTCACAGCCTGGTTTCAGTTCTGCCCACACTCTTAATCCACTCATAGTGTTAAGTAGACTTTGCTATATACCCTCGGCGTCCAACTTCACACACTAGCTTTCCAACGCAGCTGCTCTACCTCTGCTGCCAAGTTGGTTTAAGAAAGCCTTTCTCATATACTGCATTCTGCGATGGCACTGCTCCTCAAACAAGACGATTCACTGCACCTCTGACCAACATTAAATCTGGGCTTAAATTAGTGCTCCTCATTTGCTGCATAATTATCAGGTGTTTCTTCAAAGCCTCTGCTTTTTCGTTTCACTCCATGTTCAAAGCTGGTGTTAATAATGCAGCATACTAGCTCCAGCTTCTCAGTACAGATAAACTCCACATTGGAGTACGTGGTGACTGTGGCTAAGTGGGGAGCAGGGCTACCTTTCAATCAGAGGGTCGGCAGTTCGATCCCCGGCTCCTGCTCTACTAGTCTCATGTCAATGTGTCCTTGAGCAAGACACTTAACCCCAAAATTGCTCCCGTAGCTGCGTCTATGGTGTGTAGATAGATACTGAATTGTAAGTCACTTTGGATAAAAGCGTCGGATAAATGACCGTAATGTAATAATGTAATGTAAACAGCTAGACTGGCTCTGTCCAGTGAAGAGGGAGATACACTTCTTCACTTTTTTGCTGAGATGAGAATATTGGTTCTGGAATACTGGTTCTGTTCAAAGGGAATACAATCTGCCTACCAACATCTCTAATGTTTAAAAACTAGTAAAATCACAACTTGTTTTTACACAAAGGTTTTTGCATGGATTAAACAAATAAGATCTAACATGTTAACATTAGGTGTTGGTGGGCAGATTTTGTTACCATAGTTTCCCTGTTTCCAGTCTTTATGCTAAGCTAAGCTAAATGGCTGCTCGTTGTAGCGGGCAAATATGAGAGTGGTATCGATCTTCTCGTCCAACTCTTAGAAAATCAATAAGGGTATTTCCTAAAATGTTGAACTATTGCTTTAACTTTCACCAGCTTTTCAGTGTAGATAAACTCCACGTCTTTAGCATATTGTCATTTAAAGTTTCAGAAAATGTTAAAGCAATAATTTTTGGACAAACCAGGTTAGCTCCCCCTGTTTCCAGCCTTTATGCTAAGCTAAGCCAAACACCTGCGGCTTTAGTTTCACAGCTGACACTAGCAAAATCACAATCAATCTTTTCATTTTACGCTCAGAATAAAGTGCTTTCCTCACTGCATTTTTTTTTATTGGCCCCACTGACACTGCTTAGCCTGAGAGACAAAGTTCACTCACCTTTTTGCTTCCACTACCGCTTTTCTTTTTCCTGATAGAGCTGCCCTCTTCTAAAGGTTACCCAGCGATCAGGTCTAATCAACTGCACCTTTTTATAACTGCATTACGGTATTTCTGCAGACTTAGCCCCACGGAAGAGCTTCCATTTATCTTCATTTACTCAGTAGTCAATACCAACATTACATTTAAATTAGTATTTTTAAATTCTTGTGCTGTTGTAGAACATGTAAGTATTTCCAGACAACACCACAAACTCAGATACTGTGGGCCAATTTCCCAAACATGCAGTATGAGTCACTTGAGTTGAGTCAATAAAAAACAAACACCAGAATTGAAAACCTGGTAGTCTTAGCTTTTCCATAAACTCATTTTAAAAGGATCAGAACTCAAAAATGATATTGAAATTGCAGGATGGACGATTTCTGAGCTGCAGTGACTCATTTTTGTTGTATAAACCCTTTCTGGATTGTTAATCTAAAGACCATAAAATATGATGATGATATATAATCAAATCTGAATTCTTCTCTCACCAGGACACGCTTGATGCAGAGCTTCAAAGAATCCCACTCCCACGAATCCCTACTTTCTCCTAGCAGTGCTGCGGAGGCTTTGGACCTAGTTTTGGATGAAGATGCCATAATCAAACCTGTCCACTCAAGCATTTTAGGACAAGAGTACTGCTTTGAGGTGTGTTGTATAACCATTTCCTTCTTCCTGGCTTTACCTGCTTTCTAATGGACTTATATTAAAAGAATGAATTGTCGACTTATTTAGCCAACCAACCAACTGAACTGAAAAATGTTCTTAGTATGTAAAGATGTCAAATCAAGTTAAACTATAAAGCCACTTCGCAGCTCTCTACGATATGTGATAAATAGTGTTTTATTGACTGTAAATGAATAATTCTAGAGTTATGGACAATTTAAAGACGTTAGCTAGTCTATACCACATTTCTTAAACCAACTGATTACTGGGTTAAAACCAATCAACAGATTAATCGATAGGGAAAGTTATTATCCGTTGAAGCCATAATGAGATATTTTATAATAATGAATATAATAGGACGTTATTTTTATCTGAAGGTTACCACCAATTCAGGGACAAAATGTTTTGCCTGCCGTTCTGCTTCTGAAAGAGACAAGTGGATTGAAAATCTGCAACGAGCTGTCAAACCTAACAAGGTAGATACATTCAATTTTTTCTTTTTAAATTGCCTTGAAATGTCACAATGACCAGATCCAAAGTGTAATATTAAGGACAGATGTTAATAAGGACTGTTATAATGCAGTAACAGAACTCCTCGTTTTCCTCCCAGGACAACAGCAGACGGGTGGACAATGTGCTCAAGTTGTGGATCATTGAAGCTCGAGACCTTCCGGCTAAGAAACGCTACTATTGTGAACTGTGTCTGGATGACATGCTGTACGCTCGCACCACCAGCAAACCCCGGACCGACACCGTGTTCTGGGGCGAGCATTTTGAATTTAACAATTTGCCTACCATTCGTAGCCTTCGATTGCACCTCTACAAGGAAACTGACAAAAAAAGACGGAAGGTAATGTCTTCTGTATAGATTCAACAGAGTCAAAAAAACATTTGATTGTGCTCCAAATATTTAGAATAAATGTTGTTTTTCTTGGTAATCTAGGAGAAAAGCACATATCTTGGCCTTGTTAGCATCCCCATCTCCAGCATCACGGGCCGGCAATTTGTGGAGCAGTGGTACCCGGTGATACAGTCCAGTGTCTTGAACAAAAGCGGTGGTGTTGGAAGTACCAAAGTGATCAACGCCTCACTGCGTGTCAAGTCTCGTTACCAGACAATGAACATCCTTCCTATGGAGCTGTACAAGGAGTTTGCGGAGTACATTACCAACAACTACAGAACACTGTGCGCAGTTCTGGAGCCGCTGTTGAGCGTGAAAAGCAAGGAGGAGGTGGCGTTCGCTCTGGTGCACATCCTGCAAAGCACAGGGAAGACAAAGGTATACAAGGGGTCAAATGTAACCTGATTCCAAGTGCACCTTATTTTTTACATAAACCATTGCTGTTATCTGTATGATCTGTCGATTCCTTTTCTACTGAACTGAAATTTGTCTTCTCAGGAGTTCCTGTCGGACATGGCGATGTGTGAGGTGGACCGGTTCATGGACCGTGAGCACTTGATCTTTCGTGAGAACACGCTAGCTACGAAGGCTGTGGAAGAGTACCTCAAACTGATAGGTCACAGATACCTCAAGGATGCTATAGGTAAGGCTGCTGTAGATTAACCGAACTCCATATCACTGTGTATGTAATCAGATGAAAGGAGTATTTTAAGATCAAAGTGTGTCAGACAAGGCTTAATTCCATCATAAACATCTGTCATTTAGCAGAAAATTACCATGACATTGTTTAATGTTGCGCTTGTTTGATCTACATTTGTGATTAATGTGTGACATTTTTTAAATTACTGTTATGTTTTGTGGTAACAGCATTTCAAAAATACTCTTCTTATGAAGTCTTGTCTAAATGTCACATCAACAAATAGGAATTGTGCTTTAATAACATTTTAGTGGCACAACATAATTTCTAATTTCTTCTTTTATTATCTCATACCTTGAAAGATAAATAGTAAGAATAGTTGGATTCACTGTTAAAGGTGTTTTTTCTTGATGTACACAAACAATACAATACAATACAATATACTGTAATACAAAGGAAAATGTACCAGTCATTTTTCATGTTGTATCCCAATAATTACAAATCCTGTATATTTTACATCTATATTTCTAAGTTTAAATATTAATTTCCTCCAAACAGCCTAGTAAACACATTGGCGATTCACATATTAACTATCATATTATCATATACTGTCATATTCATTAATCATCTTTATTCTCAGGGACTTTGAGAGATACAGCATTTGTGCAATTGTGTCTTCCTGATCCATCTGTCAGAGTAGTTTATGGCAGAACGTTATCTAGTGCAAAATGTTTGCCCTTTGGGGAAACATAATGACAGTGGGATCTGCAACCTACAGGTGACTTCATTCGAGCCTTATATGAGTCTGAGGAGAACTGTGAGGTGGATCCCATGCGTGTCCCACCGTCAGTCCTCGCTGACCATCAAGCCAACCTTCGAATGTGTTGTGAGCTGTTACTCTGCAAGATCATCAACTCTCTCTGGTTGGTTTCACCACAGTTATCTGTTCTGTATCTGTATTGACTTGTGCCCTGTATGGTCTCAAACCTGCTAAACGCAACTCTCTGTCAAACGTCCATTTTGGTCCATACCCATCACTTTAATAAGGAGTCTTACCTCTCCTAGTTCCTACATTTCCTGAAGGCAGCATGATTGAGCAAAGGTTTCAATCCCACCCCTAAAGATTTGAGACAGAAAACCAGATGTCTGTAATAAAAAAAACAGATCTGACACTAAAATTATTTTGTATCGAAACAATTATAGAATCTTGAAATAAAAAAAAAATTCAGAGGGCTTTACAATCTGTACAGAGTATGACGTCCTTGGTCCCTCACATTGGAAAAGGAATTATAAAAAAAAATAGTAAGAACAATATGCATATTTAAACAGTAATAACTGAAATTGCTATAATCAGTATTATTATCAACTTCATGTTCATAAACACAATCTCAAATCCGGAGCAGAGTGCGGTCAAATGATTTTCCAGATGTTTTAGTCTGCTGACCTTGCTGAATACCTGAAGGCTTTGGATAAGCTGCCGGATGTGACCTGGCCATTCACCTTGACAATGGGGAAATATAATAATCTCCTTCTTTCAGCATATTTCCCCGAGAGCTGAAGGAAGTTTTTGCGTCGTGGAGAGCCAGATGTGCTGAGCGTGGAAGAGAGGATCTTGCCGACAGCCTCATCAGCTCCTCCCTATTTCTTCGCTTCATGTGCCCAGCCATCATGTCCCCCTCCCTGTTCAACCTAATGCAGGAGTACCCCGCTGAGCGCACGTCCCGCACACTCACGCTTATTGCCAAGGTGATGCAAAACCTGGCCAGCTTCAGCAAGTGAGTCCCTGTCATTGCCTGTCCTCTTACACCAACATTAATTTGATTCAGTTCCCTTTTAGACTTCTAGACGCTGATGCCTGTGCGAGATGGGATACAAGTCACAGACATGGAGTCCCATCACGAAAATACAGGCTTGCAGTTTTGACTGCGATGGTACAAATTATTACTCACCCACAGTGAGCTCTAAGGCTTTTAGCGGCGACACATTTGTTCCTCCCTTCAGTTCTTTGAATATTAAAACAACTCTTCTGCCTTAAATATGCAGGTACACTTACTGTACAATTAAGATGTCAAAAGTTTAGTGGTAATTTAACAGACTCAACATTTCAGGAACATTGGATTCAAATGATCAGACATCCTCAAATAATATAACTTATGTAGTTGTAGTAGTAATTTATTTCCTCATTAACTCAGTCCTTCTTAACAATTTCCCAAAAGGAATGCACATGATAAAGAATAAAAAACAAAAAGGTTTCAAATTAAATGAAAAATAAAGGGAAAAAAAAGCTTAAACTCATTACAATTACCCTTTTTACTTAGCATACAAGCAACTCATTCACAAGGCTTAAGCTTTACAAGAACAGAAACAACTATAAAGGATATAGTTGTATAGAGTGCAGATCTCCGCCACGTGTGTCTGCACAGCCACTGTTGTATTGTGTGACTGAATGAATACAACCCATAATTGGCATGCCCCCTTTTAAGACACCAAAAGCCTGTAAGGAAATGTAAAACACATTTCATTCAAAGTCCAAAACAAGCGGCAATGAATGCAGATAATCATCTCGAAGTCATCAGATAAGACACTACGTACAATCTTGGCAAAAACTAAAGTAAACGCGCCAATCTGTCTGCCTGCATAGCGGTGGCTGAGTTTCGGTGAGATACAGCAGTGTGTGTACTGATAGTTGCACTAGAGAGAAAAAGATTATAAACAATGTAATAGTGGTCTATGTTCTCAACTATAATCAAAACCAAGATATGCCTCAAAATGGCGATGTAAACATACTCACTGTTAAATTGTTTTACACGCAGAGTGAATATGCGCAGGAAATCAAAAGTACAGAACAACAAAGAAGGCAATCACTGTCCCCATAACTTTTTAAGTCATAATATATATGACACAATATACAAGATGTTATTCAACTTAACTTCTACACACCCCTTAATTGTAAATATTAGATCCTTCCACAGTGCAATTTGGAGTATGTTTCCATCTTCATCCCTGTCTTCATTGTCTCTGCAGATTTGGACCCAAGGAGGAATACATGTATTTCATGAATGAGTTTCTGGAGATGGAGTGGGGCTCCATGCAGCAGTTTCTCTATGAGATTTCCAACATGGAGGCCGGAGGAAACGCTGGAGGGTTTGAGGGCTACATTGACCTTGGAAGAGAATTGTCCATGCTCCACAGCTTACTGTGGGAAGTCATGGGCCAGCTTAGCAAGGTAGGTGGAATAACACGCTGGAACATTAAATTAAACATTTTAAGGTGATTTCTTTCTCTAACTGAAGAATGTAGAGAGAGTTGGAAAATGAGGCTCTGTGGTTCTCTATCTGTCAGACAGGATTAATATTATTTGAACTCCATTAAAACTGAGGTGGAATAAGTACTTTAATATTTAACTACAGTGCTTGCACTGTTAATTTATTGAAATTGTACTATGGCTGTAACATAATGAAAGTAATACATATTTTATGCTCAGCTCTAAATTGTCTTAAAAGTATGTGCTTTTTAATATCTGTATTCTGTGTTCCTTGAAAGACATTCTCTGTGTTTTCTGAATGGCATTTGAATTTTATAAATGAACAAGTGAATCGTACAGAGGTTTCCAACCCCTGGGGCAAGTACTCTGCCGTAAAACATTTTCTACTGGGTTGCATAAAATGCTGAATAATCTAGTCTCTCTCCTGATACCTATTTAGATACCTAAAATTAGTAGATCTGCTGTTAATGAGTACCACGCTTTCTTTATCCCAAATTTAAATATTAACATGATAATGATTTTGAACTAAAGTTGGTCATCAGTACATGATATAATCAGTTTCACCTACATCATGATAAAGGGTGGGAACACCTGGTATAAGGCATGTGAGCATTGGATTTTCTTGATTTTTTTCAAACCTTTCCATGTTGAAGGATGCCATTCTCAAACTCGGACCCCTACCAAGGCTGCTGAATGACATCAGCGTCGCCCTGAGGAACCCACAGCTCCACATGCCTACAAATCACCAGCCGGACAGACCGAAGGACAGACTCTTCTCGCGCCCATCTTTCAATCGTCTGATGTCCTCTGACTTCCAAAGCCTTATGATGCGTGACTTAAACAGGTATTCTCTCATGGTTTCCTTTCTCATGTATTTTTTGTTTTTATCACTTCTACACATGAAATTTGATTTGCATGTCCTCAAAGACGATTGAGCCAAGATGGGTAATGCTAATGATTTTGCATTTGAACAGAGGATTGATCCCTGCTGTGACTTTACCAAGACAATGTGAATGGCCATAGTTGCAAAAATGCACCTACTGCACATAATCATAATTATTACAGTTTATGTGTATAATTAACAGTAGCACATACAAAGGACAAGAAAACATAATAAATGAGGATTCAGTAGCTCAAAACAAAACACTGGCATATTTCTAAAAGCACATAATGCTAATGCACCTCTTCAGGCTTTTTAAGTAGTTTATCAATCAGTAGTTGCCAGCACCATCTGTTCCCAGACTCTCTTACCCAAACCTGTTTCCTCTGTGTTTTAATTCATGTCAGCACTCCGCTATTGTCAAGAGACTGTTGCTCTCGTTACAGCATAACTGTTTAAGAGTGCCTTCTCCTCGCTGACTTTCAACATAATTCATTATGCAACAATTACATAATAAAACTTTAGTTCTTGCACAACAAAAAAATCTTAAAGACAGTTGCGTAGGACCAAATACTATTGACTGAGTACCAATGACAGAATTCTTTCGTTTCTTCACGTTTCATTATGAAATGAGAATAACAAAGGAATGATGCTACAGTTTTTTTTTTTTAATTGTTAATTTATCTATATATAGAAACATTTATTTACAGCTTCAAACAATTAACAATCTATAGCTACAGCTAATGAGTGCATTTTCTCACCACGTAATATTTATGTAAAACAGGTCAAGGGTGAGACCCTTACAAAGTGTAGCCAGATTAATATAGTGGATTATGATCATTATTTAAATGAGAAAAAAACACATTCTGATGAAGAAAAATGTGTTTGTATTTCTGACTTTTCTCTAATATTTTTTTTTTCTTGTGAAATACTGCTTTATCCTTTCAGGTGTGTGAAGATTATTCTACGGAAATCACTCTTTGATTAAACTGCTCACAACTTGCAATGTCATGCAAGCATTGAGGAGCAAGGAGATATTGCCTCATATTTAAGGGTCAGCAAGGGCCATCTGTCCTCTGCTTGTATTTTTTATTTTTTTTTTACAAATGGCCCATGTTGTTTAACATTTAATGGGATAATGCTAAATAGAATCAAGTATAAAATATCTATGAGACGGTGTAAACCCATCAGGTCCATTTGCAACATGTGTTTCTGTTGTGTATCTGCAGTTCAATAGACATCTCTCGCCTGCCATCCCCTACAACTGGAGTCTCAGCTGTAGAATCCCTCTCGTCTAACCTGAACATGAGGCGTCATGCAGAACGAGACCTCCGCTCGTCGAGGGAAGTGTTCTACGTGACTCGCCCGCCGCTGGCTCGATCCAGCCCCGCATACTGCACAAGCAGCTCGGACATCACTGAACCTGATCCAAAGGTACAATGTCAAGGTCAGGTATCGCACTGTTATTAAATTGAAGTGAGCACTTAGGCTTGATTGCTTTCTTTGTTTGTCAGTAATAATGACAGTTTTTAGGAATTTTAATAACTTCTTCTTTTAATTTCTTTTGAGAGTGGATTCAAATTGAACTTCAGATCGTAATAACAGGTTTTTAACATTGTATTATTTAATCATCAAAGCCATTTTCAAATCTCAAGACTTTCGATTTGATAACATGCAATGTAAGATTTGTAAGATTTTCACAAAATATAACATTAAAAGGCCAAACATTACGTTAATCATTCCCGGTAATCTTTATGCACTGTTTTTAAAAATGTAAGACAAATTAATTAGTTTTAAGTAAAAGATTTTGAAAGGCAGATTATTGGCAAAGCCTTTTTCAACAATGCAACAAAAAATATAAAAGAAAAACAAGCCAATACATTTTTATTTAAAAAGCATTTCAAAAAAAGCTTAAATGGAAAAAAAACAAAGAACAGGAGAGTAAAACCTTTGTGTGACATAAGTATACAAACACAATTAGCTGTCTAAAAGCATCAATGTAACTATATATGACCGCTTAATGCATTTAAAATCTAATTTAAAACAGAAAATATACACATTTTAAATGGAGTACATTAGTTTCCTTGTTGTGAGTTTTAGTATGTACCATAATATCCAGTCTGAAGTCCAGCTACAATAAATATTTGTATTGTTTTTCTCAGGTCCATAGTGTGAATAAAAGTGTGTCCATGATGGACCTTCAGGATTCCCGCATGAACAGCATTTCTAACCTCAACTCTGTGGGAGACATGCTCACCTCCTCTCAAGCCTCTATTGCCGGCCTGGGCCACAGCTTCGGAAACCTCTGTGGTCCTCTTCGTATGGGAGGGCATATGCCAGTGGGCTCTGCAGGGTCTGGTTTGAGGCTGAGCCAGATGGGCCACATAGGGGGGCCCACCGAATCCATCTCTCAACAGCAGCAGCAGGCGGCAGCCGCCATGCACTTCCCCCTGTCTTTCCAGAACCCGCTATTCCATCTGGCTGCCCAGAACTCCCCGGCTCAGTCTCAGCCTCATCCCCCTCCTCTCCTCCTCGCCCCGGAGCCAGAGAATGGCCACCACGACTATGCACCGGCCTTTGGCAACAGTGCTTTCTCCCGCAGTGAGGACTTGTCCGCCCTGCGGTCACAAAGCAGTCTGGTGCAGCCCAGCATTGTCCACTCACACAGTTACAGTGATGATTTCACCCGGCAGAATCAGAGCAATGACTTCGCCTGGCATCAACTGTCACTGCAGGTGCAGGTAGGAATCTCTCCTTTATCTTCACACACTTTAAAGTTGTAATGGTATGCACACTTTGTATTGCTTAAACAGGGTTAACTTCCTATTTTTCACAAATCTGCAAATCTTTCCCATTTTATCTGTACAGGTGACTCCCATAGTATGAAGAACTGTTTGGTGTCTACAATTATATTGATGGATGTAACCTGTAACAATCTATAATGAAGGGTTTTATTATGCAAAAACATCTTGCATAACTCCTCATTTTATAGGCAAAGAGGTGACTGAAACAGTCATCATAGATTGTAAAGTTACATTTTTAACAGCAGAACGTCTCTCGCCTATGAATGGCTGCATGACCTGGAAAAGAGCACTTCCATCAGGAGAGAAATTGGTCTCCATATTTATTCTGAGGTATAGCTGAATATCCAGAATGGTGTTTTAGCTCTTTTTTTTTATTCACAATGCTCACTGATCATTTCCGTTGTTCACTTGTATCTGTTTAAGTGTGATCTCTAACTGACTCTCTATCTATCTGTGATGTTTAAAATAATTCAGATCACATTTTAAAACTTCAAACTTGACCACTTGTTAAATGTGTTAGTTGCTTGACACTGGATGGTGCCATGGTGGTTGGTTGGTTGCCTGCCTGCCTGTCAGACCTGTCACAGTATACACTCATTTGCAGTGCATTATACTGACAGGTTCTGTTGTATTGTCCTCCCACATTTATTTCAATAAGGGTAGGCTAAATAATAGAAACACCTCTGTATATTAAAGTCACTCGAAACTCCTGGCTAGCTACTATAATTTTGAGTGGACAAATAAGGTTAATAAAATGGCGTGCCTGATTGTATAAACTTTATACCCCTCATATAAGAGTCGAATAAAGTTTCAAGGCTTTTGGGTTGTATTTTAAAACCATAAGGGACAAAAATTTCAACATTAATTGCTAAAACTTGATGGTTTTAAAGCTTGAAACTCGTACATCAGTGGATCTTCTGGTTTATGTCCTTCATTTTAGCAATCACTCAATTTCAATACACATGCAGTATAATCATTATCACTACTGGATCTACAAATGCTGTGATGAGGATGGTCACAGCCAGGAATTTATTTTCTCAGTTTTTTTATTTCAAGCCAAATTGCCCATTATAAAGTCTTGTCAATTATTCTTAGTGTGATTTTAATGCCTTTATTGAGCAACGAAAATGTCTGCAGTAATTCAGTTTCACCCTTGCAGTTCATTGGATCCTGCTGGAACTTTTGTTTTCACTGTGGTCAGACTTTATTGTCAGGTTGCAGAACAAAGCTCGAATCCAAACAGAATAGGAATGGCTCTCTCATGAGCAGCAGAATATGCAAATCTAACAGTCATATAAGGGCACTTTTGAGGGACATTTCACTTTACAGACACACACTGAAGCAGGATCATTCACTGGTCTGCTCTGCTGAACTCAGGGCAGATCATAACTGTTGATACTTCTCATAATAAGCTGTATTATACATATTTTAACCCTCTGTGTACTGTAGATCAGACTTATATCTTATATCTTGAGAGTCCATACTGGAGTTTGAGCATTTCCAGTAAGGCTGATTAACCTTTGAGAAAAATAATGTTATATGTAAGCAATAATTATATGTTTCAAACTTGTTTTTAAACACATGGTAGCCCAAATTATAAAATGTCACATGTCACATGTTCAGTAGGATTCTTGTGTTTTTTGGAACAGCTTTTAATTAATATAAACTGACCTTTTTGGCTGTGACGTGATGATGTGTGCAAAAGTCTCTGCAAAATTATAATCTTTAGTGATATGGTCATGTAGTCCTGAGCTATTTCTGTCCTGCTGCGTGGGCCTTAATGGAACAAACATCACAGGCCTCCTGTTTATTAATACAGATGGTGTGTCAGAACAAGGCGTTATCTATCTATCCATCCATCCACCTACTTAGCTTCCTAGACATTTCTGACCATCCAGACCTCTCAGGTCAACTGGGACAGGTCTGCTTCTGTCCCCAGAGTCGGAACAAAACATCAGTGCACCACATTTCTGGAACAAACCTAGAAAACCTGATGTCTGCTCCAGTTTCAAGTTATCAAAACCATTCCGTTTGCTACTGCCTTTTATTTAATCCTATAATTTGGGACTGCTTCCTTCATAACTTGGACTGCACTATAGCTAAACTGTAATTTGTATTCTGTTGTAAATCTTAAAAAACATTTTATTGTACTCCTTTTTTTTTTTTTGTCTTTTTATACGTTGATGCCTTTTTATGTTTTGTACTTTGAATGGTCTCTCTGTTCTTTCTGGTAATGGGTGGCCATGTGCATTGCTGTTGGCTTTGTGTCTTATTGGACCATTGGGGGGCATCAAACATTTGCTTAATTTTCCTGACACATTCTTTTTTGTCTGTCACCCTATTGTCTCCTCTCAGGAGTCTCTTCAGCAACAGCACCTGATGGGAGTTGTATCTCAGTCAGGCACTGGGACAGGCACCCCCGCCTCCTTGGCCACACCACCTACTACAGTTCACCCTATACGCCACTCATCCATGGCTCCGCCACAACACCTCAAGTCACAGCGGTCTATTAACACTCCAGCCACCGCCACACCTCCAAAGGTTCGCCCGCAGAGCCGGAACCTCCTCCTTGACTCTTCTGACACAAACTTCAGCGGCAGTCAGCCGAAATCGCGCCATTCTCAGCATCCACAGCAACATCAACATCAACAACAACAGCAACATCAACATCAACATCAACAACAACAACAACAACAACAACAACAGCAGCAGCATCAACAGCAACAGCATCAACAGCAACATCCGCAGCAGCAACATCCGCAACAGCAACATCAACATCAACAGCATCAACAAGAAGCGCAGCTGTCGGTGACAGATAGTCCAGCTCCCGGACTCCCATACCAGACAAGCTCCGCCAAAGAGAACCAGGGCCCTCAAGCAGCTGCAGAGGACTCAACAGACACGCCCACAAAAAGCACCAAGAAGTCTCAACAGACACAACTGCAGCCGCCACAGCAGCATCTGCTCAAACCAGGCAATAAACAGGTCAATCTAACTACAGTCTCTTAAGTGTCTCACTTTACAAAGTGTGCCATTATATTGACATGTGTTCAAGGCATTTCTAAGATGAAGACATAGGTTTAAAGCATGACTGACGTGTGTTGTTGTTGTTGTTGTTTCAGGGTTCTCAGTCGACGTTGAACACCCCGGCCCTCAATGAACGGACAGTTGCTTGGGTGTCCAACATGCCACATCTCTCTGCTGACATCGAGAGCCTGCGGCCAGACCGCGAGGGTCAGCTGAAAGAGTACTCCAAGAGCATGGATGAGTCGCGACTGGAGAGGGTCAGCAATCTTTCTTTTACTACCTTTGAATGAAGTTAACTCACTTGCTTCCTATGAATACTAAATATTAGTTTTGAAAATATAAAAAGTTTCATCTGGTGAGTTGACCTCAAAAATGATAGTATAGAACAAAAAACTCCCGCACACTGTCTTCTTCACTTGTATTCAGAGATATTTAGTGACAACATTTCAGTACATAGACCTTCATCAGGTTACTTTACAAAACAATGGGAGAGAATGTCTTAAATATGTTGGTAGGCCCACGTAGACCAATCGGGTCACACTACACGATAACATCACTGAATCAGTCAAGAATCATGAACATCGCATCATGCCACCAAAGACCTAGAATATCAGCATGAAAACATATACATAATTTAATATAGAAAGAGTGGCTTGAAAATTGTTTTAAAAAAATGCACATAATGAAGAAAAGCTGCCATACCGAGATAAATGTATATTATGTAGTTCAGAATTGGTTGGAGCTTGACAAATATGTCTTCTAGAGTCTGTGTGTATATATAATTAGGGAAGAAGCTCATAAAGACGAAATCCTTCATAAAAAGATTACATAATAATATACAAGTGTAATCCATTTGGGATGAGTACAAAACAAACAGTATATCAGAAAAATCACAGAGAATATCTCATAACATTACATTGAGAAGTAGCTCATCATTCAAACCCTTGAGAGAAAAATTGTTAAAAAAAACATTTGCTTTTTCTAATAGCATTTTCTACATGTGCATCACCTGCACTGGGGTGACACTGTTTCAACCTTTTCTGCCATATTGCAAGTATAAATCAGAGCTATAACTAAATCATACATGAGTTGCATAATGGTGGCTGTTGTGCATGTTTTATGATGAATAACTCCCACACTCTTGCCTTTATTAGACATTCATATGTGAATTTACATATTTAAGCCGACCACAGTTCTGCTGCAGGTTTGTCTGGCCTTTCCCACTTGCAGCTTAACATAAAGAGAGGCGCACTACAGAGCCGTGTCTATATTGATGACATCCCTCGTCATTCAGGAAGACTTCTGAATACGAGTGACGACACAGGTGATGTGACTTTATTTTTATTTTAGGTAAAAGAGTACGAAGAAGAGATATATTCCTTGAAGGAGCGGCTGAAGATGTCTCATCGCAAGCTTGAAGAATATGAGCAGAGACTTGTGTCGCAGGAACAGCAGACGAGCAAGATCCTAATGCAGTATCAGAACCGCCTGGATGACAGTGAGCGCCGTCTAAAGCAGCAACAAGTGGAGAAGGACTCTCAAATCAAAGGCATCATCAACAGGTGATTAGTGTTCAGCTTGAACTAGAGCTGGCAGAAATAAGGCTGTGCCAATTACTGCCTGGCTTTCTCTATTGACACAAATTTCTACCAAGTTCATAAATCCAGTAAAATATATATATATTTCAGTAAAGTTAAAATATTGAAGTGTAGCAAGTTGTGGATTGCAGCTGTAAGAGCAAATGTTTGAGGGCTACAACAAAACACATCTACAAGGTTAAATGTGGTGACTAGTTTTACAAATTATTTATTTGCCTCCATTTAAAGAAATGTTTTTGGTCTGCTGTATAAGTACTCAGACAAACACTGTGCTTAGTGAGGGAAGATGTGTCAAATCTTTTTAAGAATTTCTTCTTAAATTTAAGAGCTTCACAAAATATGATTAATGGCAGAATGAGTAGGATTTGTTTGTTGCGATTTATAAACACAACATTCAAAGTTGGCCCATCCTCCCCGGCTTAATGTCACCAGAAGCGCACTCTCCCCTGACCTCTGTTGCCAGAACACAGCCCAGTGTATCACATTTAGCAGCAATTCAAGAGCGGTGTACCTGACTTTGAGCTTTGTCTGCTTGGCGTTTGGACTGTATTTGCGTTTTTTTGGTGCGGTGTCCATCGTTTTTGTAGCTTCCTCTTGGATGGGTGCTTACAATCGGACACCTGGTCGCTATATTCTTATGGAGTCCAGCCCTCATACCCTGCGCTGTGTGGCTGGAGGCTACACACCCAGTTACCAAAGGCTGACGCCAAGAAACGTCCCGAACACAGCAAAACTAATAGAAAAGAGAGAATGCATGCAGAGGGGCAGGGTCTCTGCAGATACAGACTGCCACACACCTCCAGTGGGTCATAAGTGATGATTGAGAGTGATTACCATTGTTTAAGAAAATCCTACTCATTTTGCCTTTAAAGTAAAAATCCAAGTCAAATAGAACTTTTATGATGTCATATGTATCCATTTTTAAAGAAATAGTTCAATATTTTGGGCAATACGCTTATTTTCCTACTTGCTGCAAGTTAAGTGAGACGATACCGCTCTCATATCTTACTCTGACTTTAGCTCCAGACATAACGGTACTCCATGGAGTTTGTGTTCGTTAAGTATATATTCACATAACACCTTGCATCGTGTTATCTAAGTCCATGAATTTAGGCATTTAGGCATTCATGCGCATCTTTGGAAATGCAGAACATTTTGAAAAAAATTTAAATACAGCAAAAAAAAATAAAAACATCTTACACTTACCTGAGGAATATTTGGCGTATCAATAAAAGCAAAGTGCATCATAGTGCAATGGAAACAGACTTGGCACATAAATCATGATGCACATGTAGCATGTGACTTTAGGCGTCCATTGAAGATTCCGCTCCACTGAAGAGATGAAAAATGGCGCCAGACCAAAACATGTGTGGAGCTATGACGAGAAGGTAACGTTCCTTGAATTAATACATGAAACAAATATAAATACCATATTTTCTACATTGTTTTCTATTGTTTGAGGTTTGACTGGCGCCCGCATTACAGTAGTGAATGGAAACACACTTTGATTTGCATTTTCTTATACACATTTTCTGAAACTATTCCTCACATTACTAACTAACCCTGTAGAGCTCTAAATTGAGACACACAAAGGACTCACTCATCAACACATCTTTCCCTAGCACTAGTTGTACTGGTCAAAAACTCCACAGGGTACCTTTTAATGCACAGATAAGAGTGGTATCGATCTTCTCATCCAGCTCTTGGAGAGAAAGCAAATATGTGTATTTCCCAAAATGTAGAACTATTCCTTTAAATGTAACTCATTTAAATATCACAACTGATACCAAAAATCATACCCGTTAGGCTCATACTTTAATATGAAACACTTCACGAGGTTGGTTTTCATTTTATTTCAACAAGTTGATTACAAGGACAGAACGAAACAGATTAATTCTGACTGTAGCTACATGTACTTGAAGGAAATGTTTCATGGAACAAAGTCGGATTGCTATCCAATGAAATGCTTAGTGCACAACATTCAATTTATTTCTGAAAGCCAAAGTTTTGTATAATTTGAGTATACAGCGCTCACATCTCATCTCATTTGGTAGAAAACCTCCTTGAGTTGAATTAAACATTTTCCTCTGAGTACAGATACAGCAGATGGGTGCACACTGAACTATTTTATTTTTTACCTTTATTTAATCAGATAAGTCAATTGAGAACCAGTTCTATCCTGCACGCACTCATTTCACAAGATGTCTATCTGAACAGCTGAATTTGAACTGCCTAAATTATTCTGACCACAGTTCCGATTCAGCTTCAGGAAGCTCCGAGGATGGCTGAATGCACCCAGAAAAATGTCAAGACCTTAATATCATCATATGGCCACATAGTCCTACAGTAAATTTGAAGAACACCGGATTCATAATTCTATTTTTATCAACCGGTATGTTTGTTTCTATTTCCCTGTCGTCAGACTCATGGCTGTGGAAGATGAGCTGAGAGTGGGTGCCATTCCTGATATTAAGCCTCGAATCCTCACAGACCAGGTTTGTGCCTGTGTCTACATCTTTTATCATTCCTATTTGCTAAACCAGTCATGTCCTCAAACAGCTTGCATCATTCTTACATCACATTCAGCGCATTTGCCAAAGCCAGTGCAGGGGAAAAGTTTGCAGCTGTCATACACTTCACCTATTCCCATCTTTCAAAAGTACGTTTGTCACATCTGAAAAAAAACATTTCACCATTTATTCTGCACGCGGAGGGGGAAAATACAGTGCTCATCCTCAAAATCAAGGGCTTGATGGAGCTTCAATTTCTGTGCAGGGGTCAATCTAGGTCTGAAGGAATACCAAGTCTTCAGCACTGAAAGTGATTATTTACCACGAAAAGATCATTATCATTATACCACAGAACGCATCCATCGTCAGCAAACCTTGACTGTGACTCACCAGCGCGTCATAGTAATTCTGCAGGGCTCGGTG
This sequence comes from Cebidichthys violaceus, assembly GCF_023349555.1. NCBI lineage: Eukaryota > Metazoa > Chordata > Actinopteri > Perciformes > Stichaeidae > Cebidichthys > Cebidichthys violaceus. Next base: position 185,361 of record NW_027176850.1, read on the forward strand.
TCGTGAATGCACCATGTGGGCTGGATTGTGACGCAGGTGAAGAGGCTGTGTGTGTGTGTGTGTGTGTGTGTGTGTGTGTGTGTGTGTGTGTGTGTGTGTGTGTGTGTGTGTGGCTTTTACGCCGAAATAAACATTTGCTGTCGTTGAAATACACTGTCAGTCTTTTAGTGCTCAATATCAAGAGCAAATAGACAAAATTGCCACTGGGCCTGCTGTGAGATTGTAATTGTTTTTACAACAGACTTCTTAAACAAATAGGAATGCGTGATGAGAATAGAGCCTAGCTCTGCAGCCCAATTTAGAGTGTAGTAAAGCAGGATTAGTTTGCAAGCCGTCCTTTTTGGCTCAAACTATAGTCATAGCTGTAGAAGCAACACTCATGGTATTGAATGTTTCAGTTAATGGATTCACAGTCAAAGTAAGTGTTGAGAAATGCTTGCTTGTCCTTAGGATTAGAGTTTTGTTTATTACTCTGAGTGAGTGTGAACAGTTTTTTCCCATGGACAGAAAACCGAATTAAGATTTAAAGGAACAATTCAGCATTTTTGGAAATACGTATAATTTGCTCTCTTGCCAAGACTTGCCAATGAGAAGATCAACACAAGTCTTGTGTCTATATGTTAAATATGTAGTTGGAACCTGCGGCCGGTTAGCTTAGCTTAGCACAAAGACTGGACACAGGAGCAGTAATTTCCTGAGGTTTCCACTGATTAACTAAGCCCAGACCATCCGGGGCTGAGGACCAACTTTTTTCCGGTGTCACTGCTATTCTGCCTTAACACTACTGCCTAAATTACATTCAATTGTATTATATGACTACTGCAGCCATTACATTTAATGTAATAGTAATGTTAAGACAATTGCTCTGGGCAAAATGGAGAGCCGCAGGTCAGCTGACAATTCTCAAACTGATGGCACCAGTGTTTAATTGGTACTTTACTTTTTTATTCAGTTAACATTTCTATATAACTGCTGTAATATAATTTATTATTATTAATATTTGTATTATCATTATTGCTATGCAGTAGATTCGATGTGTTTGGGGCACATTCTAAAGAGTACAGTAACACCAATACACCCAGAGAGAAAGTACCAAACTCCCTTTAAAATAATGCTGAGTTTTGTGAGTTGTTGAGTTAGGGGAAATTTTATAAACTTTGTGAAACACTGTTTACAACAAACTCTTAATTATTTGTTGCCTCTTGTAAATTTGGCAAATGTAATACATTGAGTTATTCTTGTCTTAATATAAACAAAAAAGAAGTCAAAAGTCAGTTAGTCCTGGTGTGTTGCAGTTACCCTGTGTCTAGTAGTTAGCTGTAACTTATATAACTCATGCTCTGCTTATATGTTCACGTAACTTGGAACTTGACATTTACACGCTTTCTTGTCCTGGCTCAGCATGAGTTTGTACCACTGCTTTCCTTTTTTTAACCAGTAAAAAAATATTCATATCAACAACTGACTGACTAAGATCCACTAGCTAGTGATTGACAGACCCAATAAATATTTCCGCATGTTTTCCTGTAAACCATCTCTGAATTGTCTCGTCTTGCCTCCATTCTGTTTATTGAAGATACAAAATTACAACACTGCTGTCTTCTTTAGTGACAATTACTCAAAGTGGAGAATTATTCAGGGCTAAAGAAAAAAAATCTTCAGCTCAGAATGGCCAAGCGGCCCTTTTTTCCCCCGTTTCCAGTGGTAATGCGAAGTTGTTACAGACATGAGAGTAGTATTTTGGAGGGTGATCTTCTCATCCAACTCTCGTAAAGAAAGAAAACAAACAATTTTTTCAAAATGTCAAACTATTCCTTCAAACTAACTGTAAACAGAGTAAGTAGTTATTTCATCTGTTTTCTCTCCCTTCCGTCTATCAACCAGGGCTATGGCCATCCAGGATCCTGACTGCGAATACCAAAGTGACCAGACTTCATGAAGGTCACTGAAGTGTAAGAAGATTCAGATCCTACAAAAACCCCTGAAGAGAAGCTCTGCAGTGGATCCAGCAGGATCACTGGAGGCTTCATCTCCCAGCGTTCTTAAAAAAAACTTTGCACATATTCAAACTTTGCCTGTACCAGAACTTGACAATCAGTTTAGCGTGAGGACCAACGTGTGCAGTGAATTGTCTGCACATAATGACTGAAATATAAGCCAGTGCCACAACAATGGCAATACTGTACCTAGTTTCTTTATTTAATAGGAAAAATTAGAAGAGATGCGTAAAGCACTGGGGATGAAGATGGATTCATGATTCTACCCGCTACAAGCAGCACACTTGCTTCTCACTTCAGTGGCTGCAGACAACATTTAGAAAAGGCTTTAACAAGCACAATATCCCCTCATGGTGACCTGTGACAAGCAACATGCATGTTGTTAAATCAGCTGATCAGTTGCCATCTATGATCCTCAGAAGAAGGGCCCAAGCAAAGACCTATATTACTATTTGATTCTGATTAAATCATTTAGTAACATATTCTCACTGCAAAACTCTTTTCACTGACTGGGTGATTATCATTATGATTTTGCATCCTTTCTAGTACAGCCATCAATCTGAATAGATGCCAAATGTATCTTACAATCAACTAACTGCTTTAAATACAATACATACTATCTAAAACTTCTCGTTGGTAAGATTTTCCTTCGGCACACAGTGTAAAGCCAGAACTAGTCTATCTTTCATTGTATAGAAGAAGTATTTCTTAAAGCTACTAAACCTTTTTAAAAAATGGAAATACTTTACATAAATAATCTGAAATTATAATGTGTTTTGTTCACTTTGTAATAATAATATTAATCATAACGACTATATATGACAATTCAAAACAGTGATACAAAGTGCTTCATAAAAGACCTGACATGAAAGAAAAATTTACTGAAAATGTAAGAAAACATTAATTTTAAGGTGGCACTCGACCGATTTTGAAAACAGTTTTAGAATGTCTTCTGTGGCTCTGGAGGAGCCCTGTCAAGTCTGAGACAATAATATCTCAGCTTGGGCTTTGAGACTCCAAATTTATAACACAATGTCTGCCTTACAAACTGGGACAGTGGAGTTTGACAGGCATGTGCATTAACCAGGCAATGAAAAGATGCTATTGGTTGCATTATGGGAAATGCAGGGTATTTTAACTTAATGGAAGTGCAATACTACTTCACTGGAGTTGCCCCTCCCCCTTTTAAGTAAAACAAACTATACTATCTATTTAACATTGTCTTCAGAGAAAAGTTATGTTATCAGAAAAATCTGAAAGATGATAGTGACAGCTACAGTTTCTCAAGCAGCAATAGCAGGGCTCCAGCTGATCTTTAAAAGCCTCAAAAGTAATGTATCAACCAGAGAAAAGAAATCATGGCTTTCATGTCTGCCATTTTCACTATTAATCTTTTTTGCCTTTTCACGTTTTGTTGTACAGCACTTTGTATCATTGGCTTGAAAAGTGCTGTTTGAATATTTTTTGTATAACTCTGATTATATACATTATGTGCAAATGGAAACAAATCATATTATAGCAAGTAGTGAATTAATCATCTGTTGTGTTAAATGTTTCTGAAGCATAGATGTGCAACAGTTCTGCATGTGCTTTTTAAATGCGAGGAAGAGTAAGTTGATTTGTCAGATATTATTCTAAGGTACAAAAAAGGAAAACCTTTGACATGGCTTTCTTATTGGAAGGCATCTTTTTATATCCAACCTGCTGACTCTTCCATTTTTTTTTTTTCAAAAGAGAGTGGCGTTCAGCCTTTTGCATATACATCGAAGTGCTGAGAGAAATGACCGGAAAACAAAAACAGGAGCGACAGTGAAAAAAAACAAAAACAATAAAGAGTTTCCAAGCAGGGATATGTAGTATATGTGCATACAATTTGACTGCCTTACAGTCTGTGCCACAGGGCCCAAAATAACAATGCCAATACAAAAAAAACTTGTATATACTTTGTATATTAAATGTCCTATTTTGTAGTCGGGTGATGAATTAATAAGCAGTGTGTTGGTTAACTCTGTATGTTAGTCAGAATCATTTATATTACAAAATTCATGGTTGATATAATTTATCTTAACCTCTTGCCTTTGAAAAGATACAAAGGTTTATGTTTATGTTACCAGAAATGTATAAAATAGCTTAATGTATATCTATTCTTATATGTAAAATGTATTCAAATCAAGGGTAGGCCTTCAGGCATGTTTAACTTGTGGTAAAAACGGATTATTATATTATTAACTCTTAATGCTGCAATCCAGAGCTATAGTGCTATGGTGAGTCTGCGTTCATGGGATGAGAGCTGAATAAATTCCCAGCATAGCACACTTCTGTCCTGTGGGAAAATAAGAGCCGTTCTTAAAGTATCTCGCCTATGTTTGTGTAACCAAAATAGCAGTGGTGCTTTCAACAATACTGGATTGCAGTTTTAAGTTATCTTTTGAAATGTGTGTTTTATTTATTTGGCTGCATTGCAATACAGTATTTTGAAATGTTATACTGCACATCTGTTTTCATTTTATGAGAAGCTGCAATCCATAAACTGGCAGATGTTTGTTTTTAAGACCTACAAATCTATGATATGCCCATGTATTCTTGAAACTTTCATTGTGTTAGCTGAAGTGGTACAGTATGCTACCTCTGAAATCTTTATACCACAACCTGAGAGGATACTTTTTTTTTTCATGTGGCTAGAAAGCCTCCCTTTATTTCAGAGACAATGCTAACAAAGTTATACTTTTAAACATTTTTCTGGTTGCTGGTTCATTACTATTTTAGGATTTCCTATGTATAACTTTTGCCATCACAGGGCCATTTCTAAAGTTTGTCCTGTTTACTATTGTATTAAGTGCCATTACCATAATATCCATGCACATCTCCTTTTAATTACAGGATGAAATTGATTGTGTTCCAGGTATTCGTCAGACTCTCAGGAACACAGAGGTATTGCTAGCAAGAACTTTTGATATCTTCAATGCCAAATGCACAAACATTTTGAAACACAATCTTTGGCAATTGGCCAGTAAAGCCAAACACAATTAAAAAAAGAACATGTATGAGGCGTCTGTGCTAAGGCAACTACACTGCTTATATTTTGGTTGGTTCTTGGCCCACATCTCATCCATATAAATGGTTTAATTAACACCTTCTCTTGTATTATTTGTTACATAAAAAGGGAAGATGAGTTTGGATTCTCGGCCCAAATGAAAAACGTGACAAAAGATCCAGCATAAAGGTTAGATAAAGCTTGGTGAGGAATATTATTGAAGTTACTGGTGAATAAGTGCTTTATGTTTGGTAAATAATGAGATTTTACAAGATGTATGAACCTTTGTTGACCCAGGGGAGAGTAACCTCCGCTTTGCTGCAGCTAAAGCAGGACCTAATAAATGAGATATCTTGTATATTTTAAATAAGTGTATTTAACACCCATCAACACATTTAGTTTCTAAAATGGATGTATATCATAATAGAATGAAACAAGTATTTTTCTTGGCAGCTATTATTCTGCACAATTAATCTACTGTGCCAAATATATAGTTGGTGGGATTTGTGACTTGAATTGGGCCTACTGGATGTAATACCTTAATTTACTTGACATTTCTTTGAAATAAGCCATGCCCCATGGATAAGCCATACCCTCCAGTCCCCTGATGTTGTATGGTGGATGTTTAATGTTGGTAGTTTGATTTATAATGGTAGTTATGTAGGTATGATTGCTCTTGTAATTATTATTATTAGTGTAAGTACACTTGATTGATATGATTTGTTTGAACTAAGGGAATGTATTCATTTTCAGGTGATTTTTCTGAGTGATTTAAATAAACTAATAAATCCCTAAATGCATATCTTTATTTGAAGTATCCAAGTGAACAACTTAAGCATTTTTAGAAATTTGACTGAAAGAATGGTATGGTTACATTAATGTATATGAGGGCCGTAGCCACCTATCTAACACTGGGTGGGGGTGTGTGTGTGGGGGGGGCATATACGCGTTCTTTGACACAACCCTCCAAGGGGTCTGATGTGAATTCTGCCCAAAAATATTTTTTAAGTATTTTCATCTAAAAAAACAACAACTGACACAGTAGCTGAGTAGTGTTACAGTAGTGAGTAATGTAAAATATTGACAGTATAAAGTACAAAGAACAAAATTTGTTCTTAAGGCAGCCATTGGTCTACGGCTGCACTTTACTGTGTACTGAACTCTAACTTTATTTATGTCATGCTATAACAGGTCTTTTTATGATATATTATACTATGACTTTTTTAGATGCTTTTAAAAAAAAAAAATGTATGACACTTTTTAATGACTATTTAATGGCCTACAATACTAAAATGTATGTTACTTTTTTATGACGTAATATGACTTTTTTCGACATGCTATACTATGACTTTTATTTTGACTTTTTCCTGACATACTAAACTATGACTTTTTTTTCGAAATACTATAGTATAGCTTGTTTCAACATACTATGAAATGTTTTTTATGACTTTTTCGACATACTATACTGTGACTCTTCAACAGGCTATACAATAGTTTTTTTCGACATATAGTGACTTTTTTCGGACATTTTTCAACATGCTATAGAATTACTTTTTTTTACTTTTTTCATCATGCTGTACTATGACTTTACGACACCCTATACAATTTATTTTTATGACTTTTTTTGACATGCTATACTATGACTTTTTCGACATGCTATACTATGACTTTTTTTGACATGCTATACTATGACTTTTTCGACATGCTATACTATGACTTTTTCGACATGCTATACTATGACTTTTTTTGACATGCTATACTATGACTTTTTTTGACATGCTTTATTATGACTTTTTCGACATTCTATACAATGACTTTTTATGACTTTTCTAAATACTATACTATGGCTTTTTTCAAGATACTATCAAATATTTTTTTAGGACTTTTCCGACATGCTATACTATGGCTTTTTTGGACATACCAGACTATTCATTTTTATGACATACTATCATATTACTTTTTTATGACTTTTTCGACATGCTATACTATGACTTTTTTTGACATACTATGACTTTTTTTTGACTTTTTTCGTCGTAATATGGCTTTTTTCGACATACAATAAAATGTTTTTTAATGACTTTTTCAACATGCTATACTACGACTTTTTTCGACATGCTATACTTTTGACTCTTTTATGACTTTTTTTGTTATTCTATACTATGACTTTTTAATTACTTTTTTGTCAAAAAGTCATAGTAAAGCATGTCGAAAAAAGTCATAGGATATGTCAAAAAAAGTCATAGTATAGTATGTTTAAAAAAGTCATTAAAAAGTTATAGTATAGTATATCATTAAAAGATCAAATAAAGTAATACAGTAGGTTAAAAAAGTAATGGTATAATATGTCTAAAAAAGTTGAAATAAAGTCATGTTATAGTGAGTCTAAAAAAGTTTTAAAAAAAGTATAATATGTTGAAATTAGTATGAAAAAGTCTAGTATGTCGAAAAAAAGGCATGGTATAGCCTCAAGAATAATTAAATTATAGTTGTAATAGTAGTAGTATTATAAATAGCAACAAAGTATGTGAATGGAGTAGGTTGTGGTCGATGAATGGGTTGAACTCAGGATGTTACCCTAGGAGACTGGGGATTGATTCCTGTCAAAGTGTTTTTTTTACATTGTTTTCATTTATTTAATTATTATTATGGAGTACTATAGCATGACATTTTTATCGCTTAGTAAAATATGACTTTTCATGATATTCAATAAAATAATATTTTTAATGGCTTACTTTTTTATGACACATTTGGTATGGTAGAGTTTACTATGACATTTATATTTACAAAATGTTTTCCTAAAAACAAAGAGTTCATGTGTGTGTGTGTGTGTGTGTGTGTGTGTGTGTGTGTTATATGGAAAAAGACTGTTTCTAGCTCTTGTGTATTACTGATATTACTCTTTGTAATAAGCTTGCATTAGTCACTCAATTAATTTTCATTCAGTTGCAATACAATGTGGGATGTATACACATACGTAGTACATATACAGATAAATAGATGCATGTGTACTATGGTAAATATATACCATATGTCCACATGTTGATACATGCATACATATTTATATACATACTGTATTTCTGTTAGTATATGACACTGACCTTTGTATCACATTCTATTTTACATGTATTTTCTATATAAATACAGACATGTACCATTACTTAACATTTAGTCTGGTGTAGATAGTTATTCTATTAATCACACCACTGTCACTTTAACCACATCATTATCTATTCACCTTGTATTTTTTTTCTCCATAGCTCTTCTATATTTCTACTTTTATATTTTGTATTATTATTCTATATATCTTAATTTAGTTTTATACACACCTATTATTATTATTCATTATATATCTTGCTTTCTCTTTTTGTCTGTACCTCTTGCTATCCTTGTGTTAAAATAAATGTGTGTGGGATCAGTTTGAGCTTCTTTCAGTTATAGGTTTGCAGTTTTAAACTTCAACAGAAGCATCTTCTGTGTACTGGGATCACAGAAGGAAGAATAAGCAGAAAACAAGGAATTTCTATAATATTAGTCATACAGTATTTTTTTTAAATCATATATGTGAGAGTATAGAGTGACAAATAAATCAGATTTTATATAGAAATTAAAAAATCTGCAGCTATGTAAAAGAATTTCAGCAATTTGGCTGTGAAACATAGCAATATAGTCATGTAAAGCCTTTGAAAAGCCTAAAAATAAATTTACACACACGCACGCACATGCACACATATGTATAGATGATAGATAGATAGATTTGTATAAGCTTTACTGCACATGGAGGAGGGGCAAACTTGTTGTGGGTTTGGGTGACATGCACAAACACAGTGGTGCACAACGTGCAGGGTAGAACAATTCTATTTATTAATTTCTATTCAAATAAATGACACAAATGTGTTTATACCTGGAGAAGACAACCGCAATCCAAACATACAGTGCAGCAATATTAATTGTTCTAAACTGCAGTGGTAGACATTTTTACATGAGTTTTTTTCAATAAGACAACAATTAGAAGAATTGGAGAAGAAAGGGAATAGGAGGTCCATCTTGGGCAACAAATTTGTAATGAATCAGTGCATACATTTTCCTTTTTTTTAATGCCTTCACTATACAAGACACAAATTGTGCAGCCTATTTAGAAAGGTAAAACACAAGACCTACAAGAGCTTAGATGTGTTTAAGATCCAGCTTATTCACAAACTATCTGAATTACACATACTTCAAATCCTTACACAATCAAAGCACACTACCAAAACTCTTAAAATAAACATAGTATCCTTGTTACTTAAGAACAAAGTATAGGTGTAAAGAATGTGATCATTGTGTTGTGGTTTTACAGGGTGGACACCACTGTTGGAAGTGTTGTCAGGGGTTCATATCGCCTTGTGTCAGTTTCGATTGTCTCGCTGTAGATGTTATTGAGTGGAATGGCCAGCTGTCCAGTGTGTCCCGACCCCTCCTCAGAATTAATGCCATAGGGCATCTTGGACATGATAGCCATGCTCAATTTGAAGAGCACGTTATGGAGAGCCACACGGTATTCTTTCCTCACCAGACAGTAGATGACAGGGTTGAAGCAGCTGCTGGTGAAAGCTAAGCAGTTGGCCAGAGGAAAAAAGTATGTTTGAGCCAAATAGAATGAGGAGCTGATATCAACGATGTCAAGTTGGATCAGGACACTCCAAAGTGTGAGGATATTGTAGGGGAACCAGCAGGCGCAGAATGAAAGCACCACCACTGCCACAGACTTTGAAATATCAGCCTTTCTCAAAGAGTTGCTGCCCTTCAATGTATGCCGACAGAGAAAGCGCAGCAGGAGCAGGTAGGAGAGGATGATAATGGCGTATGGCAGCAGAAATCCCAGGACCACTCGCAGAAGCTGGTTTATTCCAAGCCAGGCTGTACCATCTGGGAAACGAAGCAGGCATGCTGTGTCGTTGCCACTGCCCACATGTCTCAGGTCTGCAAACACACCTCGGGGTGCTGCTGCTATGAGTGCTGAAGCCCAGATAAAAGCTGTGGCCACTGGAGAAGTGCAAGATCTACTACACAGAGAGGTTCTGGGTTTGAGAGCAGTAGCCACATAGCAGTATCGGGTCAAACTCATAGCTGTCAGGAAAAAGCAGCTAGCAAAGACATTGAGCCCAGTGAGTAAGGACACAGCCTTGCATGTGGCCAAGCCAAAAGGCCAGCTATAGTCCATTGCAATGTCTACGGCCCAAAAAGGCAAGACCATGGAGAACAGTAAGTGAGCCAAAGCTAAGTTGAACACAAAGAAGTTGATGGTGCCTGTGGTGATAGTGTGAGTTGAATACATTAGGAACATCACTAGCAGGTTCCCCAACACTCCTGCTGTAGCCACAACAAAGTATACCACAGAGATGACTATTCTTAGCCAGGGGGATCCATCATCATCAAGAATCTCCAGCCCATTGTCGAAGCTTGTGTTGTGGAAAATCAGATGGGAGTTATTACAGAATGGGCTACCACTGCAACCATTCAGGATTCTGTTGAAGAGCTCAAGTCTCTTGTTGTCAGTGTTTGACATTTTGCAAACCTGAAGGCAATCCTGCTGAGGGTTAAGGTTGTCCAGCTATTTTTTTGCAATGTTTGTCCTCCTTGTGCCAGTACCAAACAAAAAAAATTAAGTTCTGGTCTGTCTATTAGCTGACAGACATCTATCCCTGCAAGGAAGGAGGAAACGATTATTACATAATAGGCGCTGCAGTTTATGAGTAAATAAGTACATTAGCCTTGTCAGATAAACAAATTACACTTAAGTGTTGCCCACAGAGTTAGATAAGCCAATTTGGATATCAAAGATTTAAACTAAAGGAAACATAAATACAAATATAAAGTGATTCAATTAATTTCACCCTTTGAAGTGAAAAAGTATGTTATGAGCCCTCCAGAGTTTTGATTATGCAATAATATCTACATATTAATATATTATATTAATATTAAGATATTAACAATCTGCTTAAATCTGGGTCAGATGATATCTAGTATGACACTGGTGTCTTTTCACTCTTCACTTACTAAAATGGTACATTTTTAAGGAATTTCTTTCAGCTACTGCAAATTAAATTTTGTTAAGGGTTTGAAACTGGGTTAAAAATTCTTTTATTTACCACTAATTGCTTAATTCTCTCATATTAATGTCAGTATGTTTTCATCATCAAAAATCTGAAGCAGTGAACTCTGAAGCTGAGATCTGAGGCTGTTAACTTCAAAGACAAGATTACATTTTGAGGCAAGATGTGTTCGATGCAGTAGCTAGATCAGGGGTATTTTTCTCTTTCGGACTATAATAATTAAAGTTTCCATTTATTACTTAACTTGTGATTGATAAACAGTGTAATAAACAACCAAATCTAGACTCTTTAATAAATGTTAGATATAAAACACAAAGGAAATATAAAGAATATGTGCCTGTTTAAACTAAAATCCGCTTCAGCAGTTTGTCATAATTATATATATATATATATATATATATATATATATATATATATATATATATATATATATATATATATATATATATATATATATATATATATATCTAAGCTATATTGGAAAAAAAAGAATCTTACCTGGATATCACAAAGGAGGGAAATCGTCAGGGTGCAACAGTTTGATTTCTTGAAGTCACCAGCTCTGCTGCACAACATTGGATTATCTCAAGGGCAGACAACAACAACATCATGCATGTCACCCACCCTGAATTTATGCTCCACCCATCATATTTTCCCATTTGCATATTCAAACTGGAAGTCACCTGCAATGGCACAACTGAAATACTAAAAAACATCAGAGATTGAAGTGTAAAGATAAAAGAAAAAACAACTAACCCCAACAAAGAGAAAAATATCCAAAAGAGACTTAACTGCTCTGTCGGTCTTGACTCCAGACAAAGAGATTTTTTTGGGGATTCCTTGAGTGTTTTTTCACTCCACATTTCATCATATTGTCATAAAATTTAAAAGATAAAGAGAAACTAAAAAAATGTAATTCATTATTGTAGTTATTCAACTGGGTTGGAACTTTTTACCCTATAACTTGTAGACATTAAGTGTCATAACTCTTGAATACATCATGCAATTGAAAATTACACTTGAACCATTAATGCAATATTGCATTTTACCTTTATTTCACACTACGGCAGCAGCATACATCCAAATGGCCACATCACAGTTGTCGTGGGTCTGACTTGTCTGTACAAAGCTCTGAAATCAGTATGTGCTGCATTGTATTGTACTTTGACCTTACTTCTTCCTTATTGTAACTCAGACCTGCTGTTTTATGGAGCAGAACATATAACTGTTGGGTATGGTTTTATTGTCTGTTATTAGTAAAGCACTTTGTAACATTGCATTTGAAAAGTGCTACATGACAAAATGAATAAGTAAGAAATAGACCAATTGGGTGCTTGTCTAATTCAACTTTGTTACATTTTTAATTCTGCTTTATTGTGTTTTACTGAAAATCACAGTTTTTCATGTCCTTATTCAACCAGCCCATTTGTAAGGTGTCTCAAAAACGTATTGTTTAGTCTTAACTAAAACATAAAATTTAGTTCAGGATCTGTCAGGAAAGGTTAATAAATGGCATTACTACAATTTCAACATTTATACGTATTGCTGACTATTCTTTGCCTTTGCATTAATTGAATAGAACACATGCTACAATTCTTTATCCAGAGTAAACACATTAAAGGGTTAATTAGGCTTTCTAGGTCTTTGCACAGAGGCTGCAGGTAACAATGTGGTCAACATATTAATGGTAAATGTTGAAGGCACCTGGACCTTAAATGTATGTTCAAAAAAATGAAGGAATTATGAAAGAAAATAAAAGTGCATCAAAGCCAATTTTTTTTCTTCTTCTATTTATATCTGGGGCGTTGCTTCAAGATTAGATTGAGAAGCAGAGATGACTCTTAATTATAATTGGTTGATAGTGGAAAGAACATCAGCAGTAAATTTGCTAAATGAAATTAGCTTGGAATAGGCGGAAGAGTGGGGAAGTTGATTAATGCTGGTCTGTCAAAACTGAGCCATTTTCATAATCTAGCTGAACAAACCATGCAGCTCCCCAAGTGTTCGTGTTTTCATTGGCAACAATATGCCACAGAAACAACCCGTTGTTCCAACCTGAATGTTTTCATCTGTTGCGCAGCTTTATTTAGGTCCTCGTTGCATCTACGAACAGGCCGATTAATTATTGCCTCATATGAACACACAAATATATTGTTAAATTATTTTTTACATTGTGCTTTTTAAGAGCAACAGTTTGCCTTTTTGCTCTCATTCACCCTGTTAATAAGTACACCGTACTGCAACTACATAAGCCACTTGTACACAAATATGAATTTGATAATTTAGCCTGGACCTTTAAGCACCGACACAGAACACACATGCCACGAGACAGCTAGCTCCTTAGCAGACAGAGTGTAAAGAGGGAGAAACAGATAGCCTGGTTAGCTATTAACAAAATCTTCATGTCCTATATAGTTTGTGTAATTCTTACGAAAACGGAAGTGTTAAAATAATAACTTGTGGTTATAAGGGGGGTTACACTGTATGTGGGACTGTTTCTCGGCCAGGGGAAATAACTTCCTGGAGTCCTATTGTCATTGTGAGGTTGCCAGGTAATAAATTGAGACTGACATCTTTTAAAATACCCCCATTTGCTTGCTTGCTCTAGTTAGGCAAGAAGATCAACACCACCACCCTTAACTCTATGTCTTTATGTACACTTGGTGCCAGGACACCGTTAGCTTATTATAGCATAACTCTGAAAGCGGGGAAACATCAGAACCTCTAAATAAAGTAATGACTTTATTATGACTTATGACATAAGAAAATTATGCACTCCCACGAAAATACAGATATTTTTTTTTTATTTAGTATGGAACTGAGTCTTTTTTTTATATGTGCTTTAAATTATGAAATTAATCTGTAAATTAAATTCTGCAAAAAGAAACCCAAAGAACTTTTTGAAGCCTGGGTTCAGATTTATATAAAATATAAGAACTGATAGAGGTTACTTCTTTATGGTTAAGATCAGTCCATGTTAATCACTAAATTTAAAATCTTTATTAATGTCTTTATACCCTTGCTGTAAAAAGGGTAAAAGTGGTGTCACATCACATTAGAGATGAAAAGGCTCATCACATACAAGTTATATATGTAAAGGCCCATTCACCTCTAAAACAAGAACTGTAAATGAAAACCTTATTTCTCTGACAACAATCAATCAAAAAAGTACAACAAATAATCTAAATGTAAAATAAGACAAATATATTATAATTAAATATGCTAATTGCAACCCACAATTGGGTCAATGGTGTCATAAATTTAGGATTTTGCCAAACAAAAATGAGCTGGTCAGCTATATCTCCTGTGGTTCCACTTTTATAAATGGGTTACATATGTGGATTCATGCTGCATAACTGAGCATGCCAGCTGAGTTGTGTCACGGGAATTAGGGAGAGCTGTGAGAAGGGTGAATGTACTTAGTGATGTGGCTTTGTCGCCACCCATTGTAAAAACGAGAATACAACACTTCACTGTGTCGGGACAAGGAGGAGGTTTGCAGACTTTCTTCAGAAGTGTGCCCTCTGGTGACAAATGTCTGACCTAACAACAAGCAGCCTGAGCCCATTTATGGTGGGACAAGTTGTATTGTGAAAGAATATATCATACATAAAAAAGAACAAACTCAAAGCCTTCGTTTGTAGAATAAAACTATACATGTAAATTACGTCTAAAATCAAAAGCAGAATCTATGACCACCTGATGTTAACAGATTTGCAATAAAAACTCTGTTTGTTGCTGCTGTACATATTGTTGATCATCACTTTTGGTGGTGATGGTTTTGTTACTGTTGCCCCTTCATTATTGTCATAAATCTTGTTGTTGGGACTTGTAAAATGAAAACAGATAATCCTAATAACAAATTAAAACTGCACAACAATACAAAAAATACACTAAAATCTACACTCATTCATTTTACTAGGTACACCTACAGTAGCAGTAAATATACCTTCATGAAGGTTATACCTAATGTTCAGTTTTTATTGAAACAGTTTCAGAGGTGTAGATTCGACACATTTTGTAATTGTGATGGTAACCTTTTGGCAACTGTAGTTTGTGGTGCCATTGAATTGTATTGTGTTATACTGAGATGGGTGTCTAATATTTAGTGTCCCTAGGGAGGAAGAAGTATCGGAAATGCTTTCTGAGTATGACGCAATGAGTGCCACAATGTACAGCCGCAAAAATGGACCATTAAGGTCAATCAACACCACTTTTCCAAAATGTTTTTAATGTTGTATTAGACTGAAAGAGTTATCCCTAAATGTTACTGAGTTGATTTTAGAGGGGATTTTCCATATAAAACAAAAGGTTGGCTTTTTTAGAGATAGACAGTTTTTTACCATCATTCTTTTTGAGTAGAGGTAAAAATCTATGTAAAAATCTTACTTAGGCTTTAGTAAGTATTAGCATCAAAATATACTACTTAAGTCAAGTGTAAAAGTAATAGTAGGTTATTCATTATACAGAATGGCCCATTTTTGAATAATGTATATCATGTTAGCCTATAGACAATAATCTGTGATGTTTCATATAAGCATCACTAATTTCGGCAATTTTATATAGCCTACTGCCCTGCAGCTTAATCCATAATAAGTCATGATGCATTTGTTGATTGATATTTTTTTTATCAATTATCTAAATCTGCAAGGTAATAACTAATGTTGTCAAATAAAAGTAAAAAGTACAATGTTGCCTTCCAAAATGTAGTAAAGTAGAAGTTTAAAGTAGCCTATCTCAAAATTGTACAATAAGGAGGCCTACAGCACTTAAATAAATGTAGACCTACTATAATTACATTCCACCACTGCTTATTTTACCATTTTTATACCGCCATGATAAGTCACGCGGCATTGAAGCAATTGGTGTAACATGGTCTAAAAACGTAAACCAATTATTTTACTTGCTATTTTTTTGTAGTCCGCCTAATAACACATTAGGTTTGATTGAACTTTGTTTCCTTTAATGGTGGTAGTAAGGAAGGCCATCGACTGGAAACCATTGTTCGAGCACAGTCACCTTTATATTTAGGCTACGACATGTTCTCGAGTAAACTAACGTTAATCTAAGATAAGTGTTCCGCGCGCGCGCGCCCACTGGTCACCTCTCAACTCAACAGTTGCAGTGAATGAGGCTGAGCCGCGCGCACACAGAGATCACTCGCGCCGTGGCTCGTTATTAACGTTAATAACGTTATCTCTCGCGTCACTCATGTCCCCGACAACCACTGCTGCCGCTGCGCAGGAGCACCGTACTGCGGTCCAGGTGCACCGCTGTGATTGAAAGACAGTGAAGTTTCAACGCTATACCGAGAAGAAGAAAAGAAATGAACCCACAGCTGACGGATGGTCATCCTGATTTGTTTAAGTGTTAATCCGTTAAACGAAGCTCGCCGTCGGGTTTTTTTTTTTTATCGGTGATGGGATTCCTGCAGGAGCGACCTGCCGCCCAACGATAACCCCCCAAGGTAAGAAGATAAACCACGGGTAACTAACAAAAGGTAGCGTGTGCTAACAGGAGTGGGATGCTGTGGTGGGTCAGTCTGTCTGTACAAGTGTGGGTGCTCTGTTTTGGGGAGTTTGTGTGGGCAAAGTTAACTAGGCTACAACAACCCGTCCGTGTTATGGATGTCAGTTATAGTGAAACACTCGGCCAAGTGTCCTCTGGAGCGGGCTGCTGCTAGCGAAAAGTCTCCCACATCATCCTCACCTTTATTGGGGCTATTATTATTATCTTTACTGCGGTTTGGCACCGCTGGGGGACCGGCTATCAGCGAACATTTTGTCAAGGCACGCAAACTTGTGGTAAGTGAGTGCAAATGGGACAGACAACAAGGCTGCCATTGTACCAAATCAGAGGCGGATTAACGGAATTCCTTTTCTCTGCACCGTCTCAATGGCCTCCAGTCTCTCCCCTCTCTCTCTCTCTGCCTGCCTCTGTGGGTATAACATCTTGCTTTCTAGCTTCTTCCCCCTCTGGTACTTTGTTATAAACGGTAAACTAAAAACACCTCACAGCCAGCAGCTACCGAGCCAGAGATGTCCAACTGAGCCATTGTGAAACATGTGGATGGGATAGAGCTGACCAGTAGCGCGAGATTGTTGTAGTTATTGTTATTAGGGATTGTAGATTTACAATTACAAGGTAATTAGTAAACGGCAGGTCTGCAACTGACAGTTATTTTCATTGTTGATAAATTGTTAAGTCATTAAAGCGTTTGTTTTTTATTAAATTATGTGAAATAACTGCTGCATATCTAATGGTGACATCTCTAAATTGCTTGCTTTGTCCGATCTGCAGTATAAAACCACAAGGCATTTCATTTACAACAGAGATAAAATGATAATGACCATTTTTACTCAATAACTGACTGAAATTATTAATTAATTATCAAAATTTCCGTTACTGTCAATCGTTTAATCAACTTATTGTTTCATCTCAAGTCAAGCAAGGTGTTGACACTGGCCTTTAAAACCTGGGATGAGCACAAGAGGACAAATGTGTTGAATGGGTCTTTAGGGTGTTTTTTTTGTCTGTCCTGTGTTGTCTCATGACTGATCATCAGTGTTAGCATTTATGTGGGCTGTAAAAAGCCTAATTACACCCCACAGGCAATCAGACATGATGGAGGTTATATCTCCTTTATGTTCTAATACTGGAGAATAAACAAACCCAGATTTTCTATTTCTTACTCATCCACCCCTCCTTCTATACACTTGCACATCATGCACAACATGCACCATCCTCAGCCCCCCCCCCCCTCCCCCCGTGTATGTGGCCAACCAACATGTGGGGAGGTAATCCCAGCTATTAGGGTAATCTCCTCAGCATGACGATCAATAGGGGAGGGTGTGCGACGACTACTAGACAAGAGTAGCGGGGGTACAACATTTGTGCTAAAGAAAAATGATTTAATCATCTAGATTAGGTCAGGAGGCTGGGGTCTGGACAAGGGCTTGTTGCTGGAAGAGGGGGAGGGGTGCAGACAGGAAGATGTGAGGGGTAAGGCCATCTCTACTTTGGGCAGCTCCCTTGTGTGACAATGGGCTGAGACATTTGGTTTTCCTTAATCTCGAGTGAATGAAAACAACAAAAACACGGCTTCAGATGGACAGTGCCAAACTCATTATGGGACTGCTACAAGAGAGTCGGTGTCATGAGGAAACACATTATATAATGAACCAGATAACTACAAAAACATTTCTTTCGCAAGTTAATATTGAGGCTATAAAAACCTGAAATCACAAACCAAAAAAGTATTTAATAAAACAAAAAAATCCTCAAATAGCCACAAGAAACTGGAGATGACGATTAACAAATTACACGTAGAGTCTTTGAGAGGAAATTGTAAAGGGAGAAAAGCCCAGAAGAGGTGAGTGTTCAAAACAGGTCAAAGTCATTATGCTGTTGTTCCTGTGAATGCATTGTTGTTAAAACACAGCATGTGCCGATGGCTCGTATCCAAATGATCTTATATGCAAACGGCTATTTCTCATGAACATATGAGTATGCTAACGATTTGAAAAAGTCACAGGCATGCCAGTAAATTACAGCAATTATATCAACAAAGTTAATATCTCTTTAAAAGCTACAGCATGTCATCACTTGACCTGCTGCCGACATCTCACAAACTTAATTTTTGTTACTGCAATTATAAAAGTATTTAACTGTTGAGTAAGAATTGCACTTCGATGTAACTGCACAGGGTCACAAATCTGCAAAACATGCAAATCTGCTTTTTTAAAAATGTGTGTGGATACATGCACACGTTCTTGCTGAGTGTGCATCCCCTTTTTCTGATGTTATCACCCAACAACAGAGCATACAGATGGACCACATACTGGATTTAGTGCAGCGTTAACATATGCTACCCTGTCTCTGCCATGTTGTCATTGTCTGTATGGGGTGTGTCGTTTAAGCTACCTGGACCTTGAGTAGTCCAAAAATATTAAACAACTTAAAGTGGCTACACATAAAACAGATGGGAAAGGAAACGGCAGTAAAAATTATCTTTTTGAAACAAGAGATATTAGATATATACAACAGATATATACCGAGTTGCTGTATTATGCCATGGAAATAAATTTGATTTAATCATATCCGAAACAGACAAAACTTCAGCGGTTTCAGCTTTTCATCTGCATTTTTTTGTTTAAAAATACAAACATGGGCATCAGGAAGTTGTGATGGGCATTTTTCACTACTTTCTGGCATTTTATCATTATTATTAACCAGGAATCTTGCATATCAGTTTGTAATGAAAATCTGTAGGAACTGTTTCAATGTCCCTGCCATTGTAGATTCAAACACTACTTGTTTTTATGAAGTGCAAACACTGGCAAAATGTCCAGATGGAAGATGGGAGGGATGAGTAAGGCGTCCACAGATCCCTTCTGTTTGGCCCCATCGAGACAGAGGGAGACGAGATTGGATGGGTCTGAGGGAGTCGGGTTACTTATCGGCCCATTCTACTCCAAAGAAGCGGTGGTGTAAAATATGCAATACTCCCTTTGGGAAACCTAATCTAGACCCTGCTGCCAGCTGTCATTCTTTTGCTTGAGGGTAAAATCGCAGGTATCGCCTTACCCTTCAATCCTTACCTTAATCATAGCAGGAAATAGGAAATTACACGCGTTGTTCTGTACTACAACTCAACAGCTTCTTTGTAATTTGAGATTTTTGATCATTTGGATAAAAGATCCACATATCACAAAAGAGCAACCCCAACAGGCAAAGTCAATTTCAAAACTAGTTTTTACAAAATACAAGCTTCTTATGCACAGAGGAAAAAACATGTAAAGCGGTTACAATTAATACATAATTGATTAGTTGATCAAAATATAAAAGAAATTGACCAAAAATTCACTTGCTCCAGTCTCTTAAATTGCTTAAATGTAAATATTTTAGTGTTTTTTACTCGTCTGTGATGGTAAACTGAATACCTTTGGTGGCTTTTAGTCTGACAAAAAAAACTATTTAACTGTGTCAAATTAGGCTCTGGTGTTGTAGAACAAAAGATATGACTAATTGAAAAAATAATCAGCATATTAATGGGTAATAAAAATAATCATTAGCGGCAGCTCTATTACCACACAAACCTAATTGGAAACCTAGGAATTTGTCTTAAAGTGTCAAACTGAAGGCGTCATCAGGGTTTTAAATCCACAAATTGCTCCACTGAGAATAAATCAAGTCCGACTAGAACAGGCTCCTTTTCCAGGTCAAGCCATGTGAGCAAGATTGTTTGCTACTGTAAAATAATCTAATTTTAATCAACAAACATGGTGTGGGGTATTTGAAGTTTTAGTTTTTTCTGTGGCATCAAGCTTTGGAGGAGGACACTGTACCACAACGTCCTGTATATTTAATCTGTGTTAATCCGTTATGTTTTCTTTTACATTGGCAGCGTGATCTTTACTTCGGTAAAACTGCAACGAACGGCTGCGTGAACATTTACACCTGACAGGGGTAGTAGTAGGTGGCACAGAGGATGACAGAAAAACTGATCAAGCGAAAGACGGGAAGCAGAGTGATGGATGGAGAGACATAAAGGGAGACAGTCGGAGCGAGTCTGAGCTGACCTTGCCATGATAATCTAATCCCTGTCGAGAGTGCTTTTTTTAGAGAGCAAGTTAATGCCAGCAGATTATACTCCAGTGTCTCCCACACTAGCCAATCCACACTGAAAAGAGAGTCGGTCTACAGTGGATTCTCAGACCTATAAATTAATGTCAATAATAGTCATTTGAATATGTCTCCAGAGATCACATCTCTTCCCTTTTGCCTTTCAGTTGCATTGTTCTGTTCATTTTCGTATGTCTGTATTTGAGCTTTGCATGAGACATCTTGTGCATTTTTTAGAGTGACTGTTCATATTTCCACAACAGGTAAAAGCTCTGCCAAGGTTTTCTCTTCTCTCTTTGTCAGTCTCCGTTCTCAGTGTGTGTGTTTTATAGCACTAAAGGGCATCCATAATAAAAGGCCACTCATTGAGCAGCTCATCTCATGCTATGAAGAGTAATCCCTGTATATGTTGTGTAACCGAGTGCAGAGTTGGACAAGGAGGGGGATGGGCTCGATTGTGCGCAAGTTTGTCAGCGCTTGTGGCTGTTGAGCTCATGGCTTTCTAATCTCGTAGGTACATTAGGCTGTTTGCCCACATCACTGTGCTGCATTACTGTTTATCATACGATTAACTCGTTCTAGGAACAGTGGAGGTCTTGAATGTGAGCCATGCCGAGGTTATATGTTGGTACCATGTTCTGTTGAAGTATGTGTCAAATCATATTGTGCTCATTATACTGTCAACATGTTCGACACAGAACAGTGCGTCTTATGCTAGGGAAATAGAGCAAAGGGCTACAAAAATAAATCAATAATCAATAATCCTGCCCTAACATGTTTGTCCTGTGGTCACAATGATGTTGTAATGACTCTATAGCATTAACTATGTGGTCTGGAAGGAGTAATCTGGAGTTATTTGAGTAATTACCCTTTTTGTGAATTTGAAATGGAAGCTTACTTTGCTCACAGACCTGAATGTTGAGCATGCTAGCTAGTTGGATATTCATTAAACATGTCATCTTATGCAAGCACCTGGGAGTGTGTGTTGACTCCCCTACATCTGGAAGGAGTCATCTTCAACCGCACCAGCAGAGATTACATT
Source organism: Cebidichthys violaceus (assembly GCF_023349555.1). Classification (NCBI taxonomy): domain Eukaryota; kingdom Metazoa; phylum Chordata; class Actinopteri; order Perciformes; family Stichaeidae; genus Cebidichthys; species Cebidichthys violaceus. The sequence goes on from NW_027176850.1 coordinate 207,150, forward strand.
TTCTGCATACTTGCTGCAAAACAATTTTTTTTGTCCTTTGCAGGAGCATCATTTTGCACAGGTGTTCAATATGGCAGCCTGTCAGGTCTTTGACTTTTATTTCATAAAGAGAAGGACTTGTTCCAGTAGGACTTCATAAAGGATTTATGCACATTTCATGCAATGTAATAGACATTTAGCTGTATTACACTACTGATTCGGTCAGGAAATACATCGACACTTATATCCACCACATGTTGGAGTGAGTGCAGGATAGTAAACATCCAATAAGGTAATGGATACTGTAATGTTTACAAGGTTGACATAAAAATATGAATAAAGCACTACACATTACTCCCTGTAAATTGTAACTAGTAACATGTTCCATTAGAATATTAGGCTATAGGAATCATTAACAATATAGTTTATTTAGTGGGGATTTAAATAGTTTTTCTGGGACACAAAGCCTCCAGGAATTGGAATATTTTCCATAATTATTTAATAGCGGACCATGGTTTTAAAAGTGATTTGATTTTGTGCGTGATTATATTTGCAGTGCCCTCAGCAGACAGGTTTCTGAGTTTTAGTTAAGCTCAAAGGACTTAGATAAAACAAAAAAAAATTCTCTGAAATCATTGTCCCTTTGTATTTGGACTACATCTACAGTAAATAAAACATTCTCAGTTTGTGCATTAATTTAGTTGGATGCCTCTGTTGTGCTTGCAGTTGGTGGAAACAGACAGGATTATTGGACACAGAACGGTAGATGCGAGCTGAGGCTTAGCGAGTGACTATGGCTTTGAACACTAGCATAAGGACAGTCACATGCTATCTCCAGTCAGGGGTATGTTGGCACAGGCTTGTTGCTGGTTGTTGAGAATATTTGGATGACTACAGCACACACACACACACACACACACACACACACACACACACACACACAGGCAGGCACATATACATGCACAGTGATGGCATTTATACGTACTTGTTTCTAAAGATGCTGACTTTGGCAGATATTAATATAAGTAGACATTTCTTACTTACAAAAAGAAGGTATTTGAGGTATTTTTGGTGTGTTGGATGCTATAGTATCTTGCAAAGTGAAATTCAGGGGGAAATGCCATTTCCAGATCCTGGCAGGGAATTACACCCACAGTTTCAGTGCAGTGCACACACATACGACACACTAACGGTGGATATTTTCATACACACACACACACACACACACATCACAGCACACAGACTCTCAGCATCAGTGCCCTGACCATAGGGAGTTTGTGCTGAGCTGGTCGGGACGTCAGGATGAATCAATGCAAGGACAGCTGACTGGACATGCCTATTCATCTGCCAAAGAAAAGAGAGAAAAAGGGAGCAAGGGATTCTAAAAGAAATGAGTTAAGCCCCTGGAGCAACATGTTTGGCTATCTGCATTACTTAACAGATCCTCCAAAGGGCTTTCAGTAGTTATGGGATGAAGGCAGAAAAGGTGGAAAACAGAGGGGAGAAAAAAAAAAGAGACAACTGGAGCGTTGGAATTATTTTGTTAGAAATAAATAAACTAATTCCTTGTTTAGCGCAGACACTACACAATTACATTTTGTTTGTATGATTTAGCAGAAGTAGGATACTGCAGATGCAAATATAGCATAAACTAAGTAAGCACATAGGCTTTGACAAAGGCATAAGCTCATACTGTAGAGGCGGCTAACTCCATACTGATGGCCCGTTTATTCCCATCTGTTGCCCTCAGCTCTCTGACTTCATCCCCATTGTGGTAACTCATTACATTCGCCTTAACCTTAACCCCTTAATTGCCACCCTCCAGTTTTTTCTTGCACATCCTCCCCCTCTTGGAGACAGTGTGCCACATTGCCCATACACTAATCTGATGGCGTCTGCCTACCAAACACCTGCCATATGTGGAAAAAAACCTCTTAAACTCCTCCCATATTCCAAATACAACACCCATTCCAGTGTGAGCGGATCAGCACACATGGCTGCAGGCAGGCAGGCATGCAGACAGATGCGACTGTGGATGCAGATACAGATAATTAGACAACCTCATGCCTTAAAAATCACGGACAGAGTGACCATCTCTGTATTTCTAACCTTTATGTGTTATGTGCACCTAGTTTTTCCTTACACCCAAAGACTGACAAGACAAACGAGAGTCACCCTTTGTCCTGCCTCTTAGCTCAGGCATGTGCTCGAAGACAGTGACGTGTAGGCCCAGGCCTCTTTGCTTTAACAATAACTCTCTCGACCCCCCAAAGAGGGGTGGAGGGCCAGACATGAGGCGATGTGACAGTTCTGGTGCGGCCGACACAATGGCAGGTTTTTCTTTCGACTGCCTGGCTGGCTGTACGCCACTCCAACAAATAGTCATATTTGCCTGAGGAACATGTTTAACAACACGAGACCCTGTCTGTACCATGTATCGTTTCTCACGTAGAGAACAAAACAACAAAATATGTACCTTGTTACTGATACCCACAATTTTATGTAAGCACTTACCCCAGAATTAGGGCCTGTGTCTGTATGTGAGCTTCTAAAATGAAGTTTGTTGATAATGGATTATTGATCGTGAATTAGAGTGGACTGCCCCCTCAGGGCTCATCCTTGTTGGTCAGGAATGAATACATCTCTTCATGCTTCACCTCACACACTCAATTTAGGCATAGGAAACCAAAGACCGACACGCACGCATGTTGAGACACTGACCCGCGCTCTAATACGCACAGACAGGCGTCGCTCATCCACTGAGGGACAAAGGTTATTCTAAAATCAGTGTGATGCAAATTGCCTCAGTGGGCTGTCCCTCCGGTTTGTTGTTTTTACACACACTAGAGGAAACTACCTTACATGTAAGCAACCTCTGCCTAGTCTATTTCACTGAATCCAGTGTGTAACTACGTAAAAGCAAAAGGAAACAAAAGAAATTATTTTGATTGACAGAAAAAGTCATGACTCTTCTAGCAGTTCTTTGATTCAGGAAGACAAAGAAGTGTGTTTTAGGCAGAATTGTCACCAATTTATGATTTAAATATCATCCATAGTCTATAGCTTTTATCTAGATATAATTTTTACCGGAACCACATTATTAAATTATTGTAAATCCTTGATTCTTGAAGACTGTGTAGTGTTCAGAGTGTATAAGGCGACAAGCCCAAAAAAATCCACTGATAGTTTAATTTTAAACCCTAGTAGTTTGTTTTCTGAATTCTAAAGTTTGCCTTAAAACCTTAAAAACATATTGCCTCAGGAATTGTATGCTTATGTTTTATAGGTTGTACACATTTTGCATTTTTTGGGGTTTTATCAGTTTTATTGGTCTTATTGTTTTTTACTGTTGAAAGCCTTTTTTATTGATTTGTTTTGTTCTTGGTTTATGTATTCAATGTATTCAATCTGGATGTATGCTCTGTGAAGCATTAAATTAAGCCCAAAAACATTTGGACACAAGAAAGTAAATACATAACAATGTGTTGAAATAATATCTTTTGGGGGAATTCATTATCATTTTAAAAGCGATTTGGCTTAGTCATATTATCAACTCCTCTTAAGACTAATTGTATTATATATAATCATTTTGGCAATATTATTTTACTGATCTTTTTGTAATTATAACAAGCCTAATTTAAATTCTTTTGCTAATTTTTCCAGGTATTCTTGCCATAAGTATGCAACGTGAAAAAGAACATCTCTTCAAATATCAGGATGGACACTAAAGCTGTGACTTTTTGCAAGTTTTTTACACCTATTCTGAGAACTCACTAACTTTTGGACGATAAACTTTGCATAGTTAGAAGATTTATTACACAGTTGTGGTTTTTGACCGGTGCTCCAGGAAAAGTAATGGAGACAGAAGAGAGGGAGGATGAATCACAAAAGCTCACCGCAAACATAAAGACAGAGACGGTGGATGAGACCTCTGGCCACACCTGTGGGGTGTGCGGCCGCAGCTTTCCTCTTCTCAGCTCGCTGTCGCAGCACATGAGACGACACACGCGGGAGAAGCCGTACAAGTGTCCGTACTGTGAGCACAGGACGGCTCAGAAGGGCAGTCTGAAAGCCCACATTCGAAGCCATAAACTAGGCCTGTTCAGCCATAACCTCAGTGACAAGGGAGGGGGTGGAGATCAAGAGCAGAAAGATAACTCCGAGACACCCAACCCTCCTGAAATTGTCAGCACATCTGACAAGGCTCATAATGTCAACAGGAAAGTTAAGAAGAAAGGAACAAAGAAAAAAGTTAAGGGTAAAGATGCGATTGACGACGGGTCCTGTACCTGCAGCATTTGTGGCCAGGTTTTCCCTCAGGTACTACTCCTTAAAGCCCACATGAAAAGGCACCGCAATTTACAGGATCATGGTTGCCGGATTTGTGGACGCCGTTTCCGCCAGGCATGGTTCCTCCAAAGTCATATGCGCATTCACCGGGTCAAAGCCCAGCTACGTGGTGGCAAAAGCAATGAGCCGCCTGCCACCATCAATGGAGTTCCTCAGGACTCGGCATCGCTGACCAATGAAGAGTGCCTCTTTGAGCTCTGTGCTGGCTGCGGTAACTTCTTCAATGACCGCAAGACATTACGAATACATGAAAAGCTACATAAACCGGCCCACAGCCACTCTCAGACACCACAGGAAGACATTGACGCCTCTGAGCTGCACATTGACAAGAGGCACTTTTTGGAAAGCCTGAACCTCACGCGTGCTGGACCGAGGGAAACGTCGGAGGACAAGAGCCTGGGCAGGCGAATTCCAGAGCTGGATCCAATTTGTAGTTACCAAGCATGGCAGCTGGCCACAAGAGGACGACTCGTGGAGGCCACCGACAAATGTCTGGGATGGGAGGAGAGGCTGGCAGATGCTGAGGTGGCATACGACACAGAAAAGGGCGAGTATGTACCGCGGAAGCAGGAGAAGAAGAGGAAGCAAATAGACACCTCCAACTCCAACGTTAAGAAGATTAAGGGTGAAACGGGTCTTGATCACTCATCAAACAGCCTGGCTCACACTAAAGGTGTTGACAAGAGGATTTCTCAGAAAGACCGTATTTTGTTAAACGGACTTGGTCATGCGTTTTATGAGGCACTGCAGACGAAGAAAGTCAAAGATGTTCACCTCACACCCAGACACAACAACAGCAGCAGGAGTCAAGACCAGGAGGGTAAGCCATGTACACCACACCACAATATCTGCGCTACCGTTGGGATCAGACAATAATTCAAAATCCTTGAAAATGGGAATCAGTTACCAGGCCAAGGTTGTGCTGACGGCAGTTGCTTTCTATTGAATATTGCACCCTTTTTGTTAAAATTAAGATATCAAAGGTCGTGTTTGAGGACATGCAGATGTGCCACTTTTTCTGGTAAAAAAATGACTTCAGTAGACAGATGAAGATCAGACTGGCTGATATTACTGAAAGGGAAGTCATCAATGTGAAAATTCAACATTTAACATTGTACTGTGGAAAAGGGAGACATCTAGTGAGTTTATAACTGAATTACAGCAAGTGTAAATGCACTTGTTTATACAAAAAGATTTTGCGAATGCTTATCCATTAAGGCGTTGTCACCTAGGCTTTAGAACTAGTCTTCACGGAATTATTAAGTTTCATTGCAAAGTGTTTTTATTAGCTAATTATTAAGTAATTGGTTTGTTAGCCAAAGATCTGGTGGTTTTAACACTTGGAACGGCTGTAATTAGAGAGCAGGTGCCGATTTATTAAAAGATTATTTTTAATTTGGCAATTAGAAATCAGTGTCTTTCATATTGATAAAGAACACTTTGCTGTGGTTGTGGAGAATAAAAATCCTGCTTTTGTGTCAGGTAACACATAAACCTAGCCTATTGCTAAATAAAAACCTAAAATCTTGTTTTGTTCAACTAGATTTAGATCTGCTGCTGCCTGAAAAGAAGGTTTTCTACCCCATTCACAAATTTATGTTTACGATTAAGATAACAATCACTTTGCGTTTTAGTTGAATTAACTTCTTTTAATTGAGAATCTTAAAAGCGACTAAAACATTAATTATACGACTAAGATCTATATGTCTGTCAAAGGTTCATTAAAATTGGTCAAAACCTGCAACATCAGTGTCAGCAATGAAACAAGGATTTATGTATATACTTATATACAGATGTTTATTCTATTATGAATCTTAGTATGGTCTCTATGGTCGTTCCTTAAGTTAAAGTACCTCCAGACTTTTAACAATGCTTTTCTTGCTAATGTAATCATGCTAGTGGCTATGTTGTATACATACACACCACTTATATATATCAGGTACGTACTTTACATTCCTTCTTCTGCTCTTACCTACAGATAAAAAAGCATACTTCTGCGAGCACTGCGATTTCCACACTGCCGACGCCTCACTACTCAGGTCTCACCTGCACAAGCAGCACCAGGACTTCCTGGGTCCCTCCAGCAAACACAGCACCATTCTGGACAACAGCAACCAGAGTGGTTCCAAAGCCTCACGATACATGGACTACCTCAGAAACAGGAGTTTGTTGCTCAGTCAGCCATACTGGAATCCTTACACCTGTCTGCCTGGCCCGGGGTCATCCGAATCCAACATTAAAACAGAGAAGTCAAATGGTACTGAGGTCAAAGGGCAGGGACAAACTACTACTGATGCTGGAAGTCTTCTTAATCTGTCTTCATTACCCATAAGTGAAGGAGAAGGCCCCGTAAATGATCCAATAAAGACAGAGGGTCTGGTAAGACATCAGTGCCCATACTGCTCACACACTAGCAACTACCCAGAAGTCCTGTGGATCCACCAGCGGGTTGCACACAGGGTGGATGGCAGCAGCTCCATGGCGCCAAAGTGGGCCCCCTGCATGAACAGCAACAAGAGTCCGAAGGCAGGCGCAACCCAGTGGAGACGCACCGGGCCTCCACCATTCCTCGAAGGCAAGGACTGCCCTGCTTTACCTGCTCCAAGAACACAGCGCACACAGCCTCCAGGTTTGACAACCAACAGCAGCAGCAGCAGCAGTAAGCACTCAGCTCCCAAGAATCAATCAGGCGTCCCAAAGTCCAAGCATCAGTCTAAGGACTCGCGCTCTTTAGATGGGACACAGTCTACACAGTCTAGCGGGAGGATGGGACTCTCACCTCAAAAGAAGTCTGGTGAACATAACCGGGCAGAGAAGGGGGGGAGTAAAAGCTCCAGCACTAAAGCTACTTCATCAAGCAGTATTGTGCCCAACAAGAGCTCCCCTAGTTTCCAGCCTACAAACAGCCCCAAACACAGAAGCCACAGAGCCGCGGTGGAAGGACACTTCCCACAGGAGGGTTTGGGTTTTATGTTGGCCAGAAATCATGGCGGGACTTCCTCTAACGTTTCCGCAGATAGACCCCATCCCCGAAGGCAGTCATGTGACTCCTCTTCAGGTCCTAAGGTTCCTGATCTGTGGGCTGCCATGAACATGTGGGGTCACAAAGCCTATTTAGAGCCAGTCCGTTTTGCTCAGGTAAAGAATGAATCGACAGGAGAAATGCCAATGGACATTGATATTTTGAGTCTCCTGAAAAACTACAGTCCCCATGATCTGGCTGCTGTTTACCAGCACTGGGGGTTTGTTGATCCCAGGATTGATCCACAAGGTGAGGAGGAGCTTTGCCTCTCGGTTAGATTTATTGTAAATGGACTGATTAATGTTATATTTTACAATGAAGGAGCATTGATGGTCAGCAGTAGGCCTTCATTTTGTGAAAATCAGTTTTGTTTTACATGCTCTTTTTATACTCCTGTTACAGCAATGTTGCAGTTAAATGGAAATTTTGGCAAAGAAGTCCACTCCACCTCTGAAGCTTCCAAACAAGTATGTTTTCTTTGATATTGTAGTTTTGATAGAAATCATCTGCTTGTCTTCAGCCTACAGACAAGTCATGGACTTTATTTCTTATAAATTAAAGGCCCACTCATTCCATTTTTACTATTTATATTATGCATGTATATGTATATTTACAATTGAATAGTTTTACAACAGAATTGAAAATATAAGCCTGTTTCACGTCTGTGCACACGTGCATCTGCGGATGTTCATTTAATTTGCGTGCGTGCTTGTCAACTTGGCTGTCTTTTCCTTCATCGTTTCCGTAAGAGAGGCTGACAGGGATGAGGCAAACAAATGATAAAAAAAACATTGTTGTCCCCCTCAGGGTAAAACTCAACCAGCATCTCCATATGGTGTGTCATCGGCCTGTCAGTCAGGCCTACCCTGATGCTACCTACAACTGTTCTTGCTTTCTCCTCTTTCCCCCTAGAGTAATATGTGGGCAACTTTTTAAACACTAGAGATTGGCAGTTGCAATGTCCGTAGGTGTGAGGAATTACAAATTAGATAAAACTAATATGGATAACACTGTGGGGGCAGTAGAACATATTTTGTGCTATAATAGCTTGCCAAAGTATGAAAGATTGTTGTATTTCTTCTTTGTTTGTTTCTTTGTTTTCTGGTCTTTAAAGACTTATTTTTAAGAAGGAACCAGCTACACTCATACATGAAGCCTTTTTATGCACAGCTTTACTGTACATTATGGATGCCTTGTATGTCAACTAATACAGAAACTACTGCATAAAACATCATAGCATAGTGTGATAAGGCCGGCTCTAGACAACATCATATCATCAGACATTTGATTATAATCAAAGTGTAGCGGTATTAACACACACTGTAATATCCCCAAACTGGTTATTTATATAATATTTCATATAGGGGACTAACTCTAAATGGACATAAAACATACATGCAAAATATGGTTGCTAGTTTGTACTGGATAAAACAATTAGCCAGGGTTGATAAAATGCACATCTCGTTTTGCAAATCTTAGGAGACAACTAATGCATGTTATTTGGTCATTATTAAATGAAGTTAGTTGATAATTTATTGAAAAATATTTGCTGTAAAAATATATAGCAAAAGTACAAGACTAAACCTTGATGCAATGCTAAATTACCTTTAGCTGTACATTATGAAAAAAATGTTAGCATTCTAGAATAAAAACTAACAAACTTTGTAAAATACAGATACCTACCTAACCTAACAAAATAGTTGTGAACAAAATACAACTTATAAATATTATTATAAATTGTCTGATTAAAAAAATAATCTTCAAATAGCATTGTGGCCCTTTAGGTGTGTATACTTGGTTATGCACTGCTGGGTCATTTATCAATAGTGTAACCATGTGCATATACACTATTTGCGCACACGCACACATTCCGTCTCAGTGTTGTCAGATCAAATCTAACTGGTGTGCCTCCTATTTGTCTCCTCCAGGTCAACAGCCGCTCCACTTCCTCCTCAGGGTCTCTTCATAAAGGAACGTGAAGTTACACCGTGTTCCTGTTTGTTTGCTTCCAGCCTGCATGGTAGTGCAGAACAAAGAGGCCCGCTGTTCTTCAAAGGAACCAGCCATAACTCCTAAAGGACTGAGTCACTGGATGATGCAGAATATATGCAATGCAATGAGGTGGACTCCTATTTTGTAATATGGTTGTTTAATTTGAAGTGTTTTGCATGTTTTTTTTGTTTGTTAAGAGTGTAGATATGTTAGTTACAAAAAACACACATGAAGATATGTTCTCTGGACATGAGGTAAAACTGTTTGAGATTTTTGTCAGGGGGTTAAATGAAATGTTAAGCTACATTTGCTAAAGGATAAAGACGACATTATATTGGCTAAAGGAGCACAGATATCAGCTGGTTTTGAGTAAAATACAATACATTTAAAAAAGAAACAGGATGCCATTAGAAACAGTCAGAAGCTGTGACCTGAACATCACAATTACCTCTCTCTACACTGTACGTTTCAGTTTGTTGTTTTTTTTAAGGGAGCTTACATGGGTGTAAAATGGCATTTTTGTTTTGTTTTTTGTTTTAAGGTTAGTACCAGATTTTATTGTCTCAACATTCTGCTTATTGTCACTTTGTGGGCTGAAGTCAGTTCAACCAACTGGAAAAATATTTCTCCTAAACATTACAGCTGCTACACATAAAACCTGTTATATGCTTTTTGGCCAAATACTACCAAACCTTGCATTAATTTTGACAGAACAGGATGATCATATTCAAGGTAATTGGATTTTCTTTATGTAAATTCACTCTTGATCCGTATTTACTCACCAACAAACATAGTGCTGAAGGGCATCATCAGTGTATCAGCTATCTGCCGTCGTCTGCTACGATCTGTTCGTGCCAAGTTAACTGACTGCTCACTTCCAGTTCACAGGTGCAGATTATACCACTTGTTGTAAATCTACAACTAGTCGAGCATTTCGTCCTTGCTTTTTTGACCAGTTTTGAATCCATGTCAAACAGAGAAAGCAGCACCACGGCCGTTTTCACTCAACATATATCCGGGGAAAATTCATAGCTACTGCCAAATTTAAGATCCAGAATAGACAATATTTAAATGTCAGAAAACCAGAGAAAATACCTAAATTGGTAGACATCGTCGTAGCCAGTCTGTCGATTACGTTAATGTGTCAAAATGACACAAACAATGAAAAGTGGTGTCCTGCTTTATCATTCTAAGTTTGAAATTGAAATGCTATAGTTTGTCCTTTTTTTTCCTCTCAGAAAGGTAGCGTAAACATCTGCACTCATTTCACATTGTGCTGGTGACGTAGCAACTTAAAGCTGTGATTTTTAGAAGTAGGAAATGTAGCAATAACGATTTATACTGATGTGGCCCTGACTTAACAGTAATGCTACTAAAGAGACCGCAAAAATATTTTTTTTACTTTTTGAAGTTCACCTCAGTCTAAAATGTGTTTCCGTGTGTTGTATGTGTGCAGATTTGCTTAGTGAGTTTATATTTTAGTTACAATTCAGTGTATTCATCTCCCATAGAAAAATAGTCTATGCATTTGACAAAAAGCCATCAACTTATGGATTCTTGGGTGATCTTGAGAATACACAATTTATTGTTGGAGTATTGACTTTGATCTATGTGGAAAACAGTTTTTTGATAAATATTGTAAATGTTAATTTTATTTAAGGTATTTTTCTTGTTTACTAAGAGTATGATTTTAACACTCCAAAGTACTTGATATTTGTAGTAACAACAGAAAAAAAAATAAAAATAAATTAGTGACCCACTTGAGGCCAGAGTGCAGGATCTGTAAGGAGTGATCCTCCTGCAGCAGGTTTTATTGAGCCTGTGATCCAACAGCTGTTTGTAAAGAGACAGTGAGACAGGAAACCGTGAGACAGGGATTTTCATGCAAACCTGAACTTTTATGCAAACCTGAAGCTTAAATTTGAGCTCTCACTGGGTTGATGTTTGTGACTATGTAAACATAGTTAATAGTTTAAAATCAAAATTTCTATTTTCACCAGTTCCACATTTTGTCTGACTGTTAAAATACACAAATAAAGTTGGTCAATGTAGATTTACACCATGGTAGTACTGTTGTCATTATCTCTCACACACACACACACACACACACACACACACACACACACACACACACACACACAATCCAGTCTTTGGTTGAATCACCATATGAGGCATCACATATTGCTTGGTCAAAAGCCAAAAAGCCCAAACAAAGCCGTTTGTGGTCTATAGCAGTCACACTTTACTTAATTTAAGTAGAATCCAGACAGTTGAAAGCTTTTATATAGAGAATACATGAGGATTATTATTAGCTTTCCACTGTGCCCTCAGTTTCATGACAAGAGATGAATTTGTAGTCATCACTCTGTACCTCTTGAAAAACAACAATAAGAACTACACACTATAACTTTGGTTTATAAATGCTGTGTCAGTATATCACATCCCTTCTCACATTTAAAACTTAAATCAGAGCAGAGCCTAGAGGGCTATTTCACAAAAGCAGAATTAAGAAATCCCGGGTAAAAGAAAAGGCCAGACTTGACCTGGTATAGTCAGTGCATTCTGGATGAGGAGGTGCAACAAGGTAAAGCCAGGTGTAAGTAGTCCAAATATATGCACTTTCACAGCTTGTTGCAGCAGACCACAAGGTTGATTAACTGACGCTAAAATGGAGAAAAGGCGTTCTGCATACTTAACACTACTAATGGAAGTTTACTGAGAAGCAAAGCATATAAAATGAAAAAAAGGAAACACAGCCAATGTGTTAAAACTGCGAGAAAAAGCGTGGCAACAAAAAGCAGACTCACTGAATGCAAAAGCTTAAAAACATACATTTACTAACCACAGCTCTTAAAGTGAGTAGTGGGGTTGCTCAGGAAATTCCCCATGAAGATTACAACCAAAAATCCATATATTAACTGGGTAGAACAGGACCAGACCAATGATGTGATCATAATAAATCACGGATAAACTGTATGTTATTTTTTTGTATTTTTGATTTTTTTTTTGCTTAAAGGAAAACATACAGGTCATAATGACCACAATGGTAAAAATGATAACAGTACTTAACTGAATGGCATACTTGCGGTATTTTAATAGAAATAAGACAAAGTACATCCACAAGAACATAGAATAACTGTAAATAAAACCAACACTTTGGTTTCTGATCAGAGTGACTGCTAAATGAACAGATAAAGCACTATTACTATTCAAGTCTCTCAATGGTAACTTATGTGCCACTGCTTTTATGAAACCCAGTCACGACTAAATTCAGCCAGGATAACTGGAAAATCACAGCTAAATCCACTCTAGGTCTTGTGAAATAGCCCCCAGGACTGACTAACGAAGTTAATTAGTAAATACTGATCTTTTGTAGACAATTTTTCCAGTAATTTACACAATATAAAAGGATTAAATGGACCCCAAACTCATGTCATTGGATGCATTAAAACTTCTAATTTTAGGCATTTTAGAAATCTGTGTGATTTTTTCTGATTTGTATTTCTCCTGTCCTTAAGTCAGGTGAAATTTTGATCCGTGATTAAATAGTAATAATAATGATAATAAAATCAGGTCTCATACTTGCTGCAGTTTACAGCTTCTACCAGTAGATGGTAGGCAATGTCAAGAAATAGCGGATCTAAATACAGGCGCTGCTTTGTTACAAATTCCACCTTCCTGTTTGTTGTTGTTGGGAGGGATTGCTAACTATACCACTTCTTCATGTGGCATTATACTGTATGTCATTTAATCTTTGTGACCATAAAACCAAGTAAAAACGTGTTTACACTAAAACCTCCTCTATAAGTTGAAACTGTAAACAGCTTGACATTGTACAAACTTCAAATTATTGATGAGGCCTTTTTTCCCCCCATCATCAGACAGCTATTTGCCTGCAAGCATAATTAAGACTTTATCACGGTGGTGAATCTCAAACCTGGCCACACTTGGTCCACAGGCAACTTTTAGCATTTAGCTTTTTAAACATATTACAGAAAAACATTTTGACTGAATATAATTTATGACTGTCAACGTGTCGCTGACCACATCTGGTTGCTTAAACTCAGAGGAGAAAATAAATTCTGAATAAAGGTGGTACTTGTAGCAACTGTTGTCTAGCACATCGACGAGTACTTGTTCCGCTGAGCGTATGTGTGTCTGTATGTCCTTGTCACAATGTGTTTGTCAGTGGGTCGTGTTATATCTTGGTGCAGTGACAGCATCAGTTAGCTGCCTGAGAGACATCAGAGATCATGTTCGCAGTGCCACCAGCAACAGGGCTGAGAGTTGGAGCTGGCCACAGGGTCTGGGAGTAGATACTGTCAGGCGGCTGGGAGCAGCAGAAATGCAGTGGCATATGTTGTCTGACAGGGAAACGCCTGGCTGTTGTCGAGCAGAGAGGAGAGACGGACTGGTGGCCGATCGGAGTGACAGCTGTCCTCAGTATGATGTGTGTGCATTGTTGTACTGCTGTCCTTATGAGAACTAGTCTGAGATCTAAACCTTGATGGTGAAGACAGTATTGTAAAGTGACTTTATTTTGGGAGGTGGTCTTTACTTTTTTAGCAGGGTGGTTTACGATTAGAATTCAGGTTGAGCAGATAAACCAGAATTAGGATTTGGTTTAGGGTTAGGCTAAATGTCAAAGTAAAAGTAAAAAGGTTGTTTGGGGTTTGGACTGAGTTTCAACATTAGACTTGAACACAGTGAAGTCATGGCCTTGTTAATATTACTGGAAATGTTGGGGGGGTTATCATTACATGAAGATGAGTTTGCACACACATTACATTACATTTACATTACATTCATTTAGCAGACGCTTTTATCCAAAGCGACTTACAATTCAGTTTCTATCACATTTCTACACCGTAGCCACAGCTACGGGAGCACATATAAAACATATTGCTTTTTTTAGGTAAGAAAATAATTTAAATTGGATAAAAATAAAGGAATGTGTTCTCCAACAGAGAATAATTGTGATGTTCATAAATAGTCAGAACATTTGACAGAGTTTGGCAGGTGGCTTTTCAAAATGTGGGTGGGGTTCTGCATGCACTTAAAGCCTTAGTATTTCTAAAATTATAGAAGAAGAACAATTATAATTAGTTGGTTCCTGGTATGTTAATTAATATTATTTTCCAATAAGGGTTTAAATAAGGTGAGAACTGTAGAGCTGACAATTCAGATTAAAGAGGAAACTACTGTAGTCATTGTAAACTGAGACCTGGGATAGGGACCCCATCAGGGTCGCGAGATGATTGCCAGTGTAGAAACTAAGGAAAACTGGATTCTGTTCAAATCAAATACATTTTGTTTGTAAAACACAAAATCAGAAATGTGCCTCCAAAGGGCATTACCATCTTTACAATACAAAACATTTAATATGCTTGGACCCTCAATTTGGGCAAGGAAAAGAAAAAAAACTAAAACAAAGCTTTTGTCATACACAAAACTGTTTAATTCTCTCAGTTTCTCTTTTTGTGAAATACTGTATAGTTGTACCTGCTCAGGCATCTAAAATGTATTACAATAAACAATCTAAGAAAGTAAAAATCACCCTCAACTCTCTCTGTCATGAGGGGTAAGCCGATGGTGATCTTCTGTATCAAATGACAGACATACTGTATTTACAATGGCTTTAAAACATTTCTTTTCGTCCATTGTATACCAGCAACATATATACGTTTTATTTCTTAGAAATCTGTATTTGTTTTCTTTAGTTATGCATGTTGTATTTACATATAAAAGTTAATTTGAATTTGTGCGGTCCTTCACATGTATTCCAGTCTGAGTTTTTGATACTGAGGCCCCACTGTGATAGTAATGACTAGACAGCAGGCTGAAATACCGAGCTCCGCCTCAGACAGGTGGACACTGGTGATAAGGAGATTTCCCAGCAGTCACAGTAGGTGACTGGAAATGTTGTTCTGTATAGCTCAATTGTTAGAGCATGGCATTAAAATTGCCTGGGTCAAAGATGTGATTCCTACCTGCACCGGTGTAACGTATACTCCTATAGGATGCTTTGAATACAAGCAACCACTAAATGCAATATTCTATTATTCATTTATTGCAAGAAATATTTGGAAAATACCAGGTTAAGGATAATTCAAGCTTAAAAAGTGTTTCTCTATGCAAATATTTCCTTCCAGTTACCGTTGTTTACCCTTTTCTGAAAATTACAATTCATATTTCAATAGCTTTTAAAGTGTCTAGCTTAATCAAGAACTGTATATTAAAATGAACAACCAAGAATTAGAAGATAACAGCAAAAGAAATTTGTGAGAGCATCATTATGAACCTGCTTTCAACACAGTAAAGATGAAGTGTGACACTCTAGGTAGAGAGAGACATGCAGGAAGAAGAAGGCATATCCATCAGATTAACACACAGTAATGTCCTCCTGGTCTGGCTCCCAGCATCAGTGATTTATCAATGCAAAGCTAATAGCATCAATATGAATCTAACTAAAAATCAATATTTCATTACCTAATTGTTAGTGGGAATGAAGAAGGATGATTGTATGAGACAGCGTTTGAGAGCATCTGGAGTTCACAGAGACATCTGGAGGACAAACTCGAACTGTAACTGCACTCTCAGTTACAACACACTTTTAAAGAAGAGGGAAAAAAAAATCAATGGACTCTGCTTTAAAATGGTAAAACACTAACAACAAACAGACAAAATCCAGTGATTTGTTGCATAATGCTTCTTCGGGGTTAAAACCATGTTACAACCTTACATTTTATCAACTAGATCGTTGACAACAATACCACACACACACACACACACACACACACACACACACACACACACACACACACACACAAAATCCATTACAAATAGACCAAAGAGGCTCACACACAAAGATGTCAAAGCCAGACAGTCATCTTAGACATTCATCACTTACATGTTGTTAAAAAGAGTCGGTTGGCAAAAGTCAATATCAAGCAATTTGGTGACAACGTCACATAAAATAAAGTAAGTTGAATCCCCTCAGCTACTTTGAAAGTCATATTGATAATCACACACTTACTTCCTCAAACCCTCACCAAAAATGAATAATGTCTTGTGAAAGCACACATTTAGCCTTATAATATACTACTCTTGTGTCTTGGATTATTTAATTTGCCATTTGTACAACCACTAGTACTGTATGGTTTCCACTTCTGGTCTCTAGCCTACTAATCAGGCATGATTTGCACTCAGAATACAAACTGAACACTAGTTACTGAAGTAGTCAACTTGATGGACAGACCAGCAGCATTTTATGGCTCCCTTAAAAAAAAAGGTTGACATTATTTTTTATATATAGACCTCCCTGTAAGAACCTACAGCTTTAAGAATATCAGCAATATATAGTTTCAAAAAGACTAAATCATTTCTAAACACAGCTGGGCACTCCTGTTTTTAATATTACTTAAAAAGGAGTAAATGGATCATTTGTTGGTGACTATTTTCAGACGCAGATTAATACATTTTGGGACTCAAGTGCATATTTATTGCAGGAGGATGGTGTACATGGGAGTCATTCAAAATAAACTACAGTGGCTGTGTTCACGGCAATGAAGGAGCATGTCATCTTTCGCATCCTGTGGATTAATTGTGTTGGCTTTGGTATACATGGGATTTAATGACAAGAAAAAATATCGTCAGGCATATCCTAGAGAGTCTGAAAGGTTTTATTGTATCTTTTATAGCATGAGGCAAGAACATTTTTCATGTACACTGAGATAATGGTACTCCAAAGTACAAAAAACTCTTTTAAAATTTAGTGTTTTTCAAACAGCAGCACTTGGAGTATTTAGCCTTTATTTTATAATTGAAGATATTGTCGAAAAACATGTGAAATGCATGCATTAGATTGTATGTAGTAGGAGAATTCGCCAGATACATTATGATAATATGTTATATTGTACATCTTTAGGTTATTTCCTTGGATGAAACGTATCCCGAGTTTGTTGTATCTGCCCTCAAGCTCTTCTTCACGTTTTATTTTCTAGTGTCAACGGATGGAAATTAAAATAAATATGTATTCTTAACCTTATAATACTGTTGCTATAATTATCATTTACTCTTTAAGTTGTAAAACGCACCCATGTATTTGGTCAATTTCCGCAGTGTGTTCCATGTATCCCACACATGAAAATATCAAAGTTAATTTGTCTAAAACATAATAAATGACAAAAATGATGAATGTTAATATGATTACTGTAGTTAGACGAAGCACCTGAATATGTGTTATCAAGGTATCTAAAGATCCATATCTATCTTTTTTATTAATAATTAAGTAGAGTATGTGAGTGGTAAGACTAATTGTATGAACACAGTATAATTTAAGCGTGTGGTTACACTCGTGATGTAAACCTGCCTGAGTCTGAGCGACATGAGGTCAGCATAAACTAGTTTGAAAATTAATTTAATCTTGCTCTTGAACTGTGAGGTTGTGTAATTCACCATCTTCCTTCACATTACCTTTTGTGCTCTCTTCAGCAGTTCTTGCAAAGGTAAGACAATAGACCAGTTGTAATAAGTTCTTAAAGTCAGGGACAATAGAAAATTGAACAATCGTGAAATTGAGGAAAGCAGACTATCACTTTTGTGCCACAGTCCCAAACGCATATGCCAGAGGTATAAATTAAGTCAAGTTGAATGAGTTTGACAATATCTGTGTACTGTGCACATAAATTTACATAGACGGCAGATGAGACAGTATTTAAAAACAGCTCACTCCTACGTCTTTGCTCCCTACTTGCAAGTTAAGACTATTCTGATAGGTTGGAAGCTGTACTCTTAAAAATGATGAGGGCGTTCTGACATTCATTCTTCTGACCTGGTATCCTGCAGGAATCTCAGAAAATTAAACAGCTGGTCATCGCAATTTGTAGCACTTACATAAGGCAAAAAAAAAAAAAGTCAGTGATTTGCATCTTTTAAAGTTTCATTAACAAGTGGATCGAACAGCGCAGGAATTTCTTACTCTGCTGGTAAAACAAGGTTTCCATTTAAACAAGTGTAGATCTGCTGATAATATCCAGCTTCCTGAAGCACTTCTCATTCATTTTGGACAATATATTGTGAAACTCTCTAAATGTTGAGTTAGTCTACTCCACAACACTTCACGATTTCACCTCAAGCAAACTCTGAACAGAGATACATTGGTTATACATACTTTGGCCATTAAAGGAACAAGAGGTGGAGTGTGACAAAATAAAGAGTAACCTGATGATGGGCATGAATATGAGAGAGTCTATCTGCATTATCCAAGACCATGAAGGTATCACACTCATATACTGTCATTGTTAAAAAGACAGAGGATCTTACCTCGATGGAGCCAAAATAAATCTCTCAGCTAAAGGTATTATTTGTTATGTCAAAGATCTCATCGCTTGCCGACACTTGTTAATGCTTTTGTAATTTATGAAACGGTCATTTACAGGCTTTGAATCTGCAGCACAGAGTGGAAAGAGGGGTTTTGGTTTAATTGCTGTGGAGCAAAGCACACAACAAGGCCCAGGGACTGGAAAGAAGCCAGATCCCTCCACTGTCAGGCACTAATAACACATCACAGTGACAGAGATGCGCCTCCTCTCTACCTTGCTGTATTGATCTTCCATCTTGCTGTTAATAGTGCTGTTAAACACCAGCTCTTGGCTCTTTACTGTGTCCAAGCCCACTTAACAATAAAACTCCCCCTTCGCTCACCTTTTAAAATGTCTGAGAGATAGCGAGACAGCCGTGGGCAAAACTGTTGGCGGTGGTGTTGCGGATTCACTTGCCTTCAGGATAGTAGGTTCACATTTGTAGTCCCTAAAATGTTTCGTAAGCAAAAAGGTATTGTAAATATTGCCTTGCTTGTAGTTATATGGTTGTTGACGTTTATGCTGTGATCTTTAGGCTTTAGCTACTATCTTATCTTAATCTTTTCAATCTGTTTTGGCTGCTGAATCAGTTTGACATACTGGATATATCCTTCAAACGCATTTGGTAGACCCTTCTGTCGGCTTCTCACTGAAATCACTTTTTTGTTTTTCCAAAAGTTAGATCATATTTCTTCAGTGAGTGCAGTTAGTGACCGTGTGGGCTCCATGGTAGCTCTGCCAGCTTGACGGAGGAGCAGCGGGGGCAGGGCTTAATAAAAAAGGTCAATTAGTCAATGTTAGCATACTAACACGCTAAGCTAAGATGGTAAATATGGGAAAGATTAAAGGTGTTCCGGATAAAAGATCAGCCAAGCTAGCGATGCCATTGTGAGCATGTTAGCATGCTGGCATTAGTATGTAGCTCAAAGCTATACATATATATATATATACATATATATATATATATATATATATATATATATATATATATATATATATATATATATATATATATACATATATATATATATATATATATATATATATATATATATATATATATATGTGTATATATACATATATATATACATATATACATATATATATATACGTATATATATATATATATATATATATATATATACACGTATATATACGTATATATATATGTATATATATATATATATATATATATACATATATATATATAGGGTCAGATGTGCTTTGAGCTACATACATACATACATACATACATATATATATATATATATATATATATATATATATATATATATATATATATATATATATATAAATATAAATAAACTAAACTTCGATCGATAAACTTCAAGCCTTCAACGTGTGCAGCAAGATGTTGGAGATGTTCTATCAGTCTGTTGTGGCCAGTGCACTGTACTTCGCCGTAGTCTGCTGGGGGAGCAACATTGGAGCCGGAGACACCAATAGACTTAACAAACTGGTTAAGAAGGCCGGCTCCATCATCGGCTGTAAACAAGACTATCTGGAACAGGTGGTGGAGAGGAGGACACTGAAGAAACTATTATCCATATTGGATAACCAGGACCACCCTCTCCACCACCTACTGCAGGGACAGCGGAGCACTTTCTCCAACAGAATGATCCAGCTCCGCTGTCATAAGGACAGGTACAGGAGAACATTCCTGCCTACTGCTATAAGACTGTACAATAAATCACCTCGGGCCAAATCAAATTGTTAAACCTCTGCACTACTGTTTATTTAGTTGATTTAATATTACTCTGTTCTATTCACTGTGTATATAGTGTGCATTGTTTATATAACATCTTTACTATATTATAATTGTATATATTGTGACATGTGTATTTTTCTTGGATTTTTCTTTTTCTTTTTTTCTTTATATATAATAAGATTTTTTACCTGTGACCTATTGCTGCTCTGTAACCTATTGCTGCTTGTAACAAAATAATTTCCCCTCGCGGGATCAATAAAGTTAGTATCTATCTATCTATCTATCTATCTATCTATCTATCTATCTATCTATCTATCTATCTATCTATCTATCTATCTATATATACACACATACAACCTCAGAAAGCTGCTAGCATGGCTTTAGACTCTTAGTCTTGTTCTAGTACAACTGGTGATGTACATTTTTTACCCTCAAAAACTTTGAATGTCTTATTTTCTCCCCCTGACATCATTACAGCAGGAGATTTATGTTCAAAAAGTAACTAACTCTTTTGGAAATGTCTTCAGTGAGTTTGTTTTCAGATCTTTCTGAGCTTGTATTCTACGCAGACTCGAATGTTTTGTATGAGAACAACTAGCTAAAAAAGACATTGAGATGAGTAAATAAGATGTTTAAAGAAGAAATGGTATCATTCACATGAGCATATTTCTAACTAATGGTAAATGAACATGTTTCGTGCATTAAGTAGGCTAGGTGCCGATGTGGGAAGAGATAGAGGAGTGCGTTTAAGGAAAACAATTGCTGCCAATGTAGAGCAGACGTCCAGAGGGAGTCCAAGTCTTTAGTCAAGGACTTGTGTTTTATTAGTTGAACGATATAAAACATGACAAAATGCCTACTCAAAGAGAATCAAAGATTCTCAACCCTTCCCTCGGGGACTTCTATATAGGGCAAGAGCTCCTCGCATCTCTCTCCGTCTCTCTCGCTCTCTCTCCTGGGTGGTGTGTCGGCATCGTCTGAAACTGGCTCTAAAAACCTCCGCTATCGACAAACAACCACCATGAGCATTTGTAAAAATATGGATACAACAATTTCCCTCATCACTAAAACTAACTCCACATTGTGGCATGAGAAACTTTAAATGTAGATCTTTTTAATGTTGTCCATTCTATGTTGGTGGTATATTTGTAACTATAAATTTGACTTGGTTTAATCAAAATCTTTGCAACA
This sequence comes from Cebidichthys violaceus, assembly GCF_023349555.1. Taxonomy (NCBI): domain Eukaryota; kingdom Metazoa; phylum Chordata; class Actinopteri; order Perciformes; family Stichaeidae; genus Cebidichthys; species Cebidichthys violaceus. Next base: position 228,775 of record NW_027176850.1, read on the forward strand.
GTGCATGGCATAAAAGTATTTATTATTTCTGGCAAAGCTTTAATTATTTAATGTATTAGTTTAAATCCTCTCTTTCTAGTGCAACCCAACAAAAACAAGGTAAATTCAAGGTAAAGCGATTTGTCACAATTTGACAACCTTTTGTCAGAAATTCACGTTGCAGGAAAAACAAACTCTGCATGCGTCTGCTTTGAGCACGCCAAGATTAGAAAGACAAAAACTGATACATTCTTACGGGGGGGGGGGGGGGGGGGGGTATACGCCGTTTGTGCTTTGAAACTTTTTTGATAGTGTCTGAGCATAGTTCCTTTTAAGCAGAAAAAACAACAACATTTGAGTTACTAAACAGGAGCATAAGTGTGATGTTTGTTGTTTTTGATTTCACTGATGCCTCAAGAAGGAATTTCTAGCTTTGGCGGTGAAGCTTTGAAGAGAGTTTTCTTAAAAGATGTGCAATGTTTTTCTTGTTTGGAAACAACATTTGATTTTTATTTATCCTGCTAATGTCACGTATCAGGTACACACACAAAATACACACACACACACACACACACACACACACACACACACACACACGGATCAGAGAAATCCACATAAGTACTTACTTACTTAGATAAAAATGCATAAACAGCATATAAATGCATATATATAACAAGCATTACAAAATACTGTTCACTATGTACATAGTGACAGCATGCATATGGGATTTATAGAACAGTTGTGGTTGTTTGATTATTTAATAACAGTTCATAAATTAAAATGTGATTGCATTCTTGATTCTCCTGTAACCACCGTTTTAATGTCATTTTCGGTCATTTTTCATAGAAATCTGGGGAAGTTCTGATATTGAAGGGAGGTAGTTCCATTTTTTGGGGCTTTATTAGAAATTGCAGATTTTGTGGATGTTGAGGGGAGAACACAGTCACCTGTGAGTGAGCTGTGAGTGATTTTATATACTAACCATACATCAGAGATAAAAATGAAATTCCGAGGCTCAAGAGATTGAATGTGATAAGTAAATTAATTTCAGTCCAAATAGTATATCTTAAAAATGGACACACTGGGCCCTGGTGCCCTATGGTTAAGGTGGTGATTATGGACCACAACATTCCTGGTTTAAGTCCTTTGTTAAATGTAATTCCTGTCATCTCCTTACTGCCGGCTACAGAATAAAGGCATCTGATGCACAAGAATTAAAAAAAAACATGATTTGGTGTATTTCAGCTGAATCTAAAGACTCAGTTGTAGTTGTCTGAACCTATTAGTTTGGAAGAAAAAAAAGTTTCATAACAGCATCTTACATTTTCCTCAGAGGATTTCCTCACCAAGCAAACTCAATCCACTGAGCAAGACAATGAGACGTGGTTGAAAGCTCCATAAAAAGATTGTAAGTCACTCTTGAGAATTTATTTTGTCCAACTACGGTTTACGAATAAACGTTCAAGTGACAATCAGAATACTTTTAAGGAATTAAACTAACTGACAAGCCCCCTGACTTTGGGATAGAGGAGTTCAGTACACATATGAATGAATTGTCCCATGAATCAGAAGCTGTTAGCAGTGGAACGTTTTCAGCTCAGCCCTACTTCCTGGTTAAAAGCTTACTGAAAGTCAGCCACAGCCAAAGCAACATTAATGTTTAAAAGGCATGTCATGCAATAGGTTCCTGCTGTGGGGAAAAGGAAAACACTGAAACAACATACTTTAATTAAAGTATCTCTTCTGTTCTGAGCTGAGGACCCGCATATAAATAAAAGCATTATTGGTCGAGGAAAATTACTCTGAGGCTAGATACAGCATGCTTTGAATTATGAGCCATCCAGGACTGCAACAGTAGTACACACACAGTCAACAACAATAAGTCTTTGACTATTTAGCATCAGTCCTTGACTTGTTCACACCACTCTCTCTTAGCAACAGCTGCATGACTCAGATGACATTTATACTTTACTGCTGAAGATATTTATTAGTTGAAAATGAACAAAGTGTGCTGTGTTTAACTTTTTCTAAAAATGGGACAATAATGACAAGTTTATTAGGTTTCGTGTTTATCACGTCTTCATTTAGAGTAACTTCACAGTCTGCCATCTGTTGAAAAAATAAAGTCCAAAGCTGTCTTAATGTGCAACATGGGACACGTAAAATCATGTGAACAAGCAACATGAATGTCTTTATTATGAGGATAGATGCATTTGCTTTTTGTTCATCCCTGCTCTGGTGGGAAAGTGATTATTAGTTGGCGATAAAAAAAAGTGTTTTTGACGAAACCGTTCCTTATTACTTTACATGCTCGACAGTAGATCAATAAAACACTAGAAACTACTACTTAGCATTCAGTATTTATTTCATCTGATCTGATCTCATTTTATTTCAGCAGGTAAAAAGCAAATCCCACATTCACTCTCTTTTTGGAACAATCGTCCGCTTGGTGTTTTTTTTTTTTTCTGCGCTTTGTCTTCCATTTTTATAACTTCCTCTTTGATACGTGCTTCAATCTGGCACTTAGTCGCTACGCTTTAGTAGAGGTTGCTGCCCAGAGACGTCTCGAAAACAGCAAAATGACAAGAAAAGACAATGTACAGACAGAGGGCAGTCTCTCTGCAGATACAGACACCACCACACGCTTTGGTGATTGAGAGGGATTCTATACATTGATTTTTTAGGAAAATCCTACTCATTGTGGCTTTGAACTGTCTCTTTCCTAACAGCGGTCTACTTGAGTGCTTGTAGGCGTATTGTTATTTTCATGTTAGACCCTCTCAGTCATTTTTTGGAAGATATTGCGAGGAAATCAAAAGAAATGTTTGTTTACAGGAACATAATAGTAATGATATGTGAATGGCTCTATCTTTCATTGTGAAGTGATTTTATTTTACGCTCTGACATCAGTGAATATTTCGAACCTCTATCCCTCCCGGCCTTTCAGAGGAAGCGACCTCCAGGAACATCGAAATGACGAGCATGACGAGTCCTGTGTCGTGTTGAGGGATCCAAGAGCAGAGCCTTTCTTTCACTTTATCTTTCATCTCTCGGTTGAGTCATTTCAAATAGCTCAATAAAGAAACAAAGATAATCTGCAGCTGCTGCAGCTTCAGTGTTGATATGAAACAGTTTAAAAAACAGTTGTATTGATCTGCATTTATTTTGCACTGAGAGAGTTTGTGTGCATTTCAGTGAGCCAGAGAGAGAAATGTGCAGGGTTTGTTGTTGATGGAGTCCAACTAAATTAAGCAGTGCATGGACAGCTGAAGCTCTGTTCTGTTAGAGAGAGACCTGTGTTGTCGTTCTCTGTACTTTCTCCTTTTTTGTCAAATTTGGCAACATGATTGCCACCTTTAGCAACGCTATAATTCAGAATGGAGCTATTATGGAGAACGTTTCAGGAGAAAAATGTCCACATTCAGGCAAAGTGCAGACTCAGCAGAGTTTATCAATCATTTGGTAACACTACAGGAACACACTACATTCGGAGAAACTGAGTTTTACAACCAGAACTCAGTGCAGTGATGATTAACACACATCAAGGGAAAACGTATCTTTATAGTGCAAGACCTGTAAAGGGTATATGTTCAGTAGAGACATATTTGCAGCAAATGTACAGCAAGTACACAGTTTGTCATTTTTGAGAAGTTGAGTAAATTTTATGATTGTGTAACATTTGACACTAGCAGGATCTTTTCAGCATGAATCATTGATTAACTTAACTGGTCCGTTTCCATGCTGGTTTTGTTGCAAAATAGAAGTGGAAAGGAAAAATCACTAATTCTGGCTGTCTTCAGTTCAGTCTGTTGCTGGTTCAAACAAAGATGTCATATCATATGATTGTAAAAATGAGGAAGAATTATGTTTTTTTTTGTGATTATTTTGCAAAGTGCAAAGATGTCGAGCTTTGAAAGCAGCTGAACTCTTTGTGCGATCTGCAATCATTTTGCACAGGCACATTTTTCATTTTGTCAAAGTTATGAAGAGAAACCACAGATAAAATAGCTGTTACTGTTACTATTTACATAAGTTTGTAATGGAATTATGTGTTCCGAGTTATTTTATAGAGGCAGTGCATTAATGTATAACATTTATTCAGTGTACTATCACTTTCTGTGGGTCCATTAATATATTGGCTTCCTTGTATTATCTCAATGGAAGCCAGGAGACATTAGGCTAACAATGCATTTTAAATTAAATTCAATCGGTTATGTTTGCACAAAAGAAATGTCAGGTGTGCAAACAAGACTCCTCGTCTTTTAACGTCTTTAAAAAGATGCAAAGTGTCCTTGTCTTATTCCAGGGTTTCTCTAAAGGTTGTTGTAGTTCCCGTTGGTCACCAACAGAGGTTGATAAAGGTTATGGATGACTTCATGTCCTGTGGAGCACATAGTGATACAGTGGTGAGCATATTAAGGTAATGTGATATTTACAATCTGTTGTGTGTCCTGCACTGGTTCCAATCTCTCTCCAGCTTCGCTTCAATTGTCTCCAGTTTAATTGCTTTACTGCCTCCTGAATACCATCATCTCCTTTCTGCTCCTCTCTTTCTGTCTTTTTTTTCCCTTTTACACACACACACACACACACACACACACACACACACACACACACACACACACACACACACACACACACACACCCCCCCCCCCCCCCCCCTCTGGCCCTGAGTCAGCCAGGGCAGCTGCAAAAGGCCTCACCAATGCGGGCTGACGAGAAGTGACAGCTCTCTGTATCACTCCCTGGCACTGACAACTGACAGATGGATACCACTCACACACACTGCAGGGGGAGAGAGAGAGAGGACAAGAGAGAGAATCAGAGGTCGAGGAAGGGGAAAGCAGCAAGGAGGATGATTCTCCAGCATCATTCTCTTTTCATGGGGATGTTGTGTGATTGAGTGCTGGGTAGAATAACAAGCTTTTGTCAGGCCAAACAGATGATCTTTTCTCTTTCCAGACACAAACTCTGTGCTTGACACTGCACTTAAAAGAAAAAGAAAAAAAATCCCAATAAAATAGATACAACACAGACATAAATTGTCTTATGTCTTATGTAATGATCCATTTGCGATGCATTGTTCTACTGCAAGGTATGAAATTTAAAGTGACATAGCACAGTATTTATTCTTTTTGGTGTGTATATTCAAAAACACCTTTTGTTTTCTTGATCACCAACATGCCAGATGCTTTAACATGTTGTCACTGATGTGAATACGTCGCTTGATTGATGCCAACACATTCAACTTGTGAATGCAGAGATATTTACAGTTCTCTGTTCTGACAGTTTGAGGATCCATCAAAGCATAATGTCTGTTCCCTTAAATCAGCAATATGATTTAGCATGTGAAATGGGCTGGAGCATAAATGCAAATATGTTCATTTTCCCATTAATTCTCTGCGTTAATGCTGCTTACGTAATCAATGAATTGTTGAAATATCCACTTGTATGATGGAGTGAAATAGACACATTTACAGTTGGCTGGAGAAGATCTTTCTGCTCTGCCATTGACAAATGCTGATTGGCTTGTTGGCTTGCACCTGTTTTTCTGACATTGCCAATAATGTGAATTCAAAATGGAGTCCGGATAATGGACGCAAAGCATTTCACACACCGCGTCTTCATCATCATGCATCAACGGCTCAAGTCCAGTGGCGTCAAACTTTAGCTGGCATGTTTTGCGGTAGTTGATGGAAATAAAGAGCAGCCGTTTCCACAATCTTCCAAACAATTCCATCTGAGCTGCAGATCTCTCACAGCTGCAGAGGGCAATAACATGCTGAAAATATTAGATTACATTATAGTCCTTTGGCAGATATTTTTGTATGGAGACACATACTCTGGGGGCAATTTGGGATTTAGTGTCTTTCTTAAAGACTCTTTGATACAAAGGACACAATGGACCCAGAAGGAGATTGTGAATTGTGATTAATCACTCACTTTACAAACTGAGCTACAACCACCACAGTTTTACATTTAAGTTTCAAGTAAAAGCAGAATGAAAGGAAACCAAACAGGATGAAAATGTTCAGGGAGTCATACATTTCAAACTGTAGATTATAATGTAACATAACTTAGTAAAATATAAAGTATCTCTTGTTAAAACAAGTTGTCTCCTGTCAACTCTTTATCATGGACAGAAAAGGAGTTTTGGTTGCAATCCCAGCCCTGTATGCCATTTCATATTTAGTTTGGTGTAGAGCTGAAAACATTAGTTGACTAATTGATTGACAGAAATATAATTGGCAGCCATTTTGCTAATCATTCAATCATTTATATAATTTTTTTCAAAGGAAAATGCCGCAAGTAATATTTGATGATTTAGAGTTTGGGACTGTTGGTCAGATAAAATTATACATTTTATTATGGACTCTAGGAAACTGGGATGAACCAATTCATATTTTCTGACATTTTACAGACTAAACTATGAATTGAGGAAATAACCTGCGGATTAAAATATAATGAAAACAACTGTTGGTTGCAGCCCTAGTTTGCTGTGCAATTATTTTGTCAGTCACACCTACAGGGAGTAGGGTTTGGAACACGTACATAGCCATACTTTGCTTTGATATCATATTCAATCTTCCTTCTGTAACTGGCATATACATTTTGACCTGGTGAGATGTCAGGCTGCTCTTTAAGAAGAACAGAAAGGCCTCCAGTATCCTGAACCATGAGGTCAGTAAGTTTTTAAATGATATAAAGTCGATAAATATGAATGCTGTTTTTGGCATGTTTGGGATTCTATGAAAACCCAAACACAGATTTTAGATTTTTTTTATTATTATTTTTTAAAACAAGGCCATTTACTGTAATTATGCTTTGATCTGGTTTATGTTACAGTTATTAAATATGGTGAAAAGTGGTGCATGGCATAAATCTTGTTGCAGGTATTCCGTTAGAATGTAGAGGAAAACTTAATATGGCATAGACATCCCCGTGAGAAAATAAAATCAAGCTGTTATCACAGTTTGTAGAAAAAAAATACATCATGTGCCTGCAGATTGGAGCTCACTGCCTCAGCAACAAAACAAATCTATTTTCACCTCAGTTGTTTGGCTTGGTCGTATTCACATGAGAATCAAAAGCCAGGTGGTGATTGTGGTGGCAACTGACTCAACAGTGCAGAAAAGTGGAGAGTGAGAAATGGGAAAGATGAAAGGAAGTATCGTGGCAGTAAAGGAAATCCCTGGGGAATAACGCTAAGCAGACACAAATCAAAATGGACACTGAGACTGTGCATGACAACATCAGACACTTGTGCCTCAGTAATATGAATATTACCTCAAAACTCCTGCTCGCTGCAATGTAAAAATCTACCTAAAAATGCAACACTTTCCCCCCGAACAACATGAAATTAAAAGTCTCCTCTCAGATCCGTCACTGTGACTGCCGTAAACCACCTTCTACTCTAAGAAATCAAATTTTACACTTCACTATGGGAGTCACACGGGGAGAAGTTGGCATTCAAGTGCAACATGTTCAGATTTGATTTTAAGTTGGCACACACTAAGCAGCCGCACTGAGTCTGATTGAACTAATAAGCTCATGCCTGAAACCTTAAGTGACACTCTAAAATAGCAACAGTGTCAAGTCTCAAATGGGCGATGCCACACCAAGGCAATGATGACACGAGTATTGTATATAGGAGGTGAAAAGTATGGTAATGTTGTCAGTGCACCCCGAGGCCTTGGAGCCATCATACAGCAAAACAAGAAGCTCTGCAGTTCGCTGTCTCGTTACTGGCTGGCACATATTCTGTCAGTCTTCCTAATGCCAGACTGTTGCTCTGATTACTTCCCCTCCACTTCCTGCATCCCTCACAGACGGCTTGACCTTTTGTAATTACGTAAAATTATATTTATTTTTGCTCTTTCTGGAGGGTAAATCTCACAAACATGAAAACTTGTGATCATGATAGCTGGAGTCTCATGTGATCATCAGAGCTACGGTCTCTCGTGAGTATGTTTGCTAGTGTGTTGATAGCTAAAGGCAGCTTGTTTTCTTGGAGATAATGGCGTCTGAGGAGTTTGATTCTCAGCCTGGAGGAGTGGACTTAGAGAGGCAGGGGACTCTGATGCTGTCTGGAAGCCCCAAGAATATTGAAGATGTAGTCACAATACATCTTGTGTTTTTAGCTTTTGTATCAGTGACAAAATTGGGTTCTTCTGCAGAATATTTGTTTAGACGACAAAAATAATTTCATGATTTGTTTTTTTTCTGATCGGATGCACCCATCAGCAGGACAAAATCATTTGTCTGACCCTTAGAAAATTCTTCCAAATTATTTGGAAAAATGGAAAAAAAGGTTTTATGATCGTACACAGGTGCTTAGTTTAGCTAGTGACAAAAAAGGAGAAAAAACTAAAAATATAAAGACAACCAAATCATTTGCCTGGTTTAGTGTCTGGATAAGCCACACCTTATGGATAAAGGCATATTTTTATGGAGTGAAGTTGATCTCAGAAATATCAAGCAATTTAAATACATGTAAAATAGCTTTACAAATACACACATCAACATCTGAATTAATAGCAATATTTTATGTACAGATGTTTAACAAACTTCACAGATCTGATCATTTTCACCTTCAAAAGGCTTCCTGTGTATACACATGTCTATGTCTTCTCATCTAGGGGTGATGAGCTATTCTGTCTACTCTGGTTCTGGATCTGTCTGGAGCTGGAGACTGTGACAGTCTCAAAACTCCACATACATTTGTATACAAGCAAAAATTATCAGATCTGTGAAGATGAAGTTAAAAATCTGTATATATTTATATTTACTCAGGTGGTAATGTGTGCATTTGTAAAACAAACTAGTTCAAATTGTTTGATATCTATCTGATATCTGTAGATTGGAATACGCATTTGTGAATACCTAAAGATACGTACTAATTGCTTGTAAATCTTATTTTTCATTTGTAGATCATGCAATATATATGTGACCATTTTGAGATCAATTCACTCCATACATTTCCCCCCTTCTCACCCCATTTTTGTTAACCAAGAGCGGCATTGTCACTTCGGGTTTCACAGTAAAGTCCTAACGCTGCACTTTTTTGGAAAACACAAGCTGGTTTGATGAGACAGTATCAGCTGTAGCTTTAACTCATTACTAGTCAGTGGCCCACCATGACCGAACAAATACAACTTATGGTGGAAACACATAACTGACTTTTACAACACTGTCAAAAATTCACTGCATTTAATGTCTGTCATTGAATACAGCAAATACCTGACCTGCTTAATAAGGTCAGAGTCTGCACGGATACCGATCCCAACCTCATACTAATCCACTATTTGATTAATGTACACTCAGTGGAGGAGATAATATTCAACGTACAGGAAAATTCAGCTACTTCATCTCCCAGTCTCCCACTCATAAAAGCTGGGTTTTTTTTAAACTATCTGCTGTAATAAAGTAACATCTGTACATTTTCAGTCTCTAAAATAAATCCCTCCCACACACACACACACACACACACACACACACACACACACACACACACACACAGGAACACAGAAGAAATCTGCCATGAAACTTAATCACAAAAGGTCATGTTGGCGAGTGAAGAACAGATTAAATTAGCATAGTATTAGATATGGAAAATGATTTCTGTCAAATCAAACTGTAGCACAATTATAATATGTTAATTACTTATTTCATTACGGAAGTTGATTGCAGTTCACAGATGAAATCATGCGGGCAGAGACACCTGGAAAAAGGTGATGAAGCTTGAAACCCGTCCCGTGTTTCCTCCCAGTTTCCTCGTCATCGTGTCTCATCTGTTCTCGCTTTGGCTTTTCACGTACGCATTAATTGCCTGAGCGTGCCGCACAAAAAAATGCTTCAAAGGGCGCAGGATTTTCATTTGTTCATCAAAGGGAAGATGATGAGTAGTGAGAGATCACATGACCTAACTGTAATATGCTCCTCAGGGGAACCGAGGAGCAGAATCAAGTGTGTGAGGCCGCCAGTAAAAACATGGGAAAGAATGTTTGTTGTAGCAGAAAATACGATCTGTGTTTGTGTGTTCATCTCATACCGAGAGTGAAGTTTAAAGCCTGAACTGCACATTTGTCTTGTGGGATGTCTAATCTCGGGATATGACCTGCCAACAATTCCTCACTTTTGTTAACACAGTTAACAGGCAGCTGCCAACTGCTTTTGTTTTCAAAAGAATGAAAAATGTGAGGATTGTTTTTGAGGCAACATTGTGAACATTTAGTTCTCTGTAGTTAGATTGATAAAACTGGCCATCAGCTATATAAATAAACTTCAAATAATAAAGCAAGTAATACATGAGTGAAACATATACAGTTTCAGTTTTATAGTTTGAGGACATCTTTTAACTCACATGGAACACATATATTATGTCCAAAATGTATATTTGTAAATTTAATGGGGACAACTGTGGCTCGCTGGGTTAAGAGGGTCGTCTGGTAACCGCAAGGTTGGCGATTCGACCCTCGGCTGGTACGTGTCCTGTGTCGAAGTGTCCCTGAGCAAGACACTGAACCCCTAACTGCTCTTTGACTGCTTCTCAGCAGCCCACTGCTCCCAATAAGTTGGTGATGGGTTAAAAGCAGAAACTAAATTTCGTATATGTGTAAATGTTTATGACAACATAATACATTTCTTTCTTTCTTAATATTTCCCTCCCAACTCACCACAAATGCAGAAAGCTCAGCAATGCAGAGATTGAAAGAGTGACCATAGTAAAGCACTGAATATCTCATTAAATACAGAGCCCAAGATCAATTATGATACCATCTATCCAGCAAAGCCAACAAAGCACCTCAAATTATTGATGGGAATGTACCGTCTAGTAAATTGAGTGGGAACAATCTTGACCTGGTACGCAGCAGCAGGTGAAGACACATACACTATGCAGCAGAACATTATGAACATAATAAATTCAAAATAAGCATCAGATGATCATTATTGTGTATAGTGTAAGCTTAAAATTGGAAATTAGTGCAGCTGGGTTTAGCAGCAGCATGAGGCATAATGTAGATCAGAAGCTCATCAGTTAGATGCATCTACAAATAATAAAACAAGCCGACATATAACCCACGCTTTGAGTTTAAATGTTAATGCTTTACTTGAGACATGAGATTTGAGTAAATGGGTAGTAGACTCTAGAAAGTGACAAAGTGACAATAAAGTACGGGTTTCACAGGAAACCAATACCACAGGAAAAAATGCTGCAAAACAATATTTATATTTGCGTCCCTAAATTCAACATACAATTAAACCCTGTACTATAGAGTCGAGTTTGCATTGAGATAATGGGAAACAGCACCAGCTAAGGAGGCAATACGTCACACAACAATTCAACACATTAAATACGAACACTCAATTATGAATACTCAAATGTGAGTTTTAATTTTCACTGTCACAAATCTAGAGCATGGAGGCAACACATTGCAGGTAGAAAATAACAACCAGCAAAATAACCATAGATAACAATGAAATAATGCCAATGAAAATATTGCACATTGTACACAGCAGCAGCATAAGAGCAGAAACACAGAGCAGACACAACACAGTCAGATGTTCAGGAGAGCACAGCAGTGGGCCAGCAGCGTCACAACTTCAAGTTACTGCATTCAAACAACTCATAATATGCTAGTATGAGCAGCAAACACTTACACTGATGAAGGGAAGCTGTACCGTAAACCCCAGGGGATGATGCGATGTGACGTAATCCCAATTTGCAACTACAGGCCTACTACTTCCGGTTTTAAGTGTTCATGGAAACCTTCAGCCGATTTCAGATTCAGAAGCAAACAGGGACGTTTCCTTGATAAGACAGTCCTGCAGTGACATGTTTACACATTGTGGACTGAAGCAGCAAAAGTTGGCCGCTGCTTTACAGCTGATTTAGCACACACGTTGTCCCACAGGTGAGCAGGCGCAACAATCGAGTGGGCGGGGCTTCGACGGGTTTTAAACAGACCGCCTCCAGCAGAGGGGTGCGTTGGATTTACAGTATGTTGCAGTCAGTAGAGTTTGTCAAATGAGTGTAAAAGCGCATTTTAGTTGTCAGCCTGAACCTATACACAGGCTTCACAAAATTCCAAAAATTCAAATTTTCTGGAGATTTTGTGTGCATGCACGTGCAGATTGTGTATCTCAGGATGATGTAGAGATATGTTAAAATGTTTAACGAGATTTTGTTTCACAATGTCCTTGTGATATCTTTGGGTTGAACTTGATTAGTCTCTCTCACCTACATCCCTGCAGCCTTTCAGTGGAGCTGGTGAGCTCTATTTAATAAGTGTCATGATGAAAGCAAATGTAGGTCTGATGTTGGATGAGCAGAACAAGGATTGTTCACAACCAGAGGAACAATCAGGGAACAGCTGACAAAATAATCCCACCTCATGGTTCATTTAGTAGCTGTTCTGTTGCTTTCATACCACATCACATGATCTTCATCAGCAGATTGTCCAAGTGGGCTTTAAAGTTGAGTTTAATTTTTTACCTTAAAAACAAGAGATGGCAGTGTGGTAATACACATGTGTTACAGTATAGCCCAGTGAGGACACAGGGTGCTCAGCTTTGGCTGTTTGCCTTGTAGTATGTATGCTGCTTATTGTATCTGTGTAGAGAAGTCCATCAGTGCTTGAGTATATATGTAAACCACATCCACATCTCTGGAGCTATAAATCATTCTACAAAGTCTCCATATTTTGCCAAATTGGATACATTTCTGGCATCATTTATTATCTAATCAATGGCCAGAAAAGTTTAAGCTGATCTGAAACCTCTTTGCCTGATTGAAAGACTGACTCGTCTTCTATGAGTTACTGAAAGGCTGAAATACTGTGCGATGATGGCAACGCTCAATGACACTTGCCTCTGACAAGTGGCAAATGGAGAGGATTAACATGAGCCAATGAGCTACAGAATGAATATATGTTCAAACCTCATTTGAAGTGGCATCTGTGACATTGCCATGCCAATTTAGAGAGAATTCAATCTGCCGGCATCAACTCTCTAAAACTGTGATTGGACTTGTGAAGAGACCAATTCGTTTCTAAATGTGTGCAGCCAAGCCTCTTTGTGATTATGATACGATATCTGTATTTATTCTTGAGCTTCAGCTGTATTCTCAACTCCATCAGCACTCAAATTAGCCTTTCTTATCAAGTATTTGAAGGAAGATTAGAACATAATACAGCCTATCATTTTGAGAGGCAGGGTTAATGTTTGCTCGGATGTCTGAGAGGTTATCATCTGTCAGTACAAATTGCTAGAAAGTTGATGAAGCCTGTGTTTCATTTGTGTCTAGCAGTTAATCCAATGTACCAGATTTGTATTCTGGGATGAATATTTTTTTTTGATGAGCCGGTCATCCCTTTTCTTGTCATTTTCATGCATGTTTATGCGGTCCATAAATGTAACTGTCACTGTCAGGGTTTCGCCATTTTTTCTCAATGTCTCCTACCATCAAGTTTTGTTCCAAAAATATACAGTATATGCATCTTTTACAAATACGATGGTAGCTTTTTTTCCACACAATGCTTCTATATTTCATACTAGTTTTATTGTAAATATACTGCGTAGATACAACCTTAAATGAATAGTTCATTTTGGGAAATACTCTTTATGGCTTTCTTGCCAAGGATTGGCTGAGAATATCGATGCCACGCTCATGTTTGTACGGAAATATGAAGCTTCAGCTAGCAGCTGCAGATTAGCATCACGACTGTAAACAAGGGGAAACAGTCAGCCTGGCTCTGGTCAAACGTAACAAAATTCGTCATCCAGCACCTTTGGATGAACATGTATTTTGTTTATTTAATCTAAACAAAAAACTAATTGTGAAAACTCCAAGTTTTCACTAGTATTTATGCTAAGCTAAGCTGCTAACTGCACGGACATGAGAGTGGCATTTATCGTCTCATCCAACTCTCAGCAAGAAAGCAAATAAGATTATTTCCAAAAATGTCTAACTATTCCTATAACAAGTATGCCTTTACAATATGTTGTCATATAAAGGCTTCTTACCAAAAACTAAATAAAACAATGACAACAAAACTAAGATTCAGCAAAGAAATAAAAAGTTACCAGATAGTTACTAAAAAAGTCGGCATAACAAACACATATAATCACAAAGAAAAGTACAAGGACCATACATAAATACTGTATATTTGTGAAAGGTTGCTAACAGGTCTGCCATGCAAATGCTATGAAAGACAAAAGGAATGAGAAGCTTACAAACAATCAATATATAGTATTTTATTTGAAATTCTTCCACAAGCACACCACAGCTTTCTGTTATGTACATTCGTAACCTAAAATAACCTATTTTCTTTTAGTCAGATGTTGCAGGAAGCTGCATGCAATCCTGTGTGTGTCTCATTGTTTGATTATTGTGATGAATGATTATCATCTTTCTTGCTCTCACAGGGCAGCAGTATAGGAATGACCAGTTTCTTAGACTATTATCTCTCATCTGTGTGTGCAAACGGCACTTTAATGCTTCAGAGGAGATGTGTCTGAATAAAATTAGAATAACTGGATGTGAAAGAAGAGGCTCACTCTGGTGAGGCCTGGTGTTAAAACAAATTGTGTGTACTTGAGTGTGTGCGTACGTGTAGTGGGAGACAGGAGTCCTGTGTGTGTGTGTGTGTGTGTGTGTGTGTCTTATGTGTGCAGGAGAGCTTGTGTATGCCTTGTCATATGATAAATGTTCTCTCTCTTATAATCTATGTGCTTCAAAATATGATGTATGTGAGGATGAACTTTGAATTATAACCTAAAGAGTGACTCATTAATCTTCTGACTTTGGTGGGGAGTGGACCGGTGGAATCCATTTTGCGTGTTTATGTTTTATGAATAATGCAATATTGCGACTGGCCAGCTGAATCTGGACGTTCAGACATACAGAAGTCAACATACAAGCAAACAGCTCTGTTTGCTGGAATAAAAGGAGGTGAATACATATTAGCATTCACAAGGAAGGTCAATAGATCCTATTAGGGTTTCACCATGTGCCATACCTAACCGCAGCGTTAATTTCCGGGTCTATTTCATCACTTCAGTGTATTCTGAACGAATGAATCAGCTCACTAACAGACAGCAAAGCAAGAGAAAGGTGAGAGTAACTGTAGTTTCCTTATCTCCCCGAAATCACTGCTGCCAAAAATGTTGCATTCAAGAGCCTCCAGTAAAATGTTGTTTACAGGCTTTTAAATGGGAACTGCAACTTCTTAAATCTCGTTGAAATAAAAGTCTGTTAAGTCTCTATCTATCAGGTAACACAATGGTGATTGAGCCTATAGCCCAATAATTAAAGTATTGCCATTTTTTATATGTTTTTAATCTTGCTATCTGGGCATCTGTGGCAACATTCCAGGGGGGGAAAAAAATCTGTTTTTCTCCAATTTATACTCACAGAAAAATGGAGCTCATGTATCAACAAAAGACTCCAGACTACTAAACTAAATGAAACTGCTACTCCAAGCAAGCTTCTACTGTTTTCAGTCAAACACAAATTCAAAATCAACCAAGATTGAAATCTTAAGACTAGCCACTCTATTGAATTTGGTGGTCCTCTGACATTTCCTTTAATTTTTGTTGGTCCAAAAACTAATGGCATTCCCATCAGCTTCAGTTCTACTTTGTGTTTTTTGCTAATTAGCAAATGTTTGCATGCTGACAAGCTAAACCTGCCTTGTCGGCTCTCTGCTGTCACCAAAGGCTCATCACCTTTAACCTAATCAGCCAGAAAGAGGCACCTGTAGAAAACATGTTAAAGATGTGTACGTGACATATAATGTTTGCATTAATGCCATATACTCTAACCACAAAAATATTGAGAAATAAAAACACAGCCAATCTTATCTTATTGGATATATTTTTTCTTATCAATTAATCTTCCAATTAATCTTGATTAATCAATTTATCATACATTGAGAGGACATAGTGAAATAGAGGACTTTCTCAGAGGCTGAGGTGACGCCCAGCTAGAAGTCCAAAACCCAAAGATATTAAGTTCAACATGTGTGACAAAAAAGAAGCTGAAACCAACAAAGTTTTGGCAGAATTTCCTGAAATGTGACATTTAATTTTCTTTTGATCATCTGATGGATTAAAAGACTAATTATTTCAGCTCTGCCTCTTACAATAAGACACAATATCTAAAGATTTCTAACAAAAAACATGCCTTGTAACAACTTTACAGTCATTTATGCATCTTCTGGGTCAAATAATGTTTTCCAAAGGGAGTGCAAAAAATTATGCACAATTGTCTGTGCTGCAATTTTAAATTGTCATTATGAGTCCCGAGGACCCAGTGGTGTCTTCAACCTGAGTGACAAAATCCTTTTCAAAGGGAAATGTAGAAACCTACCAAGTTATCAGGTGAGCCAGACACAATGTAAGAGGTGATTTACTCTGAGCGGGCTACATGTCACCAGGGCTTTCTTTGTTTCCCTGAGGTCTGATTTGAACCTAAATTGCTTCCGTGAAGACTCGGCTTGGCTTCTCATTATTTTGCCCCTCCTTCTGCTCAAACATTAAGGAGCCTGATGTACTGTGCTGTACTGTATCCTCAAATGGTAATGCCCTCATTCGTTACCACTATGCAACCATCTGTCAAACTGCTGTGGAAGTCTTATACGTCTTACATCCCAGGTCATCACAAAGAGAGAGGCACAATGTTTTAAATTTGATAAAAATGGCTACATTATGGGTGAAATACATTTTAAAAATCATTCACATGCAGATGACATGATACAAAACATTGCAGTGAGTTTCATTTCATTAAAAAAATAAACCTGCTGAAGAATATGAACTAACACAGTAACAGGCTACCATTTTACTTGATGTAAATAATGAATGTCTGGGAAACTATATGAACTTGAATATGTTATAATCTTTGCATTAAGTGTCTGCAATCACTCCCTTGTTCACCCATTCACTACTACTACTCCCTTTATAAAAGACACTTGATAGTGAGCATGAAATATGTGTTAACTAGTGACCTTTGTAGGTGCTGGCAAGAATATGTTGTTACATTAGGACAGAGCCAAGCTAGCTGTTCCCCCTGTTTCCAGTCTTTATGCTAAGCTAAGCTAACCAGTTCCTGACTGTAGCTAAATACTTGGCAGACAGACATGAGAGTGGTATCAATCTTGTCATCGAACAACATCAGCAAAAAAGCGAATAAACATATTTTCAAAAATGGCTAATGATAAGAGATGTTTTATAATTTACAGTGTATTTCATTGCAAGTAAACTAAATGTGCTTTAACTCATTGTTTCCCCCATTAATGATGTGTTGGAATTACTTAATTAAATAAGAATAAATGCAAAAACTGTAACCTTCCTCACAAGGTTCATTTCTATAAATTACTTTAATTTCAATCATCATCATCCGGTCATCTGCCTGCCCTGTCAAAGGACAAATTGCTGAGCTTGCAGCTTCAATATTTATCATTATTTCCAATATTCAGTTGTTGGAGATGACACACACACACACACACACATCTGTACACAAACACTATCAACGCCGTGCAGCTGGCCGACTCACCACAATCCTCTCAAACAAGATAGAGAAGGATCTAGCAGGCAGGAAAGTATACATTAACAAACTTGTAACTGCTAGCGGAGTGCCTCTCACCCTTCCTGTGTGCAGCCAGGCAGCCATAACCAGATGCATCAAGCACACATTACATCCCTATACCCTGAGTATTTACTCTGCCATCCAGCCAGAGAGATTAGTTTAGCTGGAGAGTTGATTTATGGACGACAGAAAGTAATCCCTTCTTGTCCTGCGTGCTGTAGTCGTGCCTCCTCCTTTGCCACCACTGCAAGCTTACACAGTCTGAAAGCCCTTGATACCGTGTTCGCCCTAAGGTGTAATGTTTGATAATATAACTACTGCTTCTGTCACCAGGACCCCCCACCCCATTTGCACCCACAGCCGAGCCCCCACCCCCCACAAATACATTACAGCCCCACAATGCTTTGAGATTTATGAGGGAGTAGTGGCATAGGAAAGAGAGAGGGAGAGAGGGAGAATATGCATTGATTGAAAGCCCCAGATAGTCCCATCCAATCCCGTCCCGAAGAACATCAGTTATTTTGCATCCTGACACAGCGATTGATAACTCGTAAATGTGTGCGGGGATGACAAATGCAGATGGAAACTGACTCTGACAAAAATGATAACGGCATCGGTCTCGAGGGGGTGACGGAGGTGGAGGCGGTGGATGCTGCTTAAAATATTTAATAATTGATACGGAGGCAGTGAGATGTTGTTTGACCCTGGAGGAGTGTGAATGTCATCAGAAAATTGCCAAGACTTTGAAGTGAAATACATTAATGATGCGTGTGTAAGTGTGTGTGCATATGAGCATTTGTGTGTGTTTGCAGAGGAGGCCAAGAGGTTGTGGCCTTTTAATGGCTACTGAATTATATCAGCACTACAATCAGTATTTGTCTTCAGGATATAAAATTATATATTGTTTAACTTCTCAAGACAGGGAGCGTTGTAAAAACTTAGTTTGAACAAGTTTTATCGAGCAGTGTTGAAGGCCTCAAATCAACGGTGTTTTGCTTCCCACGGCAAGGATACACTAACAGATAAACTACTGTGCAAATAAATGCTCATAGATCTCATTTTTTCAAACATCTTCAGATTCTTCAGACAGGATTCGTCGGTTAAAAATGTTTTGGCACATCAGTTTTGGCTAGATCATGAAATATATTTTTTCTGTCTGTTCCGTGTCTTGTTTTGGTGTTTTGGCCTTTAGGTATTTATATCAACAAACAGGTCATCTAGTTTATTAGATGTGTTAATTAAAAGAGCTCTACTGGATGTTTCAGCTGTATGGATCATTTTTTAATCATTTATGTTTTTGTAACTTGTAGATACAATAAACTTCCTACATGTTGATCATTTTCAGTATATGAAAAGACACTCCAAGAACAGTGTAATGTGCTTTTAACTAGGATTGTTATCTTTACTTTTACAAACTGGATAAAAACATCTATATACAAATTCTGCAAGCACAAAACACATCTTCTAGTAATTTCATTGCTCTGTGTACGACATCGGATCTGATGCTGTTGTCCTCGAACATAATATTTGTATTGATTGATGAAAAAAAGAACAAAAAGAAATCCTGAGCTGTCAGTTAACAGTCATGATAATATGTGGTGGGTGTGTCAACCCTGTTTACATACAAATATTTTGCAACAGAAAATACTTTGTGGAGGAAGCATATTGTAATGCAGATTTACGTTTTCATCAACATAATGAGGATGTGTTGTTAATTAATCTGATATGTATCGAACACATCAATAAAATATTCATTGACAATGCATCTCTTTTGTTTCCAGCCCAAATATTCGATCTTACAATATCTGCTCATAGTGATGCAGAACTACATTTAACGTATATATAGTTATGTTTTGTAAATTGGCAGCCCTTGGTAAGAGATAGGGAAGGTTGGGAAAAGATCATGGTCTTGGTTTAATTCAGAAAACGTATGCAGTATCTTGAGATAGAACAGGTTTATCAACATTTAACTGAAACCACAAGCTTTCCCCAACCTTCATTAAAGTGCTTTTGTTACCTAAACACTCAAAAATGTTGCCTCGGAATAAAATACAGGCAGCAATTATATCTTTCATTGCAACGTAATTGGGAAAACAATTTTGTACTATATAAACATAATTCCTAGGAGACAGGGTTGCAGAATTTCCTGGGTAGTTTCCTGGAAAGATTTGGCACTAATAACAGAGAAAACAGCAATGCCTTTGAAAGAAAAGCTCCAGTTACGCCCAAGTAAATATTAATTCATTCTAATTTATTTCTGTACAGGATACTTCTTGGAAAATAGTAATAAAGTATTCAGAAATTGAGGTATAAATGAAAGTGTTAGTGAGACTTACAAGAGGAGAGGTTTACAAGTGTGGAGGTTCTCATACAGGACAGAGTAAAAGGTGAATGAACCCAGGTTCTCCTTGCAGCTATGCACACTCCATATACTGTATCTATGATACTGTGATGTACTTTGGATTAAAGCAGCATCCAAATCTCTCATGTTAAGACATCTGAATTCCTCTCCATATGGTAAGTTGTGCACCCCTGTGGTGGACACAGTGGGACGCTGACAGTTTCAACCCCATAACCCCTCATACCTTCAGCTAGACAGCCCTCAAATCTTTCAGCTGTCTAGAGTGGCATTAAGACAAATCAGTATCAAAAGTACAGTATGTGAAGCCTTTCAATCCTCTTACACAAGTCTGACGTCTGAAAAGAAACAGACAACTTCGAAGCTCCAATTAACAAAGTGCATGAGATTAAGCATCATAAGTCCACTATGTCGCCTCAGGGAGCAAACAGAGACAGGTAAACAAGGTCTATTTTATAGCTTTATTACAAGAGAAAATTAAACCTTGAAATTTTTCTTTTGCTCAGAGTTTCATCACAGAGCAATCTAATCTTCTTCAAAGCTTCTTACTGGACTGAGTCTTTCACAGAAGTATAACTGGAAACAGACAGACAAAATTGTAATGTCCAAACAAAAGCCATTATCATACCCCTACATGATAAGCCTCAATCATGGAAATTGTGATAAATCTTTGGTTGCATTGCATCAACGCAATGCCAGGCCTACATCTAGAAATGAGGTTGAGCATCACAAAAAAACACTGGTTCCTGACACTCAGCAGCCTCACTGATGGATTACTGAACCGAGCAGACACAAGCCTAGGGACCCAAAGTGGCCCCCTTGGCCTTTACCTGCAAAAATTCACACGAAGAGACACGTACAGACCAAGAGAAGCAAAATGACCATAAAACTACATAAAAAAACAAAGCTAAGAGACACAAAACAACTAAATAGAGACACCAAAAAGCACAAAATGACCACAAAGAGGCAGAAAAGAAAACAGAGTGGTGTGTGATGTAAAGTACCATACAGAAAAGAGGCAAAGCATCACAAAGTCTGTGTCTTGCTTCTACAGTATGTAGGAGAGATGATGGGGCCTTTTGCATGTCTGTGCCCAGAGGCCCATTGTCTCATAATCAGTCCATGCGCAGCACCATGCTTGGCTAAATGGATGTTAGTGGGATGGATACAACACTGTACGTGCCTGCTTCTTACGCATGAGGACTGGGAATGATTGGGTTTGTCCTCTCCTGGGAATGCGAAAACAGGTGCAGAGCAAGATGTTACAAATGCCATCACTTTTATAAATGAACTTCTCCTTAAAAAGCTGCAGTAAAATTCTGATTAAAGCTCGACTGATGTTCCTCAGAAGTTAGTTCAAACTTACTTTTTTTTTTTGATAACGCCTACCTCCAGGAAGAGGGATGAGGAGACTGAAGAAGCAAAGTAGAGGGAGACGACAGGAGCCGAATGTGAAGAGACATTAAAACATTTCAAATGAAAGGTGCGTCAGAAGAGCTTGTCAGTGCATTACCGCCAAGATTAAAGGGGTCTCGGTGTCTTCTGTCGGGTTCAAGGGAGACTGCATGAGGATTTGGCTCAGACTCTTAAATACCTCTGTCGACTAAGATTCAAACAAACACTTCCACAATAATTACAAGTTGACTTTTCTTCATTGCTAGAGGAGAAGGTGAAGCATTTTCAAATGAAACCCCTACAATGTCAGCATAAGTACCCAGAGCTGTTTATTCAAGTTGATATATTTTTGTTGAGACTATTATTCACTGATTAGGGCACATGGCATAGAAAACATAATGCCAGCACATTTACGAGCCTTTGGAGTTCAAGAGGAATGAGGTATTTAGTTCAGGTATTAGTTTGGAAATGAATGTGCCATTGGTTGTCAAAGTTATTTCTTAAAGGTATCCTGCTTATAGCGTTGACATTTTGTGCTCAATTTGCAGATTTTTAGCTCTTTCGTGGGCTTAACACACACACACACACAAATGCACTAAAAGTTATTTTTGACTGTACCATATCTGAAGTACTCAATGTTTCTCTTTCTTCTTTTTCTTGCTCTTGCGTCTTACAGCAAACTAAATCCCTCACCCAGCCATGACCTTTAACCTCACTGCAGATAGGCAATTATTATTTAATTATTTCTGCACTCAACTTTCATGTTTAAGACTTTAAAGCTGGGGAGTTTTGAGGGAAAACATACTCACACACTGTGTTCTCTAAACCAGTCAGTAGCTCAGTGGGAAGCCGTGGACTGCTGGCGTCCTTAATAGCAGAAGCTGTCAACACAGTCAGGGTGGCTGAACTCTAGATGGGCCTGTCAGACGTCCAAGCAGCTGTGACCGGTGCTGCTGAATGCAAACATGAGTGGCCATTTGTATGAACTTGGCAGGCTGAGAGGTGACTGTCAAAACCTGGTTTGAGGAGAGAGAGACGCTCATATGGTGGAGAAAAGAAAAGAAAACGGACAAATAGTGACGGCAATTCACAGTGTTTTGACATTATCTTGACTTTTGAAACAACGGTCTGACAGAACAATCTCAACTCAAGGTCCACTTCAGCCTTATCACAACATCTGAGCAAACTCCATCTGCTGATGAAGGCAGTGCACTGGTGTTGAAAGCTCTAGAACTAAATTGTAAGTGGACCTTGAGATTGAAACTACTTCCTCCACTGTCACAAAAAATTGGCATTGAATGTAAATTACGCAATGTAATTCCTCTACTGGGCGGGTATTTTAGACAGTACAGAACCACAGATAATATTGATAGAGTGACAAGCATTCAATATTTGCACAGTTTCTCCGTTAAGTTATGTGAAAGCATGACTTATGTCCAAACTACTTGTGCATAATGTTACTACTATATATGTAAAATTAAATGATTGTTGGTACTGGATACTGTGACAGACAGCATTTTTTAAAGGTTTATTTTTCTTCAAACTTATCAGAATGATTTAAGAGATTCTACAGTATTACCACATTAAAGAATTCTAGTCAACACTAGTTTCCCAAACTCCCGTAAAGAATTATGTAATTTGGTACTAATTATGGGGCAAATACAGACATTGTTCAATATGGTTCTTTCAAAGTAATTCATAAAATAATTGAACATTTCTCATTTTTATTTTCTTTCTTAGCAAATAATTGAATTGCTTACACCATAATTCATAAGGAATTAAAAAAAAAAAGATGCATTTGATTTTGAAAACAAACGTCCTCATGGAAATCACATTGGGATGCTTTGACTGTTTTGACCGGATCAACACTAAATCTTTTGGTCTATTATCTACAGTATGCATATTCATATATTTCACATACTAAATTTGTATAATTTGCACACATAATAAAATGTTGTGCCTCAAACACATTTTCAGAGAAAGCAATTAGGTGGTTTAAGTAGATAATTTACAGTCCGTACAGTTTCAAAAATTATTACTCCACCACTAATAAAATATGGCATATTTCTGCCTCTAATGTATAGAGATGACTTATATGATGAATTATATCTGGTTTGACTTTCTTGTCAGCCACAAGTACACAACACATCCTGTTATATTTGAGGTTAATAAAGCAGAGTGCTTCATGTGGATATACACCACAACATTTCACTGAAGAGTCATTAATTCAAATGCTTTAACAAGAAAGACAACAGAATATTCCACACGTCAATGTTTGGAAAACCAACCCAAACAAATGGACGTATCAGTAATGAAAAATGGCAGCATATAACAACCCAGGGTGATGCTAAAATACTTAATGTAAATTCTGCCCTGGAGAAGAAAACCGCGCTCTTTTTAGTTGACCGGTGCAAGGACGTGCACACATCACAACAATGAAGACAAAAAGAAGCAGAAATAAGCTGAAAAAACTGCAGACTGAAACAGAAGTGGCTGAAAATTGATTTCAAGTTCTGTCAGTGATGGTGAACAAAACAACTGCACACACAAAAAAAACAACATCTCTCACAGACTGCCTGGAGAAAACAAATCTGTGCCATTAAAAATATAATAGGATTATCGTTTCTGTTTGTTTGTCACGGTGGATCAAGAAAATTACAGTTAAGAGAAGAGCTTAGAGCCACATTGTTATCACCACTTCAGACAACGAGGCGCAGACACAGGCCATTTGCATATTCATTTACTGCTTTTGAAATGCACCTTTTTTAATTAGTCTGCATGTAACAATCACTTAATATCTGCAAACACCTTGACACCGAGAGCTGCCACAAACACGTCCTCAGCCGTCGCGCACTTAACACAGGGTCATCAAGCAGCGGGGAAGTTACACAATGCTGATGTGTGCGGGAGTGATTTCTGAGTGGGAGGAATAGAATGGAAAAAAAAGAAACATGATCGAGGCTAACAGTCACTCACAAGGTTGTGGGAGCTTTGTTTGTTTGTTTGTTTGGTTGTTAGACTAAGGGACAACAAAAAAATAACAAGACAAAAGCTACAAAACAGGACGCTGCTGCAAAAGCCCTGATTCAGATCATCCCAGTGTCTTGTTTGTTGCTTTTTGTTTATTCTCTTCTAGATGGTAGCTTCAGAGAGTAACAAGGAAGTCTATTGGTCCTCGCCTGCCACAGCACTGGACCATCCCTCCCTGTTTGCTTGTTTTTTTCTGTCATAATCATCCTGGAGGGAAGGGGGACCGTGTGGATCAAAAATGTGATCCAGGGAAGGGCTGTGTGGAGCCGCGGGCCCAGGCAGGCTTGTGGCGCCCAGGAAAAGATGTTTCTAATTATGTGAAGTTGGCAGCAAGAATTCATTTTTCTTCCAACACCTTGATTTCAAGTGAAAAGTCAATTTTCCCACCACATAGCTGCAGCAGCTCGAAGAGGACAACAAATAAGAAAACATATGTGTGTTTACATTTAGAATGTGATATGAGTGCATTAGGCATAATGTTTCATGAAGAAAGGATCCTGCAGTAACACTGATAAAACCATCTGCAATAAACTACCAGCAGAAACATGATGAGAGCTCTGATATTGCCTTTCCTCTCTGGTAAATGTCCCAACTTGTATACTCCTTGGATGCGACTATACAATTAACACACTCCTTCTGACCAATATTTAGTTGTTCTTTAAGATCTATCTGCAAAAAGTGCTTCTCAGCTCAAACCACCAGCAGTCTCGTGAAGTGCAGTTTGAAAAGTATACTGAAACAGTCTAAAAACAAACTCATCAGTGCTACTTGCTTTCATTTTTCCTGTTACCCTCTGGTTTCAAATATGCTTTCTATTTAATCTCCATTAACTATTCCACATTTCAATTTGACAAAGACTTGCATTTTCTAAAGGTCCATTATCGATGTAGAACCAGGTGCAGATGACAATATCAGTAGGGTAATAATATAACATTGGCACAAAATAATAAGATGACAGCAGAAATTGTGCCAGAAGGGCTGAATGAAAATGGTATAATATACAAGGTTAAATAAAATAAGAAAACAACTGTGTGTTCCAATGTTGTAAATACTGTTATGTGTGTTTGTGATTGAGCACCAATTCTGTTTGAATCTTATTTATGTTACTCAAGGTTTAAATCTTTAAAAAAGAAGACGTAGTATGGGGCGAAAAATAAAGAAAGGATGGTTTACAGGTTTAGTTCTGCTATGTAAATTTGGTTAATTTTTGTCAAAGGATTTTGATGTAGAAATGACCACTTGATTTACTGGTGTTGACTGACAACAACTGTTACGTGAAAATAAGAAGTGAAAACTAACAATCTTGCTTCTGCTATCAGGTTTTATTACTGAATTAACTTTTGTTTGAGGTTTTATGTATGATTAGATTTGATAACAGATTGAATCTCTACTTGCACTTGATTTTGCTACACATATTGGGAATGCAGTATTAATGTATGATACATTTTAATGATGCATTAAATGAGTTAATCTTAAAAATTCAAATTAAATTGAATTGTCATTTCATCCATAAAAAAATGAATGCTGAGATGAAAGATTGAGGCACACTGTGGATCCAAACATTAGATACTTCTAGTCTTTTCTTCATTAAACACTTTACAATGATGTGACTTGTTTGTTAGGACCAGTCAGTATTATTTCACTTCAGGTCTCGTTTTTGGGTTGACAGCTGCCACTCAGGCCTCTCTGATGTCTCTCTGAGCAGTAATTTTCCAGCTCTAGTGGCAGTTAGTGTTATAATGATCATCAGCAGTGACAGATGTGCAGCTAATGAACAGCAGCAGCTCACAAATACATATACAACATGAAGCACGCTGGAGTATCTTTTGATGTCATCATTGGTTTCAATAAAGCGCCGCAGTGTGACGGTGGACTCTTCACATGTTGATACCCACAGATAAACTGACAAAGACAGCAAATGATATGAAGCTAGACACACTGTCTTACAGCTGATTGATGCTTCTTGTTATTAACAGCACTTGAACACAGCGAAACCCAACGAATCTAACAAAACCTTTTCAGCACAACATACAGGACTAAATACGTTAGTCACAGTCAGTTAATGTTTTTATATGTGTGTATCATGAGTTTGAGCACCATTGCAGAATCTTCTGTATTTTTTGACCCTGGCATTGAGTGAGTTTGTAATAAATATAAATTCAAACTAAGTCATAATCAGGTGAGCCTTGTTTTGGGTCTTTACCTAATTTTGCAAACACAAAAATATTAAATCTGTCAACTTAAAGAAAATGTAGGTCACTTTATGTGGAGCAGCTGGGTAACATTAGATAAAACAAACTCAGTTTAAAGCTTATCAAAAATAATATTACTTGAATATCCAAAAGATATTTCTTTTAACATATTGAAGCAAGTGAGACAATGTCCTCCCACCACTCTTAAAAAATAGAAATAAATAATGCTTTAGAGATCCCCTTTTATTTCCATTATTCATGCAGATGGCAGCTTGGCTCCTCTGACTGGCAGTTAGACTCAGATGACATGACAGATGTTATTTCATTTCTCTGTTTCTTGTTTTTTTTCTCTGTTTGGACGGAGAACGATAATTGGATCTATGGAATTGAACTTCGTGAGACTTTTCTGTCTGTGCTAGCTCTATTTTATTATCAAACTGCTGCAGCTTTTTAGCTACTCTTTCAATTGTAGGATTAAACACTTTGTCTTAAACAGGACAATCACAAGTACAACGGAATGTTTCAATCTGACTCACTCTCAATTCAAAATGTCTTTAGTTAACAAAGCTGCACCAAAAGGATTCATGGGAGTTGATTGCTGGTCCTAGTGGCACATAAATAATGCTCAACACCAAAATAATTTGGATAACTTTTATGCAGTTTACAAAGCCACTGCATGTTGCCTCTCTGTGTTTTTCTAGGGGGGGTATCCCTGCAGCACTGGCAAGATGCGCTGCCAATTCACTGTGCAACCAAACTTGTTTTATTCTTGGGGTTGGTACGTAGCACCTTCTGACATGTTTGATGTGTTTGCGCATCTCGGTGTGATTTGGTGTACATAAATAACACAACTCTGAATATCTGTGTGTGTACAGTAGGCTAAGGAGGGAGACATGCGAATGTTCTTTCTGCAGCGCTGTCTTGTTGCCGCATTTCTTGCTGACAGGTCTGATCAGAAAGTGATGACAGCCTATGATTGTCAAAATGGCTGTCGTTGAGTGGCAGCTCGGCTTTGGCGCTTCCTTATTTTCCACTTCCCTTCCCCCGGGTTTTGTCACATCTCTTTCCCAGCGGTGGGGTTGGTTTAGCTCAGAGTGAAGGTAAGAGGAGACGCGTGGAGGCAGAATGAGGAACTCAATCTCGGCGCGTTGCGTTAAGGCCATTGTAGATGTCACACGTTAATACTATCTCAGCGGTGGAGAAGCGAGCCAGATAGTGACAGTGTGGGAGTTAAACCAGGAGTTGGAGAGCCGAGTTTGGCGAGTGTCTTGACAAACAAAGCAGAGCGTCTCCTTGCATTGTGTGCTGGACAGGTATGACAAGAGCAATATGTGTAGTTCCACTCGAAGGATGCTCAAACCAAAAGCCTCGAATGGTGCACCAACAGATACATTTCACAATAAAGTTCCTTTTCTATTTAAAGGATGGAGTGCTTTTAAGACTATTAGATGCCCTATAAAGGATTTAAAAAGAGCTTACAGGTGATCTTAAGAGAAACCATGCATTTGTTCTGCAATTTGCATGTTTAGTACTTAGTTTTCTGAATAAATCATCTTCTATCCTTTCATCCAGCATAGTTTTTGAACAAAGTATGGAATTAATGTGCACATTTTTCAATGAACGTCCTGGCAAAGGTCAAGGAATTCATCAGTTTTTGAGAAGATACATTAAGAATTTCAGAGCATGGGTCTGAATTTGAGTGTGTCCCACACTGCATTGAACAAAGTTGTTTAAAGAGCTTCAAATGACCTTTTCCCTACATTTATCAAATGACATACAGCGGCAATTTTGGGGAAACTGACTGAACTTCACTGATCTAACAAACACGTGTTTTGTTACAATAGGCAGTTTTCCATCCAAATGTAGCGCAAATGTAACAACATTTCCAGAAGTTCTCATTTGGAGTTTATGGCCCGCTGCCGTCTTTTGTCTCTCCAGTGAAGCATAAACTTCAGTGGATGTTTCAGTCACATTCATTATATATGTCATGATTTAACCGCTTAGTCTGTTTTCAATTAGTTTTTATCGATACCCCAACTTCTCTACCTCAGCTAAGCATAAAAACTTCTTTGTGATATTTTACATTTTATAAAAACAGGTAAATGGAAATTAAATCATTGCAGCTTCACCCAAGTGCTCAGGTATGCAGTGAGCTAAACACACTTACAATAAAGCCTGAAGACGGGAGCTGTCCTTTGAGAAGTCTTCAATGGAAGCATTTGTTAAACTGATATTGATTACATATCATAAGAAAATGAGATACCATGAACATTAGGTGTTGTAGAATGAGTTAGTACAGTGAAGAGGAAACCGGATTGACAAAAGCAGCTGTCAAATTAGTAACATTGTCTCTCATGTGAAGTAGAAAGAAATCCCCAGTGAAAGATTAACATGAATTTTCCATAGAAAGTACAACACTGTAATTAATCTAGTCCACATACGCACGCAGTTGTCACTTCTCATTCTGTAATAAAAGTTATTCTTTTAAGTCACAAGATAAACATCTCAAATTCAGTCTCTTAGCTTAGTTGTAATGGACTGAGATTAGATCTACCCAGATGCAAATGAAAATGAGATGAAAACATCTGTTTGGGTGTGTTTAGCTCATCAAGCTAACTCATCATATTAATACAGTTTAGTACAAAGTGCACACTTGTCACCATGCTGCCGCTCCTCCACCGCCCTCCTGTCATTTTTCCGTCACGCTATTCCGACTGTCATCATGATTGCTGGATAACTGTTAATTAAAGAGATGACTAACTCACTGCTAATGACAGGGACTTAATTTGGGGCTAGAAAATAGTGCCTTTAACAGTGTTAAACACTGTTAAAGGCGCAGCAAGAGAGAAAGAGGGAAGCCTGGTTTGACTTTGCAGGAAGTTGGTTGTGCCGTGGATCCAGGACACAACTTACCCTCAGTGGAGATGTTAGGCAAGGCACAAGTGACAGGCCAACATCCATCCGCCTCCTCAACTTGTCTATTTATATGTATATTCATATTCATGAGCTATTGGACCATGCGCTGTTGGCGATGCATTAAGCGTTATTGGAAAAACTGAATCTCAGTCCTTCCCCCCTGGCAACTGACAGAGAAAGATTGCTGTGCCCAAGTGACGAAGGACTGGCAGGGCCTGGTACTAAATCATTGTAGTGACGTGGGCAATGAAAGCAGAATCTCATCTCTGGACTTGCAAAAATGACTCTACCCTTCACTTTGGGCATTAAGTGGACTGTTGGTTCTACTATTAACACATCTCTTAAAGACGCGTTGAGCGTCTGTTTGAAGCCAGGCGAAAGAGGAACAGAAACGACGTGATAATTTGCGACTCATTTGCTTCATAACTCTTTCAAACTTTTCCTTACGTAAGCATTTTGAGTGAGCATCAGATAGGATGGCACTTAACCTTAAATAAAAACAATTTAAAAGTTAAAAAGACTTTGTAATTATGAATGTTTACTGCAACAAAGACAGCCTCACTGAGCACTTATTCATTGTACTTTTAAAAAATGTACTCATTGGTAAGATGATATTTCAGAAAGAATTGTTCTTTGTGAGTAAACAGAACAGTAGGAAAATATCCAAATATAGTAGCTGCCTCAAAACCTCATACAAAAGATGAAAAATAGATATTGTTATGTACAGTATATATGTGGATGAGTTGGAAATGGTGCAAAGTGCAGTCCATAGTTTGAGACACTCAAGTTGCAGCACAGGGTGCACTTTAATCAAAGTACCTTCTATTGAATTGGACTACTGTTTCTCTGAACAAAGGAAATTAATAGTTGGTCGTGTAGGGGTGGAAGAAGTATTCAGATCTTTTACTTAATTAAAAGTAAAAATACCACAGTGTGTAAATCTTGCATTCAAAATCTCACTCAAGTATTTGAGCTTATTTGTGCTTTGATGCAAAAGTATTAGCATCAAAGCACAAAAAGTAAAAGTTCAAATTATGCAGAGTGGCCCATTTCAGAATCATTTATATATTATATTATTGGTTTGTAATTATTGATGTGTTCATCACTTTAATGTTGCAGCTGGGTAGCTATATCTAACACAATATATCATAATTTACATTTATATTTTGTATCAATAATAAAAATCGACAAAGTATCTTGTAACTAATGCTGTCAATTAAATGTAGTGGAGTAGCTGTATAAAATGGAAATACTCAACAAAAGTACCATCAAATTTGACTTACTTATACTTGAGTAAATGCACATTCCACAACGTTCATGCGCCATGATATAAGAAACTATTCAATGAAAATCTCAAACTGACGGTGGTAAATATTTAAGTCACAGCCGCATATGTTTAGATTTGCAATAACAAAGGTAATATTTTTACTGCTGAAGAGAGATATATATATATGTATCAAAGCTAACAGACCACAGTGTGTACTGGAAGCAGTTCAATAAGAGTGCTTCATGCATGTCTCAGCATCAAACACTAAAGCCACAAAAATACCAAATAAACACAACACTGTGCACTGTGGTGAGAGCAGCAGGAGTCCTGTAGTCCACGACGCTAACGTTGCTGCACTGCAGCACTTGATCATCACTGACACGTGTCCTACTGTGCCTCTAACACAGTCCAATTCAGAGTGAGTCATCAAAATGCCAGTAGGCACAGGTGAGGAAAAAAAAAACAACCTACTGTCATGATACAAATGCCACTTCACCACCACAAACACCTCTCACTGCAACATCATAAAAACCTCAGACTAATATTGAGTCAAAACATTTTGTGTTCTCTAAAACAACAATATATTTGCGACAAAGCGGATGGATCATTCCGTAAATAAATCCCAGAGTAAGTTATCATTTTTGTTTCACTGAATTCAAAAATATTTTTTTATATATTTGAGTTAGAAAAGAAGTGCAATGATCTCATCCAATTTTTAATTTATTTAAAAAAAATACAACTTTGCAGCGGCTAATTATTACTTAAAACAGATTCTTCCACTTCCCTCATTGATTTTCAGCTTCCCTCTCTCCATTCCCCCCCCCCCCCGCCCCCCCCCTCCTCTCCCCCCAGGCCTCTGCACTTCCTTCCTCAGTTCTTCCTTCAAGCCTCTGACAGTAGTGCTGCACATAAAGACACTGCTACCTTTGCATAATGCGGATGCACCTTCTGTAGGTCGAATGAAGCTCCTTCGACATGTGTCAGAAGCTTGCCATGTAGGCTTGGACTAATGATGGCACAACGGCCAGCCCACTGCCCCTCAGCATATGCCCACTCTCACATATGAGTGTGAGAGAGTATGTGTGTGTGTGTGTGTGTGTGTGTGTGTGTGTGTGTGTGTGTGTGTGTGTGTGTGTGTGTGCGTGTGTGTGTGCGTGTGTGTGTGCGTGTGTGTGTGTGTGTGTGTGCGTGTGTGTGCAGGGGGTGCCAGGGTTCGTCATGCTGATTAAAAGCAACCCCCCCCTCACAAAGCCCCTCAGAAAAAGACAGCAGGGAACATGAACCACTGTCAGGTTGGCCCAGATGAGGACACAGGATCCGTGTCACCTGAATTTACCGGCCTAATATGACAGCCAAGTTGTGATCCCTTGTCTGGGACGTGTCACGTTTGCAGAGTTTGGGCTTATTCTCATGCAAATGATGTCAGGTTTGGACGGAATGTGAATGAGACTCGTCACACTGTCCAAGGGTCTAAACCCAACCGCATGACAGTGGTTTCTCCCACAGCTCAAGATGAAATAAATACGACATTTGACATTCAAACCTGGCAACCAACACCAGGAATAGTTCAAAATAATGAGGGATTTGTGAGAGGAAGCACAGCACAACGAATGTAACCTATTTACCGTTTCTTAGGTACTAAACAGCACGTACCCAAAGTCCAGTATGAACATGCAGAGTTTGTTCTTAAACACACACACACACACACACACACACACACACACACCCTGCTACTAGTGGCAACAGATTTGTTTTTCAGTTTAAATAGTCACCTTTTATTTACAAGAGCTGATTCATCAATTGTTAAATACAAAAAATAAAAATATTTTTTATAGTATGATCCAATTGTATGGATATGCATAATATAACAGTAACAGGGACCAATCGAGTACTTTTACATTGATACTTTAAGTACATTGTGTTGCTAAGATTCTGTACTTTTACTTGTAATGGAGTATTGCTACTTAAACTTCAGTAAACCATTTGAATGCTCTTTTCTGAAACGCTTTCTTATTGTGCGCTAATTTTTTGCAGTAGGCCCACTCCGCATCGAATAAATGAAATAATAAAATGGTGACAGTTGATATTTACATCTATTTATTTTTATATAAATGTCTTCATATTTCAGATACTGGATGGCTCCTCACATCACACCTGTGGGCTTTACAGCCACGGAGACGGGCTTTGATAGATCCTAAAAGACTCTCCATCCATTCAGCAGGCTGGCAGCCGTCATTATTCTCGAAAGAATCGACTTTGTCACTTCTCCATTCTTCAAGAGCCTCTCCCCTCGCCTGATGAATTATGTCGTCCGTATCTTCCAAAACAAGGCTCATTCCTGACAGGTACACAACACTTAACAAGATGGTTTTGACTGCCTGCAGATCTCAACGGGGACAAACGTGGCAGCAAGCAATCGGATTGAACTCTCTGTCCATGATGAGATGTCTCGGGTGATTTTAAACCTTCAGCTTCTCTTCAAATCCTGCATTGAGGCTTAATGTTTTTACAAATATTTAAGGTGCTATATTGTTTCTCTGTCAGAACGGCAGCAGCAGAAAGAAATGAGTCTGCCACTTCACTTTTATTTGTTATGTGAGAAACAAGTGAGTTCACTTCTGATTGATGTTTTACAACTTCAGACACCATCAAGGTGGAGTCATCATCTGGAATGAAGTGATTCATACTAATAATCAAGGATGTGAGCAATCAACCACACCTGAATATTCTTTAGCATCAGACTATTAGGGAAGCAACTAGCACAAGTAAGAACAATGAACACTAACAATAAGATATCATTAAATGATGAGGATACATTTATATCTATATTTAATAAATTAACTAGTTCTGACGATTATTTGATTAATCCTCAAATCATTTATCCTATATATCACATATCCTCGCAAATTTAATATCTTTGTGTTTTAGACTATATGTCGAACAAAACAAGACATTTGATGGTGCCATCTATAGCTCTGGGAAATTGTGATGTTCAAGTTCTGTATCACAAATGGCAATATTACTGGTTAATTGTTTACTCAAGCTTTATAGATCAGTTATAAGCCAATGGTAAGAACAACTTTTGGGTTGTGAAAGATCTCTTGGACTGAATAGACTTCAGAGAAAACAGCTGTTGAAGATCTGAACCCTAATCCACAAATGTATTGATTAACTACCATAATTTATAACAATATTATTCATTAATGGCTAGCTGATTCATAAAGCATTAGAAAATAATTTTGTAACCATTGCTAAAGCCATTAGCAACAACTTATAAACACCTTATAAAGCGCATCTTATTACAAAGTGATACCAATCCTAAATCCATTTCAAGTGTTTCAGTTTGATTTACTCACTAAAGTTTGTGTAAAAGTATCGTCTTAGTGTCCAGTCATAGTCCAGGTGAGTGAAGCTCGAAGTAGATGAATATGTTAATAAGGTCAGATAATGTGGCTTTTGATCAATGCTGTACACTCACAGCAATAAGCCTTAATTAAGACAGCAGTGAGTTGACTTTGTAGCCTTGTCTTGTCTTTTAGGGCCATCGGCAGCTTGAGAGGAAGATCTTTTCTGCATGTTAAAAGACATTATAAATAATATTTATATATTGATTCAAAGGTAATATTCTCCCCAGAATACAGTAATTTACATATCATTTCTGTTTCCCCTAGTTCTGAAATCAAACCTACCTAAAGTGAACTAGAAGAACAGAAATGCGGTTCCAGTAACTGTTCTCCATCTGAAACTGCTTTCATGAAAGCATTTTATTCAGCCGCATGTTCTCCACGTAGAGGAGAGGGCTTTTTCTAGATATTCTTCCCTCTAGAGAGCACATGTGTTTTCAAAGCGAGGTCTTGTCATACAGAGCTGTGATCAACAGAAGGTTGCCCAGAAAGCAGCGAGGGGAGACAAGCGAGCACGAGGTTAATTCACCAAATCCATGCTGTCGGCATGAGTACACATGATACGCATGTCACAAGGACTCACTGCTCGCACCATCGTGTGTGCATCTCGCTGACGCGTAATACTTCATGCATGTACAGATGCTAGCACTCAGTAGCAGAGCAGCTTACTGTGACTCAAAGCTCTCCATTGTGATTATTATAAATGGATAACAGGCTGCATCACGACAACACTTGTCATAAACACCCTTTTGTTTAACATCAGATTTGTGCTGCTGTCTCGTGAGCTCTCTGCTCACCTGGTAATGGTGATGACATGGAGCCAATTTATTTTGTGTTTGCTTTAAAGCAAACGAGAGTCACAAGAAGACGAACAAAACAAATCGACTGCCTGACAAAGTCGTGCGAGGAGCTTTTGTACCCGCTGTGACAAGACAAAGATGGCTTGTTTTAGAGCCCATGTATGAGACATCAACAACATCATAACAAATGTGTTGATCCTGAATGGGACACCTCAAATGGAGATACTTTCTTTTTTTGGCTGATTATAAAGGCAAACTAGAATTTCAGCTTCAGGGTCAGTTGCAGTTTACATTCATGACCACTAAAGTCTGATCAGTTCATCCTTGAGTCCGGGTGGACTTGAGTCCAGGTGGACTCAAGGATTTAGATTTTATGTAAACCTCGCAATTTGGCTAGTAAAATTAAACATGTGTGTTCTGATGAATTCCAATGTTCCAATGTAAATTTATTCTATCTGCCAAATTGACTGTCTTCACCGCACAATTCAACAACTACAGCTTATTTTGAAGAAAATGTCATGCACAGAAATTAAACTGGGTAGTTAAGTCTATTATGCTTTTTTCTGACTGTATGAAGTTTTTCTAAACTTTCTTAATAGAGACAATTATTATTTATAAAAAAGAAGTTGAAGGTCCTTCCAAATAGTTTTTATATCTTAATTGTGTTACTGACTGTTAACATGATTTAACTTTCTGTACATTAGCTCCTGCATGCTGCTGTCTATTCTATTCTCTGTCCCTCTCTCTGTATTTCTCACTGCTGCTTCTTATGTTTCCCCGCCACACAGAGCACACAGCGAGGCACTGGAACTCTATTGTTTCTTGGGAAAAAAGCCTCAGGCTAGTGTTCAAGAGCTGCGTGGGGTGGGAGCATGTCGACTTAAATACCTTCAGTGGAGACATGCCATGGCCTCTTTTATCAGGTGTCTCACTAGCTGAACTATAAAGCTCAGCTCTATGTTAAACCACAAAGTCAAATCCTGTTTTTTTTATGACAATGTTTTATTCACTTTTTTCCCCCTAAAAGGGATTATGTCTCTATTTGAAATTGTTCATACACATTCACTGATTTGGGCTCATCGAGGCGTCTGAATTGGAAAAACCTCACTTTCATTTAACGCTGTATGAAAATCTGTCATACTAACAAGGTGCCATGTAGCAAAAGAAATATGCAAAACACGCTCAAAGTTGTGCTCACGAGCCACCAGACTTCATGAGAAAATGTGTGCTGAATTTTCACTCAGGAGGGGTACACTGTATGCAGAGAGTGTTTGACCATCAGCCTACCAGCCAGTTGAACCAGGCCTTTTGCTCTACCCTTAAATATAAAAGCCAAAATGGAAACATTTTGTTTATTCATTAATGCAGCAAGCCATGTCTGCTTCATAAACTTCCAATGGCTTTCTTCTTGTAACACCTGCTGGTACATAACTGTAACTGTAAACACAAAGCAGCTACCAACGAGGAATAGTTTGGCATTTTGAGAAATACGTTTATTAGCTTTCTTTCTGACAGTTAGATGAGAAGATGGCTCCCACTCTCATGTATGCACAGTAATTATGAAGCTGCAGCTGCTGGTATGCTTAGCTTAGCATTAAGACTGGAATTCCTTGCTCTGTCCGATAATAACAAAACCTCCAAAGCTTACTAATTAACACAAGCCTTATTGGTTTAATCTGCACAAAAACTCAGGTGTAAACACTGCAAGTTGTGGTTTTACGAGGTGTTATGTGACAGATTACTTAGCTGGCTCGGCAACCAGACTGTAACAACAGGACTCCAGGAAGTTACTGTGTCTTGACAAGTAAAAGGTCAGCACACGACTCTTAGTAAAACAGTTTTTGTTACATTTGAAAGTTTAAGTTAAAAGTGGGTTTGTTTTTGAAAAGTGAAAAGTAAAAGATTTAATCACCCAGCATACCAACCTGTTCTCATTCCCAACTCGTCACATATGGACACTTAGTCAGGACACCTTGGTGTCACGTAGGCTTAGGCAACAAAACTATTTGGTGATTTAGTAAAACAGTGGGTTGGATTAAAATATGTGTTTTTTACGTAGCCTAAGTTACTTACATGACTTTAGTTAAGTACTACATTTTTTTTACATCCAACCACCCAACCTCCGCAACTTTGTCACTCTTCATAACGCGCCACTTGACTTCAGGAGCATTTGCTCCGAGCGGATGGGTTCACGTTGGAGTTAATTGGAAGCCCGGTGCCTCTGATACCGATGCTAAAATGTTCCATGAGTGTTGGTATCGGACTCAGAGGGCTGTAACAAAACGTCGATATTTGACGTCCAGGAACATGAGTAGGCTGATTATACACTCTATGTCTTCTAAATTACTTGATAGTTACAGATACTGCCTATAAGATTCATCAACAATTGAGAGGCAATTTGTGTCCAATTTTGGTGAAGAATTTAAACAGATCGTATTTCTGGTTAAGGCCTCTGCTAGTTAGGTAATGTTAATTGTATGTCAGCCAAAGGACGAGGAACATTCTTTGGAGCTCTGAGCTGGCTCACCTCTCTCCCTCCTCAGCTTTGATTTGACGACACAGCAGTGGACTCAAACCCTGCAGACTGTTTCCCCTATTCAGCCTCCTGCTATCCCTTAAAAAGTAATGAGGGAGTGCAGTCTGGAAGGATCCGCTATCATCCTCACCCAAGGGACTCAAGCTCTGTCTGGCACCTGAGGAGACTGAGCTTGAAACCATGTCAGTCAGATATCACGACTCTGCAGAGTGATCTTTGAAAGTTGTTGCAGCACATATAGTTTCAAACACTTCCGTTCTCATGGGAGATCCTCAGATTAAGAAGAGCTGTGGCTCACAGTGGGAAAGCTGCTGCTCCCTCGGTGTGACCTGGAGATGGTCCAGAGTGTTGCAGCAAGCCCCCTTTGTAGGACAAAAATTTAGAGGATTTGATATGGCTGTCTCTGTGTTTGTCCAACTAAGACTAGCCAAGAAAGTGGCTCAGTTGGTGCATTATAATGAATCCTGCCACAAAAATGGGAGGTGGTGAGTGCCGGATTTGAACCTAGTGTTCCTCCCTTAAAGTGCCCGGAGTCGTTCAAACCCGACGCCCCTTTGAGCCCCTCAATCCCTCTAGAACAGTTCATTTATGCATACATCCAGAAAAAGTCAGACCAGCTGACTGTCTGCTTAAAGCCAGAGTACCGCGTCTGTCAGAGCGCTGTCAAAGTCCAGGCTGTCACACTGCATTGTATTTATGATCCTGACAGTAAAGTAGATGGTTGGATGGACATTTCAGTGTGATTTGGAATAGGGGCCTATTCCAGAACTACCTGTAGTGTGGTGACCACTTAAGTGATTCACTTTATTCTGTCCAAGCCACAGCTGGCATCCTCAAATCAGAGCTTAGTCAGTTTCAAAAATAGAAGCTCCACACATCCATCTTATAGTGAATTGGAGGGTATTTCTCCAATTTTGTGTTGTGCCAACCGCTGTAACTAATGCAAAACTATCCTTTAATCAAAGAATATCTGGGTCAGGATGCAATTTGTTAACTGCCAGGTGGGGTTAAGCCCCCTTTGTTTATAAAATAACAGTTAGATGATGATTTTGATGTGGAGCATAAAGCAACAATTCACAACTTATAACTTAACTTTTTTTTTTCAGCTTCACAGAATGTACTTTAGAGAAAGGGGAGGCTATATCCCAAGAGGTAGAGCGGGTCTTCCTTTAATCTCAAGGTTGCCGGTTGGCCCCTCCTATACACATGTCAAAGAGTCATTGAGCAAGACACTGAACCGAGTAGCTCCAAACGGCCTTGCGTGGCAGCTCCGCCCCTAACGGTGTATATAATAATGTGTCTGAATGAGATTACAAATTGCAATGCGCTTTATAGAAGGTAGAAAAAGACACTATATGAATGCAGTTACCATAGTCTTTCTTAAAATCTATAAATACAATTATTACATTATTGAACAAAATATTGGCAAGAGTTCGTCTGATTTTGTGTTTCAGGTTCAGTCTGTCTGGATTTCACACTCTTCCAAAAACAGTCAATCAACACCACAATTTAATCCATGACATGGAGTTTATTTTACAACTGAGGATAAAAGAATGCCATTCTGAATAATCGGGTTGATGATAAAACCTGAAAATCTATCATTGGGTGAGAATTTATTTCTTCAATGTTATGTACAGGACCATGCATCAGAGCAGATGCCATTAAAAGTCTGTCATTTTATGTAAACCTCATCAAAGGACCTACTTTTCACTGAAAAAGGACATTGTGGTCAGACAATATTCTGTAGTTTTATACATTTCCCCCCATATTTTTCTAGAAAATAACATTATAAAAATGCACACAGTACAAATAATGTTGAACTGTAAAGAGCAAGATATCCTGACACACATGTATACATACTTGCTGATTATTCATACAATAACTTTAAACTTCATTAATTTTACAACTGTAGCTTCACAATAATAAAATTGGTAGCCTACTAACGCAAATACTGTACATGTTGAAACAACCAGGAAATCATATTTTACTAGAAAAAACAATGTTCTAAATATTTTGTAAGAATTTCTGGGATTTACTGACAAATACAAAACAATATTATTAGTTAGTCCCCAAATTGAAATGTTGATCAAGAGATTCAAAATGAAAAAGGTGATGTGTCATTTTTACAATTTCTTCAATTTACACTTCCTTAAAGTGCTGAAATCATCTTAATATTTTAAAACAACACCTTTCACATGGTTACTGTCATAACCATTTACCTTCATTTAAACAGCTAAGCCTGCAATTTAAAAAAAACAAACAAACAGGGATATCAGTTTTGTAATCATGGTTGAAATTTCATTAGACATAATATGCTCACTGTTTTACATAAACACATGCACAAACTGTCTCATAAATAATATGCAAGTTGTGTTGAAATATATTTTTGAAAAAAAATCATTCAAAATCAGTGATCAAAATAAGAGCGAGGTCCAGTTTTAAATCAACAGATGGACTTTTCCCAAAGGCTCAGATTAGATGCAGTGCATTAGGAAAGCAACAATCAGTGCCATGGCTGCTGCACCAATTTGGTACGTTTATGTCACCAAAAAAATGCTACTTTTACAACTTAGCTTCGAGTCTCTGCAGCGCAAGGTCCTGTCATTTATGGATAGCTGAATAACTACAGTATCAACCATGTTGTCATTACGATATGTGTCAATACAGTTGTGGCACCATCTGTTATGACAGATTGTAGCTTAGAGTTATAGTGCAACGGTAATCTGTCATGCTATCAGCTTCTTCATTGTTTATCAAACTTTTCCAACTCTTTCACAAAGATAAGATGGTCCTCAGGCGACTTCCCATGTGTTTTGCAAAGGTGCAATTTGATTGCATGTTTGCTCACAAATGTCCGATTGCACAGTTTGCACTGATATATTGAGACAGTGTCTTCTTCTGTAAGTCCAGAGGTACTAAAAGTCTTGTCCTCTATTCTGCTGACTGCTTGCTGCTCGATTAAATCTATGGAAAGCTTTGAGAGGTCCTTCAGGGTAAACCCAAGGTGGGACTCCAAATGGTGAATGTAGGAGGAGGGAGTCCTAAACTGGGAAGCACAGTCACTGCACAAAAACAGAGGTTGGCCAGACTCAATATTTTTAAGGAACTTTGTTCCCCCTGTCCGCTTTAACTGGTATTTTACATTGGCCAGCCAATGTGAGATAGTAGTCATGGAGAGACCAGTGAATTTACAGATGTGGACGCGTTCCTGGGGTCCCAAGTCACTGACCACCAACTTTCCATCAGCAGTCTCTCTAAGACTAGAGACAAACTGGGCCTGGAGAATCAGGAGGTGCTGGGGATTCCAGTTTGACTGTCGGCCCTTCCGTCTTTGGATGGGAGACAACTCCTCCAAACTGTCCTCAAAAGTACAGCCATCGAGGTCGGATTTCTCAGAGACGGAAGAAGGGGTCGTAGACTTTGGTGTCAAACGACCCGTCAGGTTTTTTACCATGTCTGAAATATCCATCAAAGCATTCTCCCGAAGGAGCGGAGATGAGGACTGTGAGAAGTCTTTGAAAGCTGGTTTGCTGTTGTTCACGCTGCCATTGTTGTTTGGTGGAGAAGCACCTGTAGGTGTACTTCCATTGGTGTTTTTGGATTTTGTCAAGTCAATGGGCTGATCATCATCATCATCATCGCAGTACTGACTCACAGGCTCTGCTGACTTAACCTGAGCAGAGCTGCTGTTGATCTTGTAAAGCATCGCAAAGGGGTCTACGAACGGAGTGGCCACTTTTGCAGCTTTGCCTAAGTGGTTGTTCATGATAGACTGCAAAGCACTGAGAGGGTTGACTAGTGGTTGTTCAGGTGAGTGGTCCGTGATGATGCTCAGGTTATTGCAGCCATTGCTTACAGGCTTTTTTGGTGAATCAACTTCACTTTTTATCTGTCTCTCTATTTTACTCGCTGTCTGCTCGCTTTCTTTGCCTCTGTACTCAGTCTGGACCTCTACTACAGTTTTTTTCGCTGACCGTAAGCTGTTTTCTGGATTGGGTGAAACCTGTTTGTCTTTAGGATTTGGCAATGGAGACTTTAGAGACCTGCACTTACTATGTACAGGTTTTTCCTCTTTTTCACTTTTTACTGAACTTTTCCCGGTCACTTTCTCAACTAGCTCCTCCATTGCCAACACATTGCTCTTGTGACTTGGGGGTGGAGAGGGGCTATTTGGTGAATGGATCAGATTGCTTAATTCAGAGGACAGTACCTTCAAACTCTTGCTGCTGAATAAAGGTTGAACTTGTGCACATGACGGCAAGGTAGACTTCAAGGATCCATGGAGTTGATAGGCGGCATGAATGCTGGGGTATCCACCCCAGGTTGGTGAGCCTGTTTGGGCCTTGCTGATTGCACTTGAAACTGTATTCTCTAAAGACTTCAGGATGTCCAAGCCACCTTTAGGTGTCTCTTCCAAGTCTTCTTCTCTCAGATATTGGTAAGATCTGGCTTTTCTAGGTTTGTCAGCTTTTTCAGGAGGATCTTCTTTCTCCTCTTTTATTTTTCTCTCTGGTTCCATCCCTTCCATTTTCTCCTCCTCTGCCTCTTCATCTTTCGTTTCTTCGTTTTTCTCCTCAGGGCTAGTGGGCTGCAATGGGGAGTCCGGCTGCGACTTCCCATTGGGTGCCGGGAGTCGTGTTGTAGTCGGTGGCAGAGGAATTGATTGAAACTTCTCCTCAATGACAGGATCAAAAACTAACTGCTTACCCTTTTTAGAGGCTGAATTGGTTACTTTGAGAAAGTGCCCTGTGACCATCATATGGGCTGTTAGTTGCTGCAAGGTGTCATGTGAACTACCACATTCCATGCATTTGAGAATTTGAGCCTTGCGTGCCTCAAACTGCCAAGTATAACTGGCACCATTTTGGTAACCGTATCGATTGTTTGGAGTGACATAAGGATTGGCCACTTTTTGGTCTTTGTGAGACTCTCCCAAGAGTATGCCAGATGAGACAGACTCTGGCGAGCTCGGGGACATCAAGTCTTGAAATGCTCTTTTTTTGGTTGGGGGTACCAGCTTTGAGGTGAGAGCTGGCATTGGTTCTTTTAGAGGCACTTTCTGATAGTGTTTTGTTTTGATCATATGAACACTGAGGTCTTGCAAGGATTCGAAAGAATGGCCACAGTACATGCATTTAAGAACTTTTTGGGCATCTTCTTTGCCTTCCATCTCCAGCAGAGAACGCTTACGTGGCTTGGACCACCTCCTGCTGCGATCATCCTCGGTATCTTTATTGTCATCCCGGTAGTGGCCCGTCTCGTTCATGTGCACTGTCAGGCCAACCAACGTGTCATAGGCACCACTACAGTCCTTGCACCTGAACTTGCTGGCCCCCGTAAACACAGGGCCATAGAGCTTATTGTTTTGCCTGTAAAGCTGCACGGTGCTGAAAAGGCTTGGCTCAGGAAGCAGTTGGTATGGGGTATGCTGTAGGGTTTTGGCCAATGCTGCCTGGTGCCAGTCATAAGCTAACCCTCCAGAGCTTACACTGGTGCCACTGTTGCTCGAAACTGCTCTGGTGTTGGTACTGCTGATGGTAATATTAGTGGTGGCTGAGGAATTGCTAGTGCTACATCTGCTCTTCAGATGGATGTTGCCTGGGCTGTGACTGTTCAGGAACCCATTGCTCCCTTTGTGATTGCTTCCATTGTCATTGCTGGCTGCGTAATTGTTCCCTTGTTTACTTTTTAGCATGTCCATAGCAATGCTGGACCAGGAGGCATCCGAGATCAGGTTTGCATAGACAGTTTTCATTTTGGCCAGACTGTCCTGTAGCGAGAGGCCATTGATGGGCTCTGTGCTCTCCCCTTGCTTCTCCTCTACCTTTTCCTGATCAATGAGGGAGGGCGTGGTCTTAAGGTCCACCAGATGATCACTGGTGGTGCTGAGTGGAGAGGCATACCCAGCATCTGGGTTAGTGCCATTGCTGAGTGGAGAGTTTTGGCAGCTATAACGATCACCTGCGTCCTCGTCATCGTTGAAAAGATAGTCTGCATCTTCTTGACCATCCAGGGAAAGGCCGTCATCTTGCAGATGTTCCTCTTCATCGATCTTATCCCCTTTAAACTCGTCCTCAGATCCATAAGCTAGAAAACACAAAAAGAGCGGAAAGTGAATTAGATATTGTTTATACACACATTTTTGATACATTAGAATAACACCAATTATGCATCTACTGCCCTTAATATATGAAGGTATCTGCAATAATCCTAAAGAGATTTTTGTCAATTTTCCCAGCAGAGGACACAATTTTGCAATAATAAAGTGGCAAACATCCATATCTTGACAATGACAAATAGTCCTCTTCACTGCGCTGCCTAATGAAGCTATTGAACACTACAGCTCAGCAAGGGTAGAGAGCGATGAGCCACAGGAATGTTTCTGCTTAGCTTAAAAACTGTACACAAGCAACATTTTAAATCATACAAAGAACAAATCCTCAGCAAAGATGATACTTATTAATCATATAAATGAGATATGTTACTTCCCAATGCAAATACAGAAATGTTTTGTCTCTTCACAAATATGCCTAATATGCATATGGAAAATATGCCTCTGATTGCTCTGTTAACGACTCACTTTGGTGCTGCCTTCACAACATATGCTGAATGCTCACAATGTATTAAAAAGATGAATTTACTGCATATGTGCAAACATTTCTGTATATTCATCAAATACTGTAATAATATATATATATATATATATATATATATATATATATATATATATATA
The DNA here is from genome assembly GCF_023349555.1 of Cebidichthys violaceus. NCBI lineage: Eukaryota > Metazoa > Chordata > Actinopteri > Perciformes > Stichaeidae > Cebidichthys > Cebidichthys violaceus. The sequence continues at coordinate 272,973 of NW_027176850.1, forward strand.
TATATATATATAAATATATATATAAAAGCCAGAGCAGCAACTCTGTGTAGAGTATTTCATTGTCTATTTTGTTGCTGTATAGTGGCCACAGATCTGTGTCTGACACTGATTTGCTCTTTTCTTCCAACATGCCACACATACTATGGATTCACAAGTAAGAGATAGTGGAGAGAAATGCCAGCTGCATCAGCCTTGCCAAGCCATGGTTGGCTGGAGTCAACTTGGCATCGGCTGTGGAAGTCCTCACAGCGTGATGCAAGGAAACGGCCAGTGGACATGACAAGCCGTGTTGTTACTGCCTATGCTCCCAGAGTACTCACAGCTTCAAGTGTGCCATTTTAAAAGAAGTGAGAGAGAGAGAGAGAGTTATAGTATCAGTGGGAAATGGCTGCCCACTCAGTAACTGTCAACAATTTTCACAAATCATTTGTTTCTAAAATTATTAAATCTGCATTAAAAAAATAATAATCAGATGACCAAAATCAAAAAAATAAAGACATTTAAGGGAATAATTCTCTACAACAGTAGAAAGATGAAAAGGTTTACATTATGATCCTGGAACCACATTAAGAGAGAAACATTACAGAGAAGAAGGGAGAGGGAGAACTGGAGGGTTAAATATGCTAAGGCAGCTCCCCCAATCCATTCCTCGTAAGATGCTTGTCTGAGGTGCCAGAATCAGTCTCCAGTGAGGAGGCAGATGTGCTGTCAGCTTCAAACAGCATGTAGCTCTCTATCCCATAATCGGAATGGACATAATACCTGATGTTTGTGAGGTGCCAGTTACTGCTGCCTGGGAAAAGCTGGAGGTCCAACAGCTGCAACTCTCAGCATTGTACGTAAAAGTGCATGTGAGAGAATGTTGAAATGTACAACCTTCCTCTTCTTAATTAAACTATTCCTGTGCTAGTTTCTCCTCTTAACTGCAAGCTTGTAATTATATAGAGGCTCCACTGAAAACATCCACTTGAGTTGGTCACTAAATTAGAAGGTTTTAACCTTTGCAAATGCAGCTGCACAGCTTTCTTTCAACCTGTCTCGTTAAGATGCAGGCCCACTGTATTGAAATAAATGCAAACCCGAACCTATTCAAAATCAATGCGGTGAGAGTAGTTAAAGACAAAGCAGCCAAGCTGACAAAGTGATAGAAACCTGACAGCAGTACACACACACACACACACACACACACACACACACACACACACACACACACACACACACACACACACACACACACCGAAAGCACACTGACACTAAATTCTAGTCTTTCCCTGCCATCCTCCGTATGTTGCCTTGACAGGCATCAGTGTCAGGAGTGTGTCAGTGTCAGCCCGAGGTGTCAGTGTCCACGCAAACAAGCCAGAGAAGAGGTGGGAGGGGAAAGTAACAACAACAAACACAAGTCAGCCATTTTTCTTCTTCTTTTTTTCAACCCCTCGCATGAAGCCTCCTCCTTCACCATCTGTGTCAGAAAAGCTGCGGGTGCCACCGCCGGCTAATAAGGCAATCAGAGATGGAAAAGATGCTGACACGGCGGCTTTCGAGCGTCACTCAGAACAAAAGAGGAAGAGGAGAGGGAGGGAGCGAGGGATAGGGAGGGGATTAAAACGGGGGTGGAGGGGAGGAGTGGGGGAAGGTGTCTGTTGTGGTTGTCAGTCAAAAACGTAAGCCCACTTTGTGCTGTCAGGGAGGATAGGGAAAAGAGGGGAAGTTTTGAAAAGAGAGGAGAAAAGATGTGTTTAGGCCAGCGAACAAGAGATGTGTGTGTGTGTGTGTGTGTGTGTGTGTGTGTGTGTGCGCGCATATTTAATAGAAAAAAACAAAACAGGGAAACAAGTTGAACTGCATCCAACAAACTAAGTACAAGATCAGGACAGAGAAAGTGGTGGAATTTATACTATGTGCGCGAGTTTATAGGTGTGCGCAAGATAGGTGTGGCTGATCACTTATCTATGTGTGTCAAGTGTTACAGTGTGTCAGGTGCATGCAGGGATGCAATGTTGCTGGCGGGGGGGGAGGCGAAGCCATCTGCGTCTGGAGAGGAGCCTGTCACTATTGTTGTGCCCAGAGTCCAGGATTTCTTACCGCAGACAGGTGACACCACAGTAGGACAACCCCCCAGTCACACACACACACACACACACACACACACACACACACACACACACACACACACACACACACACACACACACACACACACCTTGCTTTTCATACTCATTTGAAAGAACAAATGCGACTGAGCTGAGAAAACAATGTCCTTGCTACCAAAGCACATGCAACACACATGCGTGGATCATGCCTGGACTAGGCCTTGATATAGAACCTCAATACTTTCTAACTGAAAATGTGTCCATAGCAACGAGTATCAAAAGTGGGCATTGAATATCTGGTCAGATTCATAAGCTTGCTTTTTTATTTTCTAATTGGATAGTTATTGATTTAAATAATTTTGCCATTTTGGGACTGAACTTTATTCAAGTAAAGTTTTTGTGTGGCTGCATTTGTTAAGAAATGTAACATTTTGAGTCATTTGGCAACATTTGTAAAATGACATTTTTTTTTAAATAAATAAATAAATCCTCAAAGTAAGGGATAGCAAAAGAGTGAAAAATTAAAATTTGGTATTTCATCACCAACATTATCTAAAATCTTGCCTGCACACACAGTTGAAAGAATTATTAAAACAGAGAATTCATTTTCAATTTAAAGCTACATTAAGTATGACTTTGATTGCCCAATAACACAAAATGTTAAAATAAGTTTGTATTATAGTGACAAATCCAGGAACACTTGGTTGGTGTCAGACATACTGACCAGTTCTCAGAGATAACATGAGATGGGGTGAGTATGACTGGGCACTGGGCACTTTTTTCTTTTTACCCCCCTTTTTTTGTTTTTCATACACACCCACACAAAACGCACACTTTCCCCTCTAAACCTTCTTCATTTATTCATGTTGTCTAGGAGAAGAGGGCAATCCCAGCTCTCATTTGCAGTGCTAATGTCCAATTCCGCCAGCTTTCACCCTGCTGATTTACCCCTCGTAGCCGGCCGCTGCATTCAGAGCGGGGCGGCCGGCGAGGCTCACACCGTTTAGTGGCCCTTCAAAATGGGAGCTCCGGTGTGGCAGTCTTATTTCTCTCTCCCGTTTCGCTTTGTCACCGGCCCCTCCATTCCCTGCCACTCACCTCTGATGGCTTTGGACAGGCCTGATCAGTGTGTGTCATTGACCTGGACGACGTGCATGAGTGTGTGCGTGTTTCAGCAGAGAGAAGGCTGTAAATAAAATGACATTATTATTTCCTCTGTCCTATCATGTAGAAAAGCCAATTATGGTAATACTTAGTATGTCAGGCAATCTCTGTCTCTCTCTGCTCTCCCCCGTCCTCTTCATTCTTTTCTCCTCTCTTTCTCCAGGATAGTCGTGGCTGTGGTTTCATAGGACCTGACAGTCTTTGGACTACTCTGCCGACAATGTACACTGAGGCAAACTGGCACAGAGCAACAGTCTCCTCTCAGCTTCAAGACAATACCCTGCTAACGGAGCCTTTCATATGATTCTGCATAACAAGTTGCCGTCGGAGGAACATTTCAGATCTACATTGTCAAAATGATTAGAAAGTCGGTGAAATTATAAACTAGAGACTGGATTTTTAACCCGCAGCTTGTGTGACCAGACATGAAAAAGCCTACCGAACAGCTCTCCTCCGCGGCCCCACCCTCCACTAACCCACATGGAATAGTCCGCCATATGGCACAATAGCTCCAGGGCTTCTAATAGCTTGTGTGTCGTACAAATCCACCTTCTCAGCTTCCACGACTCTTCCGGTTGAAAAAAAAACAAAAAACAGCTGGTAAAGTCTGCTCTTCCTGCTGGTAGCTATCTGCAGACAACATTTTGAATTTGATTATTTTTTTAACTGTGACTGCAGACCTTGTGTCACTGCTTTGGATTCTTTATAAAATATGAATGAAGAAAAATGACCTTTTGTGAAACTTTCGACTGTCCTGAGGGCTTTCACATATGTTCCCAAATAATTTGCAATTACTTGAACTCATATTATGCTAATAGCCTTTTTAAATGGGTCACATAGACAGTGCATTTTTACCTCTGGCTCAGCTTCATTAGACCACTACGAGTACGATGTGTGTATATATACTCAGTGTGACTGAGTAAGAGCAAATGATAGCTGCTCACAGAACAGACCAGCGATTAAAGAAAACTGGAATCTGGAGAACTGCAGCCATTTCCTTCGAAAGAAAATGATTTCCAGTTCTTTTCTTGTATTGTTGTGCGAGTTTCTCCTCTCCCCCCCCCCCACCCCCTTTCCTTTTTTTCCGCCGCTGTTTGTTCAGATCTCCCGTGAGCCAGTTTCGACACGCCATGACAGTGACTGTGGTCTATAAATCACCTTTTCCCTGAACTGTCAGTGCCTGCTTGCTCTGAGATGAAACAACAGCCATTAGATCATCGGCGCGGCAGATTCCAGCCTTTTCTACTCTGCTTTTCAGCCAAAACCCCCCACGCCCAACAATCGAACATTTCTCTGGTGCTGCACACACACCATCTGGTTTGTTTTCAGGCAAAGTACAGAATCAGATAATGCATTACTAATGCTAATTAAAGATGATGCGAGTGAGATTTACACAAACCCAATGCCAAGCGCTGATTCAATGTAGGCTGCTTCAGACAGATGCCATTTGTTAAACAGATTCTTTTAGAGAAAATATTGTCAGTTTCTTTACCATCCTTAAAAAGTTAGCCTAGGAAGAAAGATTTAAATATCAGTATTGTCGTAATCTTCTTTTATAGTTTTACACTTCGCCGGACTACACGTATCTTTAATTATTTAAGTTATTTAAGTTGTTCTATTTTGGTTTAATCAAGGGTGGCCGTTACATGACAGAACGTTGTTCCATTTAAACCGGGAGAGGATGAATCACAAAACTAACCAGCTACCAACCTAACAGAGTCCTCGTTTCATAGATGCCGTCTTTTGAATTCACCTGCATCGCCCCTGACAGTGGAGCTTCCTCCGACTAAACAACAGCTGCTCCCATCGCCTAGCAACAACCAGTTGATGGATGACCCCAAAGATGGATAATTACCATAAATCACTATGGTTGTGTGGAGAATAGAAGCAGAAAATCATTGTAGAAAAAACAGGCTGAACCACAGTTTAAACTAGTGTGCCTGGTGTTGAGGCTAACTTTGTCGCTCATGAATTTGTTGAATTATAGTCGGCAGTAGATTCCCCAGTTGGCAAGAACTGGCCGGTGAACCACATCAAAAGTGGCACTGGATTTGTCTATTGGGGTCATTTTGAGCTTTTCTTCAGAGTGGCCAGTGTTTCAGACTGTATGAATAGGGTCTGTAAAATGAAACCTGATGAAATGACTCATGGGACTAAACCTGTCCTGAAGGAGTAGGGACAAAGAAAACAAAGTGGGCAGAGGAAGGAAGAAAGGAAATGGCGAAGAATGAATGATGGCAACAATGATGAGTTTAGCGCCGCAAAGAAGACGAGGACGGAGGGGGGAGGGGAGGAGGAGGAGAAGCACAAAGAGGAAGTGTGTTTACAGTCTGAACATACGTGTTTATTTATGCATGTGTGTGTGAGGGAGTGTTGGGGGGACGAAGGTAGTCGGTGAGATACAGGGGGAAAGGATAGAATTAAAAAAAAAAGAGAAAATGAGAGGGCGTGGGGCCAAAACAGGGTCACAACCCAACCAGTTCGGTCTAGCCGAGTCCGGCTGCACAATAAGCCATCAATCAACCTTCTCCACGCTGTCAGACCTCCCCTCAATTCACAGAGGCCATCCACTTTGTACACTGCGGAGAAACAAAACATAAAGAAGGAAAAGAGACAGAGGGAGAGAAAAAAAAAAGTACACACACACACACACACACACACACACACACACACACACACACACACACACACACACACACACACACACACACACACACACACACACACACACACACACACACACACACACACACACACACACACACGTCTTTCTGGATCAAAACATTTCATCAGCTCCTCTCTACCCTTATCTACTTCTCGGTAAGACATTCAAAACGAACCACAAACCAGATAAGCAACACAAGACTGAACGCAATAATGCAGAGGACCTTGTGAGAACATGACCTCAGAGACAGACAAAGAAATCAGAACTTTAAAAACCATAAAGTCACTTCAGGGAAATTAAATAGAACCGCAAACCCTTCAGGGCAGGAAGCTGCTCAGGACAACCAAATGTCCTCAAACATTTTAGTGCTTTTAACTGCACGTGTCGCCAGGGAAATTCCAGCAATTGTGCACCATCAAAACTGTTATCCTTTATGCATCGCCACATTTTCTTTTTTCATTCTGCCCGCTTAAGTGACGAGTTAGAGCAGAAGTCTGGCGCTCCATTAAACAAAGTTCCACTGTTTCATTTCAACACTGGTTTAGGATTTAAAGCCTGATGAATAGCATAGGGGTGTAACAAAAAAATAAATAACAAAAGCATAAGCTGAACCACACAATAGTTTGGAGTGTGTATCTGTGCTGTGTGTGGAGCTTTTTTTTCCTTCTCCCTTCCTGATGACCATGGCAATAAAGTGACAAAAGAAGAAATGATGGGAGGGAGGAGGGATTAGGAGCTGAAAAAAGGTCCCTGGAGAAAGTCAGTAAATTATGTACTGGGCTCTCAAAGTGGACTAGTATCAGTAGCCATCTCACCCTGATTGCGTCTGTGTGCGACTATGCATGCCTGTGTGTGTGTGTGTGTGTGTGTGTGTGTGTGAGCGAACAATGGCTATGAACAGCTTCACAGTCAGAGAGAGAGAGAGGCAGGAAGAGAGGAAGCAATCCTTCAACAGAGCACAATATCAGACTGCGGACAGACAACTAACGGCTGGAAGGTTCTGGAAAACGAGAGAAGCCTGCCTCCCTCACATTTCAGCTCCAAATGCCGCCTCCCAAAGTGCCCTCCATCTAACACTAACACGCACACACTCACACACACATAAATGGCACCATAACTCTATATCCGCAATCAATCTGGGCTATGAAGACACATCCATCTCCAGTAATGTTAATGGGAGGGTTTTGGTGGTTGGAAGGGGGGTGGAGGACAGGGGTAAAACAGAGGGTATGCGACTGTAGGGCTGACCTCAGAGCAGTGTGAGGTAATACCTCTGTGTGTGTGTAATAGAGACAGAGTAAATGAATAAAAAGCGAGAAAAGAGCTGCGTGCATTTGAGCGTACGGTTGTGTATTTGTCTGCATGTCAGGGGGTCAGGTGTGTGTGTGTGCGCGTCAGTGTGTGTGGGAGAGAGACTGATGGCTGTCAGCTTGCATCTGGCAGAGAAAATAAATTAGGCTTATGAAGACAAATGAACAGGCTATGGAAAGAGTAAACGGGGGTGGAGGGGGATCACGACAGAGAGAGAGAGAGAGAGAGAGAGAGAGAGAGAGAGAGAGAGAGAGAGAGAGAGAGAGAGAGAGAGAGAGAGAGAGAGAGAGAGAGAGAGAGTGCAGGGAAGGAATGAAGAGGAGGGAGACAGAAAAGAAGGATATTGTGAGTACGTGGTGGCATGGATATGAAAGGAAGGAGATGGAGCGGCGTTGCCAACTAAGAGAGAGTTCCTTTCGGCAGCCAGTGACCGTTCATTAAGAAGGACGGGCACACAGACAGGCCTGCTGCTGGCAACAGGAGAAGCTTTGGCATGCAGCTTCTCTGCCTGCAAGGGAAACATATATATGGGTGTGTGTGTGTGTGTGTGTGTGTGTGTGTGTGTGTGTGTGTGTGTGTGTGTGTGGGTATGTGTGTTTGTGGGTCCACTGCCAGCATGTTAAAAATCAAGAAAATATACTTCTTTGCTTTAGTTGTGCAAGACTCTTCATTCTTTAAAGACAAGCAAACAAAAAAGCTTTTAAAGCCACAATGCAGCTTGGATATAATGAGTTATCACTGGGTTTGTATCTGTGCTGGAAGTGGCTCTCAGTGTGTGTTTCCTCTGCTTGTGTGTTGGTGTCAGCGTGTATCCATGTGTGCTCTATCTCCGCAGATTTGTCAGTGTCTATCCCTTGACACACTCCCCTCGTTGCGAGTGGAGGAGAGCTCTCGGGGGGCTTTGTCACGCGGCGGTCTGTTCTTTTCCTGAGGCCTGGCGCCCCTCGTTTGATAAATGACACATGTCATTCTGTCAGCCCCTGCCATCCGGGCTGGGAGGCCCCGAGCTGATGTATGGCCGCCCGGGCTAAAGGAAATCAGAGTGTTTTGGCAGCGCCCTGAGAACATGGCCTCTTATAAGGGGTATGCGTCTGTGTGTTTGTGCCTGTCTGTCTGTGATACTGAGTGCATGTTTAATTGTGTGTGTGTGTGTGTGTGTGTGTGTGTGTGTGTGCCTATTAGTGAGTGTCTGTGTACACGTGCATGTGTGCTTGCTCTCAACCTGTCAGGCGGACGGGCAGAGGGAGACAAATCATCGTCATGGCCGCCCCAGCTGTTCCCCAAATTTGGTGCGAGGAGGAGAGCGAGGGATAAAATCCTGCCGTTTGAGTTTTAAACGACTGATGCTTCCCAGAAATGAGACTGAGTGAGAGGACAAGTGGAGCTGAGCGCACGCACGCACACACACACACACACACACACACACACACACACACACACACACACACACACACACACACACACACACACACACACACACACACACACACACACACACACACACACACACACACACACACACACACACCGAATCAAAACTCCAATAGGAATCAAGCCAATCACAGAAGGAAGCAACAGACAGCCGGAGTGGATTTCTTGAAAACAAACATGCGCGTCAACACACGTAAACACACATGCTTCAGACGTACACATATGTAAACACACAAACACAAACTTTGGACAAGGCATTTGCACCTTAACCAACATAAAAAAAACAAGGACATGCAGGCAAAACACAACCATAACCATGTTTAAAGAAGTGTCAGTTATACCACATGTCGCCAGTATCGTTGGTAACAAAATCTCAAAAAGGTTCTCACTAAACTGTCTCAAGGTCCAGACCATCCTTACAGCTACACAGCAAACATATGCACAGACATTTCCCTGGTGGAGGACAGTCCCACCTGGAGGTTGTGAACTCTGTACGACCCGGTTTGATTGGGCCGAACTCCCCCCCCCCCCTCCTCCTCCTCTCCTCTCCCACGGAAAAGAAGCGGGAGAAGGGGAAAAAAACAGCGTCATTAAGCTGTGAGTGATGAGTGGCAGCCATGGGTGACATCCTCCCCTCTCTCTCTCTCCTCCACTCTCCAACTGCTTTCACTGTCTCTCTCTCTCGCTCTCCCTTTTTTTCTTCTCCATTGCCTTGATACTTTTCTCTCTCTCTCTCTCGCTTTATTCACCTCTCTCTCTCCATCCCTCAACCCCTCAAGTCATTTCTCTTTCACTCCTCTGTTGCTTTGCCTCCTCTTTTTCCACTCCCTCATCCCTCCCTCCCTCGCCCCCCTCCTCTTCTCTCCCTGGTTCTTTTTTGTCTGCTGTCACTCTCTTCTTCTCCCCTTTTTTTCACCCCTTAATGCCCCTCCCCTCTCTCTCACACACACACACACACACACACACACACACACACACACACACACACACACACACACACACACACACACACACACACACACACACACACACACACACACAATAGTGCCTCACTCAGTCTTGTCTAGCTCTCTGGCCCCGGTCATGTAGACACTCAGCTCCTCCATACATAATAGATCCCAAATATCCAGAGGAGGGGGTTCACATTATCACCCGCTCAGGATTGTGCCATCAGCACTGCTTCCACAGTGGCTCCACTGTCTGGCACCGCGAGGCTGACTGTAGTTTTAAAATAGTTTTAATGAATATGTGAAAATGTCTCTTTTAACCAACTTCTGTTCAGACAGGCCTGTCCAGTCGTGTGTGTTAATTTCCTGTCCCAAGGAGGGCACTTTTAACGGCTTAGCACAAGTTTTCAGGCTCTTACCGTGGGTGTTCTGAACTTTTATAATTGAACCTCAAAGCACAATGTCACATCTTGTCTTCTTTTTGGAAATGGAAGTAAGCTTCAAGTGTCCTAGACAAAAAAAATGCAGCCTTGTAATACATTGTAACACAAGAAAATACACAAAACAGGTTACTTTTTGTATTTAATTCAGATTGCTATAAAACAGGTCAGCATCTAAGCACAGAAGTCCATTTTAAAAATGAAATCTAGAGTATCCTCTCTCTGTCTGTTATACACCGTGGTGAAGTTACTGGAGGAGAGAGCGGAAGGAGATAATTGACTGAACTTGATCAACTTGATGTTAATCAGCGTGAGCCATTCTGCTCCTTGATCTTGTTTAGTTAGACCGAGTTTAATTAACCAATCCTGACATGCACATTCTCCCTACTGACAAACGCTGCGCCCTGTGCACACCAAGGGAACTTAACGTTACGGGTATTGTTCGGTGCTTCTTGTGTAAATAAAGTAACGAGACAAATTAACATGGTTGTTAATTACGCCGTTGTCATTTTACAGCCGGTCCAAACCTTTCCAGGGCTGAAATGCACTTCCAGAGTCTCTTTTTAAACAGCAAACTCTAATCATAAACACTGAAGCTGCAGCTCCTGTTTCTCACCCTGATACGTTTTTTTTGATGAAAGAAAAAGTCCAGACAGCCCAAAGCTGTTCTTATTCAGACTGAACTATCACAAACAACCTGTTGTTGGGTATGCCAGAGAACCCTCAAGCAAGCTGCACACATTTCTTCCTGTTTGTTGGGTCGAAGAATGATTGAACTCATGTCGACCCGTAACGTAAACTTTAACTTTAATCAGTTTGTATACTTCTGCCGTTTTGATAAAGTTTGATTTTTGTGAAAGTGCATTTATCTGGCCCTTTTCACGATGGCTATTGTTTATGCTGTTATTAATGTGTTCCATATATACATAAATCAAGAGATCCTTATTATATATCAAGCCTCAGCAAACTGAATAGTTTGGGGTTTTGGGCTTTGGTAAGTTGTGATTGAAATGATTCACTATCATCCAGAATTTTATGGACCAAAAGATTCATTGAATATTCAAGAAAATAATTGTCGGATTTATTGAAAAGTAAAATAATAATAATAATAATTGCAGCCTTCATTAAAATTGTAGCACACTAAATCACAATCAAATCAATTGATGGTGTGCCGTCCTAGTAGCATATTTTTGGAAAACGTAAAGCATATTTCAAGCTGATGATTTCTGCCCAGTTTGATGTAAATATTGTACCAGAGTCATCACTTCGAACTTCCAGTTTAATATATATGGCAGAACTTTCTCTAGGTTCATTTACTGTTTCCTAAATCAGCAGTTATTGTTAAAACAGAGAAGTTTAAGTACAAGGCTCCAACTTTGAGGCAAGGCAGGGAAGGAATGAAGTGACAAACTGAAAAGATGGAAAAGAAAACCAGAATAGTTTCTTTTACCCACACCTAGAAATGACTCATACACACTGGGAATGGGCCAAATACACTGTCAGTAATCAACAAGTTGACAGAAATATTGCACAGACCTTCACACAGTTCAAACAGCAAGCGGTACCCCAACTAAAAGGTATCGTCAATGGCACACACATACTACTTAATGGACAAAAATGGACCAGTTAGACACGATCCAGAAGCCTTTCATGGACGACATTTTGCATGAGGGAGCAAACACAGACAGATGGAAAGACATTTTTTAGGGTCCAAAAGCCTATTGTAAAGTGTCTGCATTATTATAATAATGCATTACATAATTCAAAGTACTGCAGTCAAAAAGTCACTTTAACCAAAGTACAAAAAACCAAAATGTACTCAAAGTATTAAAAATAAAAGTACTCAGTTGCAGATTATTATATAGATGTATATCATATATATATATATATGTACAATTCTGCAACTTTTAGTGACAAGGGAGGCATGTGTGGAGCCACAGTTCTCTGTAGCTTCTTACCCTGCTACGCTCTAAGCCCGCCCATTTTTTAGCGGTCCAATCAAATGCAAAGGATTTGATTTAAATCCTTTTTGTAACTGTACAGCGTTTAAATACTCCGTTTCTCGGGGGAAATACTCACAGTACAGAAGTTAAAAAAACGCTCCAACTTCCATTTCACTGGCACTTGAAAAGGTCTCATGTCGGTACGGTAAACATGAAGTGACAGCCAGCAGGTGGTTAGCTTAGCATTAAGTCTACAAAAAGCTAGCATGGCTCTGTTCAATGGTAACAAAATCCATCTATATGAACACCACTCACGCTCAATAATCAACACGTCATATCTCGTTGGTTTTATGATGAGATGGACAAGTAAACAGGACAAGAGTCTCAGACAGGCAGAGACAGGTGATCAGAAACAGATGCTCAGGTGGACGGCGAGTTCAACGGAAAGAGCTGGCTTGCTGCGCGAGGGGCTGAGTGACGAGAGAGACACGCTGACAGAGGAGACGTTTTTGGTGCACAAGAGACCTCCTGCTGTTTTCTCTGAGACAGACGACTTAGAGGGACGGAGCTGAGCTTATACCCCCCTGTGATTGGCACCGTCTGAGACGACGAGGCGGCTCAGGAAAGATTTGGGAGGAACTTTTGGAGGCAGCATGTGGTGTTGTTGAATCGACTGGGATCCGGAGACCTTACATCCCTTTTCAACCGCCCGTCAAGCCGACAACTGTTAAGTAATTACTTTGTGCAACCCCGAGGAAATTGTGGTCAGTGGGTTTCTTATAAATGTACGAGTCAAACAGAACTGAACAGCACACAATATGCTTTGATTCTTTTCCCGTGCAACATACTTCATGGGAATGGAAATGTGTGACAGTCATGTGTTTGGACTTCAAAGAAGATGACACAAGATTTAACTGCCCTGTGACCGTTGAGATTTTTTACCACAACAAGACGTGACTGCTGGATGTCGCTGAAATCAAAATATTGCAAAAAAAAAAAAAAAAAAAGAGGCTCTGGAAATGTGAGAACGAGGCCAGCGGGCCTGAAAGGGTATATAGATTACGCTCTCCTTTTCAGATGTCGAGTTCATGTTCTTGTAACCAGTTCACTGACTCTTGAGCATCCAGTGAGAGAGAGAGAGAACGATAGATGAGGGCGAGAGACAGGGAGGAAGATGAAAGAAAATATGAGCAGGGTAGAGGAGAATTGAGTCAGTAAGATAGAGATTGATGACAGATAGGAAGATGAGAAAAGGCTTACAGGGAGAGAGAGAAAGGGGGCCAGTAATCCCAAAAAAGGAGTAGGCTGATATGAACATGAAGAGGGTGAGGGGAGGGTGGCAGTGACACTTGACCAGGCTGACCTTCCTCCGCGTCCGCTCTCAAGGACACAGTGTCATCTGTTAACTATATCCACTCCCAGATGGCTTATCTGCAGCAAGCTAGTGTCTAAAAATGATATTCATTGCTTCTAAACCCACTTTATCAGTTAAAGAAACACTCCTTTTGAGGATAGAAATATTTGCCCCCCTGACTTATGTCCACTTGCAGCGACTGTTGTTTGGATATCCTGAGGCCTTTAATCCACGTAATAAAAACAAGTATCTTTCTTTTCATGATATATGATACTGGTTCTTGACAACATGCGCCACATGCAAAAAAAAAACAAGGCTCTCTTTAGAGCTATAAAGGGAAAAAAACAACTTTACCATTAGCTGCTGCTTAGTTTGCATACATTTGATTAATGTTTATGTACTCCTGATGTTTAAAAGAGGATTATATTCAAAACACCATCGGCGTACAGCTATCATGTACAGAAATATTCCAGCCCATATCCAGCATTCGCCTTGGCAACCACAAAAAAGAAAAAAATACACAAATTCTATTTGTAAGCCTCCAGCCTTTTGAGGGTTGCTTTATAGTTTGGTGTGAAGAATTGATGCAACTCTCCATTACAAAGTTTTCATTTTCCTGTTCTGAACTTTAATGGAATCTGCTGAGATACAATATTCAGCCAAAAAGGTACTGCAGCAGTTAGTGCATTGAAATGACTCTTATTTATCTTAGTCTATGGTTTCTACATATTGTCAGCCTCTTTTACTTTAAATAAAAGCAGTGCCTCTACACGGCTCTCAACATGGCGACGGCTGAGCTGGCAGCAAAAGTTGCGGAAGTGCACGCACGGCCGGCCCGGCTTCGTAAAGAAGCTGTGATTACAACACACAGGAGGGAGAAAGACTTAGTTCTCTGCTCAGCTAGACATTACTCTGCATGGCAAACTGTATTAATGCTCTGAATCCCATAATGGAGAGAGCCATTAAAGAATGAAAAAGTAAATGGAAAGCTGACATTGTTAAAACTAGGGATGCCCTGATCCAACCGTTTCCTCTCCTGATACCACTGAGGAGGAAACTGTGTAATGTGGATTTGTCACGTCTGGCCGATAACTGATCTGCTTATTTAGGTCAGTATAGTAGGTTACAATACCAATTGGATTGGTGCTTCTGTAGCTCAAACAGCATGTGTCCTTTTATTCAGGGGCCTATGATGTTGTCTTTAAGCAACAAGCTGATAAGTAGGTGGTTTCTAAAACTGTAAAATTGTTTGCAGGTTTCTTTTGTTGGGATTATGGGAAGCCAACAGGATGCATTCAAGAGTAAAGTGCTTCAAATCACCATACTAGAATGCATGAATTACACGTACAATACTTTCAGCCAGAGAGCTACGCGTTGAGATACATTCTGTATTACTGTGGCAGTCACATGACACTTTAGTGGTTAAAGTAGTTTCTGTAACCACACTTGGTACAACTAAAAACACCTAATTTAACTGTTGATAAAGAAAATGAATTAACAATTACATTGTTCTTCATTATAAAATATATAATAAATAAAATATATGTTTCCTTGTTGTCTCTCTATGCGTACTTAGCTCAAAGGATGGCACCAGCAAAGCAAGTGCGGTGCTCTGCAGTGTAACACAGGCGCATGTAATCAGCGGCTAATAACACGATGGGAGTCGCTGCCCCACCGTAAATCAATGGGCAAAATAATTGCTAATACACTGGTTATCGATTAGCGTGCCCGCCATGCTCTCATTTTCTGGGGCGACCGCGGCTAAGCGCTAAAGCAGTGACAAGGGTAAAGTGTTATTTCTCAAAAAGGCACAGAGACAGACAGCTGGGCCGGGGGAAAAATGACTGCAGGGCCTCGGCAGTAATTCTTAATTGACACCTGTCAGAGCAATGGCAGCAGTCACAGCTGCTGCAGGAGAACGTCTACCCAAGTCCTGTTCATCTGTCACTTTTAATACCTTTTCTTCACAGCACCCTTCTTTCTCTCCCTCTGTTGTCTTCTTCCCCTCACCCACACCCTCTCGTACCCATCCATGCTTCAACCCAGATGTTCAAGGCTGGTTAACAGAGGCAGCGTAACTTCCGGGCTGGGTCGTGTACGGCCTCCGGTGGAAACTCACTTACCTCAACACTGTTTTGTTTTTTTATGTGTACTTTGTGGATCAAAGGCAGGTTTTCAGATTTAGCTTAACTGGCTGAGCTCTTGACCCAAGCATCAGCAAGAGATTCAATATAAAGGAGTACTGAGAGTATTCAAACCTCACTGCGTCGGCTATGATGGCCGTGTATCTCCAGCTTTATCTCTAGTATGATCACCACGATTACCGCAACAGGCGCCGCCTCAGTGGCAATTGCTAAAACATCAAGTGTAGCACTAAAAAAAAAAAATGATGGTGAGTAATTTCACCCAGGGAAAATGCAGAGAATTTTTGCCTTTGGACGAATTAGATCACAGCAAACCAACAATGGCTAACTCTGTCTCGCCAATAGTGGCGTCTGTCTGGCGTATGAAGCATCAATCATGCAGGGACACACACGATACATACAGATACACTGGTGTAACATTACACTGGAATTCAGGACTAAAACCATAAAGTGGATTTATGCGAAAGTACTTGGATGACAGACATATAAAACGGCTGTGTTGCAAAAGGAAACATGGGAAAACAACAGAAAACACACTCCAGACTGGAGGCTTCCCCGAGGACACACTGACCTCTGAGTGTACCATGGACCTCCTGTCTTCTTGCCTTAAATCATCGCTTCCCATTTTTTATCCTTCTTTTCTGCATTCTTTTTCCTTTTTTTCCCCACCCTTAGCCTAATTCTCCGCGTCTTCCCTTGTCTGAGTCTTAAACAGCTTGAATTATCAGAAAACTGTCGGATAAATGTTTGTGTGAAAGAGCAAACGCGGCCTCTTCGGATGTTTGGTTGCCCACAATCCCTTGCTGCTTTGCTCCAGCCTACAGAAATAGTGAAAATATGACGACCAGCTTCAAGAATAGTTTGAGTTGCATCAAAGCGAATCTAATAACTGGAACTTTCATTTTCTTAACATGTGGAAAATTAAGAACTGGCTATGATAATATGAAGCAATTATTAGTTGAATAATCGATAAGTCGATCATCAGAAAATTAATCGGCAACTATTTTGATGATTGAATAATTGTTTTAATTACTTTTTAAGACTCAAGTGGGATGATTTCTACATCATACATGACGATAAACTGAATACGTGTACAAAACAAGACATCTAAATATGTCACCTCTGGCTTTGGGAAATTATAATATTTTGACTATCTTCTGACATTCTATGGACAAAACAAGTCTCGATTAATTGAGGAAAACATTGGCAGATTAATTGATTGTGAAAATAGTTAGTTGAAGCCTTATCCATGAATCCTGATGGACAGGCTGAAAGCACACAGTCACACATGGTTGGATACAAGTGTGAAATAGTGTTCTGCTAGTGTAGACGTTTGAAGCAATCAAACAAATATATTTCATAAACGCTGCCTGTGATTTCACTTCTTTTCCTTTCACTGAATTTTACTCAAAAATAAGCAACTGGTGACCTAAACCCCTCAAGGATTAATCATGTGGATGATTTCATTCTCGTTATAATTCCTGTTTTTATTTTCCAATCCCACTGTAGATTGTGGCTTTTGTTGTGCAGCTGTTCTGAATCAAAGCCAAGACATCTTCGTGAATGGAAAACATACTCACTAAAAGTCAGAGACAATAAATACAACAGGATGTGTTTAAGAGTGAGGGTGCTAGCGAGTTTTATTCCTTGTTTTCTTTACTTCTTTGTAAAGGCTCCTTGTGTCGTGCTTGAGTGAAAATCCAGGCTTTCCTGCTTCCTCTGAACCTCATTAAGCTGTGGGATAGTTTTACTTCGCTGCTGCAGCGCTGAATGCCTTCACATCGTCACCCTGCTGCCGAGCCTAATTCCCACATATTTTCAATCCGGCCCTCTCTTTTCCATAAGAGCAGTCATCGATCTTCATTTGTCACTTAACCTCCACGAAGATGAGGACATAGAGTGTAGTTGTGCGAGTGTGCGCATTAGCGTGTGTCTTTGATTTCCTGAAGGCCTGCTGGCTGTGACACCACATGCAAATGAAACTGTGGGTGTAGCGGAGTGTGGGATAGCAAATATATCCACCGACTCCTTCAGTCAATGTCACCTGTTAATGGCACTTTACATACACTGCCTTATCACAGGATCAGAATGTTTCTCACACACACACACACACACACACACACACACACACACACACACACACACACACACACACACACACACACACACACACACACACACACACACACACACACACACACACACGTCTTGCTCAGTGACTCGTACACACGCGCAGTTTTCATCTACAGACTTTTCACTTCAAATATTTTTTTTCCTCTCACAGTGCAGCTTCAGCTCCTGACAAATGTCATTAAATACTTTATCGAAAAAATCCTGATAAAACCAACACCAGGTTCCAAGGCGATGAGGTTCTTAGTCGACAGGTGCCGTGAGCTACATTTCTGTAGAGTAAATACAATGCAAAGTAACAACAACAACAAAATGTGCTAATGCTGCTTGGCTTCCAACCTTGCTCCTTTTCTGTCAAACAAGCCCAAAAGCGGTTAGCAGAAAGGTCAGAGGAGAGGTATTGACAAAATATTTCACATTCAATGGAAGCCACCCATATTCAGCTAGTCTTCCACTATGACAAACTACTCACACTGCATATACAGTACGTCTACACACAGTACCAGTCCATGTACTAAACATAAGCTTACATCCAGACTTGAGGCTACAACCACTCATAACCTCATCACAGGTGTGTTTGTGTCCAGCACGGTGTCGGCTTCACGAGTCCCACGTTTTGATTCCTCACGTCACACTGCAGGCAAACTCTGCTGTTAAGTGTACACTGGAACGACTGGGGGTGGGTGTATGAGAAGTGGCTAATGCCGAGTTGATTATATCAAGGCAGCTTGCAGACTTGACACCTTGCTGAATTTGTAAGCATTAATCGGTGGGGCCCTGTCACTGATCCGTCAGCTACCTGGATAATTAGGGAGTGTGGCTAACGACGCCGTCGGGAAAGAAAGGAAGCTCAACTTCTCCCCCACTCACAAGTCATAATTAAGAGACTCCTTTTTGCATTGAGGTAGCTATAGCAGCAGTAAAAGGGGAGGGGGGGGGGGGTCTCTTTAGGCAGCCGCTGATGTCAGTGGAGAGGCTCATAAGGCAAGGCACCGCTCGGTGTGTACCTCATTGTGGCTTCAATCTGGACAAATGTTGCAGAGCGCTTTAATTAAACCTGCTGAGCTAAGCTATACAGACAGATCATTAAAATGTAGCGCTGAAGTCCATTTATTGGAGACACTGAATCACACGTATTAAAGAAATTAACAGCATCCACGGCCCCTGACTGTAACTGGAATACTTGATTTATGTTTAGAGCGCTAAACTTTTTTAATTAGCGGCATCGGTGTGTGAGCGGCCCAAACCCAGCCAGTTGCCTAACATTTCTATCAAGAGAGGAGACAAAGGCAAACTAATTACGGTCTTCAGCTGGGAAGGAACACATTTCCACATGGTCATGTTTAACAGTATCACAGCGTGTCACTTTCTCTGCCTTCATGGCCTGCGCTAATTCTGTCAGTGTAGGAACGGCTCTCTCTGCTGTCAGTGGAGATAAGAATCCAGCACAGGATCAAACATTTCTGAACTTAAATACCCAAGAGTGAAAAGAAACGGAGTGAATTTCAGATTCCCTGCCTAATTCAACCTAAGAACAGTGAGTACAAAGAAGTCTACACGCTCTTATGGACCAGTATGCTGATCCATCCTCCTGTGGATTGGTCAGCCACAGTTTGCCCCGCCTCTTCCTCTGTGTCAGTAAAACTAAATGTTGTGCAGAAAAGGTAATACATTTTTTATTTTTTATTTTTTTTGCAGGTAGACCTTTTCAACTCCTCTGGAATAAATTCAACACAAAGCCACACTGTAATCACACCGACGTGTTGAATGATTAGTTGACAGCTTCATTACTCAGAGTGACGGTGTTTGATTTAAGATATTGTAGCAGGCAAACTAAAAGCGAGAGTAGATGTGCAGCAATGCCATTGATTTCCCAACAGCGATCAAAACTGTGACCTCAGTATCAAGGCAAATACAGAATTATGGCTTCATTGTATATCTTGTATACAATATGAAGTAAACCGATTACTGGTTATCTAGCTGCAAATGCATGTTGCCATATGTAAACATGCTAATGCTACCGATGGAAGCAGCCCGATATCATGCACAGTTTTCTAAGAACAGCAGTAAAAATAAGTGCTGATTACAGCAGTTACAATAGATTGGCCTGTAAAACATCATACAATTTAGAAAAACGACTTTTCAAAGTTCATACTGTAGGTAACGTCTTCAAATTGTTTATTTTGACTGATCAACGATCCAAAAAAACTAAAATAGAAATTTTGAACATTAAAGCTGCATAATCCTCACATCTGATGAGATAGAACACGATAATGTTATGTAAACGATACATTTATAACCAAAACTGTTGCAGATTAATTTTCTGTGGATTGACTAATAATTTCCGCACTAACTTTGCACATAATCAAATGCATTCCGGGGACAATAACATTAGTTGTACACCTGGTTGTTGTCTTAACCTGGAATGGTCAACATGAAATAAACAAAGACAGAGAATCACAGAAAGAGAGAAACAAAACCTCACTTGAAGACACAGTTCATGTCTTTTTATACTTCACCTCCCACTACATTTGAATTCTCATTATAATTAGCTTACAAGATTTTACTGCATTGTTTACCTCGAGGTCCTGTGAGAAATACCTCGCAACACAACAGCACTTCAGTGAGAGGAGAAAAAAACAGGACATGACAACAAATGACTGCAGCAAAAGTCTCTGCTGCTCAAATTGCACTGCACTGAACTCAACTGCCAAAACTAACAGATGCAGTAATGTGGTTCCAAATGAAAGAACACTGATGTATTGTCACTGGTCATAAACTAGATAGGGTACAGCGCCATTACAGGGTCTAAAATCATCACTGTGACTGATGAAACAGAGCCCATTTAAAATGGCATACAAAGAGCCATTGAATCCTCTCTTTCTCTTTCTCTTTCTCTTTCTCTCTCTCTCTCTCTCTCTCTCGCTCTCTCTCTCTCTCTGAGGAGCGTATGCAACATTTTGCTTTAGTGCAACTCCTAAGTAACAAATCCAGGTTGTGGAAATATCTGGTAATGCATTGTAAAAATAGCCCTTGTTTAAAGGTGTGTACACAATTTCACAGAAGGAACCGTCTCTAACACACACACTTCAGTAGAGGTGTAAAGTTTTTAGATTGACCATATGTCATGCACTGGAAATAATGTAGAGACACAGGCTGCCAAGTTGGGATTAACCATTACTGCCTGTGATGTATGCGTCTGTCACAAAAGCAGACAATAAAATCAATATTCAAAAGCTGAGCCTGAATGGGAGCCCCTTCAGAGCTCAGGCTGAGGGACCAGAAGAAGAGGCTGGAAAAACAGGAAAACACTTTCTGTTTCATGCTCTCTTTTGGGGATTTCACCACTATTTGTGGCAGAGGTATAAGCCGACACTATTCACTCTCAGGCTTGTTCTTCAAACACATTTCCCTCTATCCATCACTAAAGCCTGGCGTCAATTAGAAATTACAGCCCCACCGAGTTCAAAGTCTTTCTGTCACAACCTTGATTAAGTCTGCTTAACCTCACATTTCCACTGCCTGCTTAACATTCTACAGCTGTTTTATTCAGCTTTGGTCATTACTGCACCAACTTCAAAGGCTCCTCTTTTCCCCCGTCATTTGAAAATGCATGTCAATCACACACATCGCCCAGGGACATCAAATGGATTCAGGCAAACATGTGATTCCCTCTCAGAACAGTTCACGTCTGGTCAACTTAACGACAACATGGAGACATGACTGTCAGGGGGCGATATGTGGGAGCCGAAAAAGAGACTGTGGCATTGAATTTCTCAGAAAATGTGTAATTATTTACTTTGGTTGAGGTCCTTTTTTTTTTTTAAAGAAAAAGCCAGTTAAATATAAATTAGTGCCCAACTTGTAACTCTCTATGTGCTTCTTATTACAGATGCTCGACTGAAACACACTTAAAAACGTTTTATTTAATACCAAGCAAGTTTGTGGTACCATAGAGTGATTTTTGACATACATATTATAGCCTGTTCATGTTTAGGTGTATGCAACGTTGCTGCTGCATCCTGCCTCTTAAACATTTACGGCAGACTTACAACACTTCCTTCTCCTAAGAGATAAACACAGAGGTCAGGTCAAGAGCTTGAAGTGACCATTAGAGGTAACCTCCCCACTTCACCCTGCAGTGTTTTGGGGGGCTATTCCTGTAGGAGATGCCTCTCTGTGATCTCGCTACGCCCCAGCACCCCTCCTCCCTTGTTCCCTCCCCCTTGGGTATTAATCGCAAAGTATTTATCCCGCTTGAGAACTTTTCTTTCAATTTGTCTTTTCTTTGCTCCTCGGCGGGGGCAAAAAGTTATCCTTTGAGGGAGTCCAGCTGCCGGGGCGCATGCGTGTCTTTCTCTCTCTGGCGAGTGATTTACTGATGTTTATCAGGAATGAATAGATCAAAGGCAGTCGCATGACAGGCGGTCAATCAAGCATCAAATCAAGGATGGCAATCCCAGAGCGGAACTGAAAATATGCCACTTTTCTTTCTCTTTCTTGCTTTTCTCTTTTTTTTTGACTGGCACCAACACATCAAAAACACGTTCGCTTGTAAAAAAAAAAAAAAAGATGAGCTTTTGTTTGTTTGAAGAACTTGGATGCTGGCAACCTAGTGGAGGATCCGCTTTAAAAGCGTTGAAACTGAAGTGCAGCTGAGCGCATTCATCCCTTCAGGAGGTAGAATGGGCATCGAGGCATGGCTGCGTAAAAGAAAGAACACTGTGCGCCAGTCAAAACACGCCTTAGATTAGGAATAATAAAACGTATTGTGGGGCTGATGAGAGATTCGGCTTTGCTCTCTACACTGAATGCACGCGCAGCCTCGAGTCTGCTAGCCCTTGTATCGTGTCCTGCACCAGGCATAACAACGGCGGAGTAAACTTGTCCGCATACCGAGCCTGATTCCTGGCTGTTTTGTCGTGACTGCGAGGAGAATAAAGTGCGTGTGTTTCTGTGTTTGTTTTTGAAGGAGCCGGGGCTTACCTGCTGACCGCCGCGGTGCTTGCTGCTTTCTCCTCGGCATGCTGCTGCGAGACTTTCCGCTTGACTTTTCATGCAGAGATCAAAACAGCGGACGAGCTGGAGAGGAAACCCAAAGTGAGGAAAACCAAAGCCAGCGGCGCTTCCTCGGTTCTTCAGCGGGGATGTGAGAAGTGTAGATCCCTCGCAGGGGCGAAGAAGTCTCTGTTTGTCGGTGCGAGGCGAGGTTTAATCTCTACTGATCATTGTTTATAATCGGTGTGTCCGGTGAGAAAACGAAGATTACAAATCATTTAAAGCAGCAAAAAAAAAGGGGGGGCTCGTCCGTTAACTTCTGCCGAAACTCATCGCGGGCTGGGTCGATGGAAGAAAAAAAAAAAAACTGGCGGAAAGCTCCGTGCGGATCTCAAGTCTATTGAGGGCGGATATGGACGGCTACCGGAGCTCCTCGACGCGTTCCCATCAAAAAAGAGGTTTACACCCCCTGACTGGACTAATTCGTACCTCTGTTCACAGCAAAAAGTGAAGAAAAACCGGAGCTCCCCTTCTGGCGTTTTAACTCACTCGGCGGTGGAGAGCAAACTGCGCTGTGGTGTTTCGCACCGTCCGTCCGTCCGGGTGCCAGCTCTGAGCTCCGGTCCACAACCTCCGCTACAGTCTTCGGGAAGAAATCAGGAAAAAGGGAGAG
This sequence comes from Cebidichthys violaceus, assembly GCF_023349555.1. NCBI lineage: Eukaryota > Metazoa > Chordata > Actinopteri > Perciformes > Stichaeidae > Cebidichthys > Cebidichthys violaceus. Next base: position 296,265 of record NW_027176850.1, read on the forward strand.
GAAAGAGTGACACGTTAGTCGGGCTGTGTGTCAATCAGTCAAGTATGTGTGTGTGTATTCGTGTGTGTGTGTGTGTGTGTGTGTGTGTGTGTGTGTGTGTGTGTGTGTGTGTGTGTGTGTGTGTGTGTGTGTGTGCAGCAGCAATCAGCTCACACACCCCGTCTCCCTGAAAACAGCCTCTGGATAATGAAATACTCACATATACGCTTGTCCGTCCCGATTGTCAACATGGACACTTGACGAATTTCTCAGAAAGTCATCACCAAAACAACGAGCGGGGCCCGCCCTCCGAGCCGCAGACCGTGCGCTTACTGCCGCTATTGTGTCGCGCTTTTGTATTTAGTGTTATTTGTTCTAAAGAGCGCAACGAGCGTCCCCCGGATATTCTCCGCAGTGAAATGTGCGCACGTTTGGTGATGCGCGGTGCGTTCAAACAGCTCTCTCCACACTGACAGACAAGACACATCCAGCTGCCTTTCCGGGCCTCTCCTTTACTCCACCCCTCCACAAGCGTCACCCTGACAGGCAGAGCCCACCTGTCAATCTGCGCCTCTAATTGTTCACTGGGATGGCTTTCAGTCCAACGCCTTTCCGTCTCCGCACGCACGTACACACACATGCGCGCGCGCGCGCACAGGATACACAGGAGGGGTGCGTCCCGTTCGTTGTCATGCAAGTGGCCGATTTGTAAACTTGCGCTTTAGCAACAGAATGAGAGCTGCCGTAAAAAAAAGTTGACTGTAGCCTGTGTGTGTGTGTGTGTGTGTGTGTGTGTGTGTGTGTGTGTGTGTGTGTGTGTGTGTGTGTGTGTGAGAGAGAGAGAAGGATTTCTAAAACTCTAAATCAGATTTGGTTTAATAGTCACTGCTGCTACAGTACAGATATATTATGAGCCGAGGACTGCAACACGAATCCATCGTTTTAATATGCAAATACAAATAAAATCTCCATATAAAATCGCTAAAAAGCAGCAATAAACCTATTAGACATTGTTGATCCGACACAAGGAGGATAATCTTTCTACAAGCACAACAGAATCAGGCCTGTCTGATTATTGGGATTATACCCTGAAACATCAATCACTAATAAGTAATGTAAACAGTGGGGCTTGGAATCTGTAAAAAACAAACTGCCGTCAAAAAACACAACTTCCGCAAGTGACATATCTTCTATATTCTTTGAATAAAACATACTTTTACGACACTCTCTGCTGACTTCTTTCTCTCCTTCGACCACAAAATGTAAGAAAAATAGTTTTTTTTTTACTTTCTCAGACAGCCTTAAGTGTGCAGTGCAGATCGGCTCTCAGCTCTGCTCCAAAGTTTGCTAAAGAAAAAAAAAAAGTGGAGATTTTCAGTGACCTCTTTAGCGGGACAAAGGAGGCTGCATATCGATTCGTTACACCTTTTTTTTTTTTTTTTTTTTAGTGCGGCTTGTGGTGAAGGGGAGGGGCTCTGAATCCACAAGAGGCTCCATTAATAGCCTACACTCGGTCCTAACTATTATCCACCATAAAGTGTTTATAAAGGGCACACAAGTAGGCTAATGTTATCTCAAATGAGACGGCGTGATTTACTGCCGGAGAGGATGGAGGACAAGAGAGAAGGGAACGAAGTCTAAAGTTTGAGTGATACAATCACAAATAACGTGGATGGCACGAGAGCTGGCTCTGGATGCGCTCCTCTTCCGTCTGCGGCCATCTATAGGACTTTAGGACTCTCTATTCATCCGGCTCCACCGGTCCGAGGTGCGACTGTTAGGTTTGGACCGGATCATTTACAAGGCACTGGATTACGAACTCTCTGCAAACCGTCCTGGTAGAACTGATTCTGGTGAGTTTCTGAATGTTAACCCCTCCAACCTCACCTTCTTCTTCTTCTTCTTCTTCCAGTGAACAGGTAATACACAGCCGTGTGTCTCCTCCTCATTGCGCACAGCAGTGAGGCTCCTCAGAAGATGTCTGCGTCTAAACGCTCGGTATTTCTGAGCACCACTGCCTGTCTGCGAAAAAACTGATCATCTGCGCAGAGAGGATGTCTGAGGTCGACTATTATGTGCTAAAAGAAATACCAAGTACCGCCCCAACATCTGTCTATCGCTGTCTGTCAAAGCGGCCTGCCCGCTGATTGATGGAGGCGACTTACGTCACTATGTTTTCACCCTCAAGTCTGCACACAGACAGAGAGACATAGAGAGAGAGACAGACAGACAGACAGACAGACAGACAGGAGAGCTTTATTCCTCATCTTGGGGATGTTTTACACACATTTAAAATGTCTGTCCACTTATACAGACTGATCACATTTAAGAATCAATTACAAACACAAATCACATTGAAAACCTGCCCATATACTGTATTAACAAGAAAACTAAATTTTATTTTAATTCTTTTATTTTTTATTTTGCAGCCAATGCTGGCTCACTTAAAATCATTATGAATACTGTTGTTGGATATGTAAAATGCTGAGTTGAGCCTGACTGTGCAGTGCAGGACTGTGTTACTTCTGCAGCATACCTCATCCCTTACACAAAAACATTAAAGGTTGGCTGAAAATACATCAGCGATGCAGATGTAAACTGCTTCACGGCCCCTGCATGAGGATTTTCATTACACTATTTATTTTAGTGATATTGAGAACTATTAAAATAGAATAAGAAAAACAAGATGTTTGATCCTTCGTTTGAATAAAACCATTCTCTGCTTTTAAACTATTCTTAACCTTGAGTGCTCATTAAGATACAGCTTTTCTTTATTTATAAAATGTTGAGGTCAGTGACTAAAACCTGAGAATAAAATGAACCCTTCTGTCACAATATACAATAACAGCTAGACTATATAGTCAAGTAATTCTCTTTGTGTGATACTTTAGTGAGTTAGGTATCTCCTCTTGCTCTAGGGAGCAGAGGCTCAGCAGAGAAGCTTATGCATGATCTGATCCCAGGCCAGCAGGGGGGGACATGTGGTTCAAGAGGCAGGGTAGTAACCATTACTGCATTGAAATGTCTGTCCATGTGCAGGACTCATTCAAATGAATGCTCGCTCAAATTGTCACGTTACAATCACAACGTTTCTCCCTCTCTTTGAACTACATGTCTCTCACATCATCCTTCTTTCTTTTATAATTTCTTGCTTGTTTTTATTCAGTTTCTTTAGACGGCATATGTACAACTACTGTGAGAGTTAATTTTTTGTAATATCGGTGTTATTTTATGTAAATTTGTGGTAATAAGTTGGGCTTTAATTTAATAAGAATTTCTATTGAATTGCACCACTTCTCCCTGAAAGTCACAGATAATATTTTAACTTTACAGCCGAGATAGAACAATGATAACCTTTGACATACTCTCTACAATGTGTACGGTGACAACTTCAGATATTTACGTATTTTCCACAACAGAAAGCCACACGATCAGGACATCATGATCCAAATTGCTTGTCACAGTAGTTATTCTACTCGTGACGCAACCCCCCCCCCCCCAATCCATGAGCATGAATGACAAAAGCAGAACGCACAAACAGTTGTTTCCCACCACCCCCAACTTGTATACATGAAGCCCCTCTTCCACATACTGCGGCACGGTGACAGCGCGATGACATGTCATCCTGTTTCCTTCTCTTCTGTGTGATGAAACTCCCTCAGAGCTGGTGAGAACATCCGTGTAGTTGTCATGTATATTTTACATTCATTATTCTCTACTTTCTTTTGTCTCGTCTTTTTTTTCTTCTAGGTCTGACGTGACCATCGACGAAGCTGCTTATGAGATCTACTGGCTCTTGCTGCAAAGGAGTTCTGCTGGTTGTCAAATGAGGTGAGGGAGGTTGATGCTCTTAAACTCAACTAACAAAAATAATCTTTCTAAAGGAAATACAGTACCTCTGGAAAACAGTGTGGTTCCCCAAAAAATAAAAATATTGGGAATGATATGCCACGGATATACATTTACTCATAAAGATGTGATTAAATAATATCCTAAGTTTTAAGTGTGAGAAACATCATTAATAATATATATGTGTCAAATATAAACTGTAACGCACCTTTCAGCACATTTTTCACAAAATTCCTACTGAGCTATAATTTCATTTCTTTTTTGTATGCCACCTAACAATTCTGAAAATTATTTGTAAAATCTAATGATTAGTTAAAATAAATAAATAAATAAATAAAACCAATAAAACCAAAGTCATGCCTCGAGGTTTGTGTGTTGACATTCTTAAACAAGTCGTGGTGAGCTGCTTGCCGGTCAAACATGAGACACAAAAAATGTGCAACTTTAATAATGTCCAGAACCAATACAAATATGACCTTCTCTCTTCCCCTTTGTCTTTTCTATTCTTCATCATCTTTACTATTATCTATATCCTTCTCCTCCCCTTGTTTTATCATCATCATCACTGCCACAGAGAGCATCACATGACCCATAAATTAAAAATAACTATACACTCAAATTATATAAAACGACACCCACTGTAGCATGACTTCATTATTTTGACACCAGTCAAGAAGCTGAAAACAGTTTAAGTGGAACTGTTTGATATGCAGCAAAGGGAAGTTCTTGTATTGACAAATTATAGAGCATAGAGATGTATGAATATGATCTTTTACATTTCTGATTTCTCAACAGGTTGTATTCAGTGAAAGCGATGCATTTCAGTTAAATTCAAAGATAGTTTTCGAATTATCTTGGCAAGCGCAAATTGGCCGTCAGGGGTCCAACGTGGTGCTTAACGTCTCTGTGATATGTGCTTTGACCAACCTCTTATATCTCCATGCTAGTTGTAAAGAGATCTGCCACAGCGCCGGACGTCTAAACTTATCCTTGGTGGACTGAAATAGAGTGGAAATCTTTTCCCTCTGTGCCATTCAAATAAGTTAACAGTTGGAATGACGAAGGCTTACAGCTTATGATAATGCCCCTCTTCATAATCTTGAGTAATCTTCAATCAATGATAGGTCCTATCAGATTCCAGACATTCATTGACAGGCTGAATATAAGAATATATAATAAAAAATTAATAAAGAAGAGGCTCTAACTTTGACATGAGCTATATCTCCACATCTATCTGATAAGACTGCATAATTAAAATGCCAAGTGTGAGTATGGAGAGAGAGAGACAGAGGTTTTGATATTTTATAGAGATTTACTTTTCCACGACTTCTTTAATGTGTAGACTTAAAAAACGAGATGTTGCTGTAGTTTTGACAATGCAATTAAAGGTTTGTAATCCCTGCCTGAGCTTTTTTTTCTTCTGATTTTGTCAGTTTGGACGAGGAATGTGATGAAATGCTGCGCAGCGGTGACAGATGCAGGTTTATTAAAGGATCCCAGTCTCACAGGGATTCGAGGTGTTATTTTAAAGCAACAAGAAAGCTGAAAGGAGAGGAAGCAACTTCAGCTTGTTTACGTGAACTATGAAATAATCGTTCAGCAGAATACACACAGAGGTTCAGAAAGCAGTTATTTGTTCCTTCTTTTTAAACATGCGCTACATTACATAGCACCACAGGCCCAACTTCATCTGACAATTCCTGCTTCCTGGAAACAACTCTGCTAAAATCAATCCTTCCTAACTTGGCTAAATAAAGTGACATATTCCACTTTTCAAAATACCAGCCTTTCTGACACGTACACTCTTTCCCTTTCCTCCTCCCTTCCCTTTTGTTTTCTTTGACATGTGCACTCCAATTAGCATTTTTCAGCCATTACGGAGGAAAGAGAAGCGGCCAAATGTTTGTCTCACCAAGCTCCGTTTCCGACAAGACTCCTTGAGCCCTTGTGAAAAAAATGAAATAACCCCAACAACGTTCAGACAGACTCAATATAATCCTCAACGTTAACATGATCTTCTTCACATAACAATTACCAATAGTTTTGTCTGAGGGAAACGAACGTGACAAAGCAACCACTAGCGTTTATGAGAGCAGTTGTCAGTCTGCATTTGGAGCAATTAAAATCACTTTTGGTGATAGAAGACAAGCAATAAGGATTATTTTCTTTCTCAGGGACATCCTTTAAATCAGTAAAGCATTTTGTAAATATTTCCACTTCTTACTGGAGATAGAGGAATGCGTTTCCATACACAGACTTCTCAACATGTCTCTTGAGGATAACATGCTAAATATGTATCATAATGTTCAGTTATACAGGGGAGACTATGGCTAGAAATCAAGCTATTTTCTTATCAGTCCTCTTAAATGTCAAATTAGTGCATCCTAATCTTCAGCTTTACTCCAAAATGGATGTATGTGGATCTCAAACTACACAGATATCTTGCTGCAGGCTGCAAAGTCAGTCATGGCTGCTGGTGCGCTGTACATTAAGGGAGAAATGCTCTTAAAAAGGTGCTATTCTGACATTAAAATGACTTGTGTGCCCAGCGCCTGTCGATCCGTGCAGTTTGAGGCATATATTTATGAATAGGAACCTTTAATTAGGGCTTGTGTTTCCTCCCTAGTCACATTGAGGGATGGTCCTCGCCGACATTCATTAATGATAATCACCAAGAGCGATGGCATAGCTACAGGCCAAGTCTCAGGGGACCCGACACTTGAAAAGAAGCATTAAATTACACAGAGGGACTCTTTAATTGCAAAAAGGAAAATATATAGCCATCATTGTTAAATATGATCTTTTGTAAGCCTTTACTGGTTCAAGGATTTGTCTAAGGGTTTCTTATCCTCCAACTCTTTCAAAGGAATCTGGAGCCACATTTCTGCGATAATACACCAGCTTTTTAAAAAAACACTTATTTTTACCCCTCTCGGTTTTTCCTTTTTTTTTTTGCAAACCAAGCAGAAACTGTGAATTTATGACCATTTTACACATTTGCATTTTGTTGTAAATTCCAATTTGACATGGAATTTAAACGCAAGTCGCATATCCAACTGTTTAGAAATTGTACATCAGCTTCATCGACACAAATAGCAGGATCGTGTGAGATTAGACCCACATGGGACCAATGCAGACGGCGTTTTGGAAATGCATCCCCAACACTTTCTCAAAAACATACGAAAACAAACAGTCATTGCACTGTGTGGGGTTTCCCCATGGGATGTTCACACGTGTGGTACTCCGACCAATGTGTTGCTTTTGTCTGGCTGAATTTTTCTTGGAGAGGGACAGGAAGCAAAAAAGAAAAAACAAAACAGTTTTTACATATGTTCTAATACTGCTTACATACTTTGTTAATGAAAGGTTCTTGAGAATGAAAAAAGGTGTGCATGAACACACATTGACATATGCATACACACATTGTACTCATACACACCCAAAACTCCTGACCTAATTGCTCAGTCTCACTCAACTAATTAATCACAGCTGACTTAACATGGTGACAAGGTTAGGTAGGTGACATTCTCCAAAAATGTCTTTCTGCCTCTCCTTTCTCTCGTTCCTCTCCTCCCTTGTAGACTTCTTTATTCCTTTCTTAGGTTTGTTCTCTTTGCTATTTCTCTTTATTTTGTGTTTTTTTTCAGAATTCTGTCTTTCTTACCACTTCCTCCTTTATTTATTTCTTCCTTCCTTCCTTCGTTTCCTATCTTTTTTCCCCTATCAAATCATATCTAGCTAGAATTCAAATGGAGAGCATAACTTGGCCCACATCTATTTTTACCTGTTATTGGGAGTTGGGGGGGGGGGGGGGGGGGGGCTTTGCAGAGGTGAGACTGGGCATGCTGGGAAAGAAGGAGGGTTAGGGGCGGGGTCACAATGCTCCATTAATCAAAAAGAATGACACTCATGTCGTCCCTGACAACCATCCTGCCACCCGTATGTCTGTTCCCCTCCTCCTCCATCCCACTCAAACAGGACAACTTTAGTGATGGGGAGGGCGAAGACAGAAGAGAATGAGAGACAGAGAGAGAGATAGAGAGAGTGGGGAGAGGGGGTGAGCGAACTTTATTAATCAAGCATCTCAGATTAATTGTTATGAAGTGTCACCCGTAAATTCTCCATTTGGATTTAATAATCTTGGAGGTAGACTTAACAATCTCTGTCGTGATTTGAGTTTTATTGAAGAGGCTGCAGAGAGAGGGAGAGAGAGAGAGAGAGAGAGAGAGAGAGAGAGAGAGAGAGAGAGAGAGAGAGAGAGAGAGAGAGAGAGAGAGAAAGAGAGAGAGATGCAGTGACACAAATAGCTTCTCAGCGGACAGTCCTTCTCCGCATGACAGTTATGAAATACAATTATCAGCCAGATCTGCTTAAGAATTCATCAACTGCACCCCTGCCTTCCAAGGAGAGAAGGAAAAAAAAATCCTACATACAAAGCAAGTCTTAACTGATAAGACTTCTCTTTTCCCCGCAGCCCTTAAACTATCATTTCAATTTTTCTCTGTCTCCGACATGTTAAGTCCCTGTAAAGGTGCGGCGCGCATATTGCTTTGAAAGGCCTCTGTGCATTATATTAAAGCATAAATCATGAGGTAATCAGGGGAGATGGTAAATGACACACCACATGCAAATCACCCAGATTGTGAGTAGTTTGTTTGAAATGTATTACACGTTGGTTTGCATCAGGGTCAATAATAGCAGTTAATCTCCGCGTGCGGAGAAAATATACTGTCAGTGAATTGTACAACACCCTGTCAGCTCTCAAAAGTAACAGAATCATAAAACGCAAATGATTTCAATCAATTGTCGTCTAATTGCAGTCATATCTTTTGAAATGACCGCCGAACAGCCACTATGTAGGTTGACAGTATGCATACAATTAGCATAGCTTTGCATATTGCAATGCCATTAATGTTAGTTTTATAGGAGGCTTGGGTTTTCCTGCACGTTGGCATCGTCTTAAAGGAACAAGGGTAAGACAGTCCAAATCATGGTTATAGAAACGGTCTAGCTCAACTATCATTAAGACACTTTAACAAAATGGGGCTAATTTTCTACCTCAAAGTGCAGCATCTGGCCTCGTTTCTGTCTGAGAACAATATAATGTCTGATCCGGGAAAAGCTATTTCTTAAGCAAAGTAATCTGTCCGGCGAGGATGGGTTGACAAAAGACAGATCTGAGGGATAGAAAACGACTCCGTCTTTGTTCAGAATAATAATGGAAAGTCTTTATGTGACAATTTTTGGGAGAAGCTTGTTAAACATGTGCCTTTAACTACACGTTCCCCTCCGCCAGATATCATCCTGATCAATGGCTCCCCGGCTCTGTGAAAAATGACGATAGCCGCGGTAAATGTTTTAGCTATCAACACCGCTTCATCCCCCGTCACCAAACACCGCGGCCAATCCTTCACTGACACACTACGTCGTGGCCTCGGCCGGGTTACACCCAAGCCCCATCTTCTCCCATCAGTAATTGCAGTTGTCTGCTCATGATGTGTGACCTCTAAACGATTCCTTCACTTCAAGCTCATCTCTTTTTAGTGAGTCTGGAGCACTAATTCAATGAGATGGTGGAGAAATGTTCAAATAATGCAGTGACACTCGAGCACCGCAGGAGGCCGGACCACGGGCAACCCCTCGGTGTGTTTACAAGCACTGCAATAATGTGATTACGCCCAGAGGGAAGCAACACAAATCACTGACAGCATCATGTTAACTCTTTAGTTATAGTACATGAATGGGTCGCAATCAGCGTATGTGAAACTCAATGAACAGGGCGTTATTACATATCCCTCTTTCAAATGACTCTAGTCATTTAAACTCTTTGTCAGCAGAGTGAATGCAAAGTGGTTTGTTTGAAATGATGCGTTTGAAGGAAGAACTAATACTGCAATTAATACATTGCATTAGGGAGTTCTTTAAATTTCTCAGCAAAGTCTTTCTTTTACACTGGTTTTCTTATTGCATGCCACCCCTTTTGATGATATAATAACACCACAGGATGCATGTGGATCAGAAGGGACCAATTTCCTCTTTAAAAAAATCTAATATGGAAAGCATCAATGAATGAAGCACCGTGACGTGTCAGAGTTTCTGGTGCTCGATTCATTATGTGTATTGTACTTTTGCTTACAGAGAATTCTGGTACTTGTATGAACACCGCAGGTTTTTATTGTTTATTGTATTGTTTTCTTTCTGTCTGTGTGGTATTAAATCATACACGCTGTCAACGGTTGTGTGTCCGCCAAGTGGAAAATGTGAATTCAAGAAACCCGTTGTACAGGAAGTGCCCCAATGAGGCATATGCTGACGTTGAAGCAACAAAGCCCTCTCGGGGCCGTTGTAATTATGTCGGGAGCAAAAGAGGAAGTCAGGTGACGTCATTATTGAGAAACAAAGTCATTAAAAAGTCAGGCTTTGTTTCACATTTCCTACTGCCAGTGAACGTTTGTTTCTTTTAAGCATGACGACGATCATTACAGAGACTTAACCACATGGCTATTACTGTAACCATGATGACGACGCTCCTCCAACCTTAACGAAGTAGTCATTTTAACCCACATGATCCCTGACCAGGCTGCTTTTGTTCCTTAACCCAGTTGTCATAAAACAGATTTATTTTCCAACAGTGATTTGTAACAACAGGGGCTTTCTAAAAGGTAGTTAACAAACAACGCATTACATTTGTGTGAAGTATTTCTTTCATTGTTTTTGTGGTGTACATTTTCAATTTTAAGTCCACACTGCGAAACAATTTCCTTTTGGGATTGTACTATTTAACAATTGAACAATCAAACAACATTTTGTGGAACTATTTTAGATTTTTCTGCCTCATCACTCCGGCAAATGGAGCATCTTAAAATAATCGGAACGTTATGATACATTGTTTCTACTGAATAACAGAAGATCCAACTCTGCACCCCTCTGCCCCCTCCGCTCATTGCGTCTGCCCCAGTGGTCAAGGACACCGGTATCAGTGGACGTCAGGGGAGGCCCCATCCATCAGAGGGCTGTGGGTAATGGAATCAACCGGTGACAATGATCATCAGCACTGCAAACAATGACCCATAAACATCCCTTGACAAGTGGTCAAATGCGAGAAAGGCGAGGTGGGGGGGTTGGGCGAGGGTTTGAGGGATTGTATGTGAGCATGTATGTATGTGTGTGTGTGTGTGTGTGTGTGTGTGTGTGTGTGTGTGTGTGTGTGTGTGTGTGCGTGTGTGCGTGTGTGCGTGTGTGTGTGTGTTTACACATGTGTGAGCCAGTCAGACAGAGAGAGAGAGGCTGTAACGCGAGGTGAAGTAGCAGAGAAATGGTGAGGAAGATATCTCCCCGGGGATGATGCGGTGGGCCAACACGCTACCTCTGAAAACAAATGTCCCCTATGGGTCGCAGTTCAGACATGCATCAGCTCATTTTAAGAGTTTGCTTCTCTTGCTTTCCCTCTATCCTCCTTTTTCTAGTTCCTTTAAGATGAGTTTTTATCTGAGTTTTGTCTTATCAGATCACTAGCGGCAGTGAGGGGATAACTGGTGGAGAAAGATTCATATACACCATTGGCTGCTGTTTAATGAAAATTGTCATTCAATTTAGGAAATTGCAAAAAACAAAAAAATGGAAAGTGTGTCCAATCAACGTTTACTATTCCTTTTTCAGTCAGCGCTGAAAGCCAATTAGAGACAAGTTGAGTATTTCAAAGAAAGCAGAAAATCGTTTTCTCTTTATGTTAAGTTTCCATCGCAAGAAGTAGTTGTTGCTTTTGTCAAGCTGGTTGTTTCGTCACTTCATTTTTTGTTAGCTGGTTTCTGTCTGTGCATCTCTCTCTCTCTCTCTCTCTCTCTCTCTCTCTCTCTCTCTCTCTCTCTCTCTCTCTCTCTCTCTCTCTCTCTCTCTCTCTCTTTCACTTTCTTTCTCTCTCTCTCACACACACACACACACACACACACACACACACACACACACACACACACACACACACACACACACACACACACACACACAAGTTTAATTAGCCATCATTTGTCTCAGTTTTCCCATTTTTCCGCTGTTTATCCAAACGTCAGGAATGACACTGGCCAATTAGTGCAATGAAATAGTTTAACCCTCTCTACACTTGGAACAGTACAAACCAAGTGGGATATTTGCTCGGAGCTCAAGGACGAGTGTGTTGCATCCATTTGTCAATGTGTGTGTGTGTGTGTGTGTGTGTGTGTGTGTGTGTGTGTGTGTGTGTGTGTGTGTGTGTGTGTGTGTATGTTAAGGTGGAATGAAAGGGGTTCAAACAAACAGAAAACTGAATGAGAAAGCACAGCGGGCATTTGGTAAAGATATTTTTTGTTGTTTTTCCTCAATCATTAGGTCAATATTATTTGTAAAATGTTATTTCAGGCTCATGGCACAAAAGATGGCTTTGCTATTGGCACGAAACATGTGTGATAGTGTGATGGAGAGAATCATTATTTTATGTTTTGTCATTACCGGCAGACTAAATTGACCCTAAGATTGGCTCGCTCATCGAAAAGCCGGGGCAACAGCTGGATAATGGGTGTCGTAGTGATTTACTAATTGTCTTTGGGATTCAAATTAATAATTGGCAAAGCTTTAGCTGAAGTGCACATCTAAGTACTCTTTGTTGTTCATTTGTGTCTTCAGAAAAACCCCCAGCAAAAGGCAGCTGAGACGACATCATTAAGAGTCTCTCCAAATTGAAACAGTCATCAAGAGTGTCTTTAAATGTCTCCGGAAGCTTTCTGTTGAGTGCAAATGACATCTCGCTCATTTTGCTGGTGGCTACATGACTGATGTGTTGAATAAGACAGTCCGTTTTGACGCTTTTGAAGGCCGCGGGTTTGAAGTATATGATTCTGAAGTGCCGGCATATGCTTAGAGAGATAAGTAATTTGACACACAGACATCACAGCCTGCAAATCTTTCGTCTGGCTGCCTTGAGTGTCCACGTCGGGCGCTTTTTCAAGAACACTTTACGACTGTCACAACTGACTGTCAGCACGCAAATGACACACGCAAACGAGCTCATTTTGAACACAGATTAAGACAGCTGTCATATCAAAAAAAATATATATATGAATTCATCCGGACTAAAAATACCATCAATTTGATCTCGGGCCTTTTAAAAATTAATTTGCTATTTAAGAACCAAACAAACCTGCGTTTTTAGTGTCTGTTTGTTCATTAGAGTAATCAAATTAACTAATCATCCTCGGGAGAGTGAAGCTAGATTTAAAGCAGGAATCATCGAAAGCAACACAGTAACAGTAACACGTGGCAGAAAAGCTTCCCTTGCTGTTATTTATCTCTCTGAATGAGACATTTGACTGAGCAACGTAAACACTAAAAATACTACCATATAGTGTATATATATATATATATATATATATATATATATATATATGCTTACACATGAACACATGCACTTTCTCACACACGCCAGCCAGGGGGGTCAGAGCTGCAAACGAAGTCGCTGACATCGTGGCACTTCTTTGGCAGCGTTGTGCAGGTGTCGTCTGCGCACAGGCTTCTGAATAAATGGATGTGAAATGATTTACCTAGGGTATCTGCCACCTGAGTACCGACACATGCACTGCTCCCCACATACACACACTCCGACACACGCATACACAAGCTTCTTCCCTCCCTCTCTGTTTTTCATACAGACACGCTGGCGCAGAGACACACACAGAGGCCTGTTTCACGAAGCAAGCTCATCATACCCGGGGTGTCTTTAAGTTATCTGGCTTTGCGAACCCTAACGACCAGGATCCCGCTAGGCAACTCGGAAAATCAACCCAGGTCTTTCAAATCTGGAAAATGGGCGTTGTTTGCAGCATATGACCAGTTACAAATATGGACGAGTTTTCTAAAGAGACAACTATAATATCAGAGAAACACGTAGAAGTTAAACACAGTTTAAACTACCAAATGCAGGAAGGACAGCAGGAATGAAACCACGTAGTGTGTGAACAGATCTATAATATCACTGCTTCATATAGAGCATGACAGATCTGACTACAATTACAAGTGTGTATTCCCTTAAATGAATGTGTTGCTTGGATGTATTCTTACTCTTTCAGCTGCACTCCAGAGGTGTCAAACAGACTTGGGAGCAAATAATAAAAAATATTTTAAAAACATAATACATAATCACCCACAGCATAAGAAAAAGTACGACAGCAAAGTAACACTGCATCCAGTCTGTGACTGTAAAGACAACAATGACACGTGTCGCTGCAACACACGGCTCAGGAAGCCGACACCCGGAAGTGAATATATGATATGAATATATGATGAGAGAATATATACAGATTTTTAAATATTTGCTCCCAAGTCTGTTTCACAGTCTGGGTTACAGATGAAAGAATAAGGCTAAAATATTGTCTCACACGCCATAAGAATACATCTGCAAAATATGAATTCACACATGTAATTATAGTCAGACCTATCGTGCTGTATAGGACACAGTGATATTATAAATCTGTTAATTTACGTATTCACACAGTCAACGATTCATTGCCAGCTGTCTTTTTTGCACGTGTCTTTTAAACTGTGTTGCTTTGAGTCTGGATTATGACTTTAACTTCTTTGTATTTGTGTAACATTATTTAAAGACCCACATACCGAGCTTTAATTGGTCAGTAGGCAGTGCTTTTATGAGTTGATCTCTTATCTTGAAAATAATGCTCTGGAGCAGGTTATGTGTTCAGCATAAGTAACCATGGTGATTTATCCTGGTAAGAAGTGAACCTCCGTCATGGAACTGAAAGAGTTAACCCTGAAGTTACCTCGATAACCCCAAATCCAGCTTCGTGAAACAGGCTTCAGGAAGGAAGATGAGGACA
>NW_027176850.1:311051-371051 GCF_023349555.1 Cebidichthys violaceus
GGGAATATTCCAACCCTTTTGGTAAGATAGTTGTCTGAAGAACTTATCACACTGTAAATGTCAGTACTAAAACTGGCCCTTGAGTCTACAACTGCAACACATCAGTGCCAATACTGCATGGTGTAGCTCAGTGAAATGTAACTGTAAGGACAGGAACCCCGGCTGATTTATTTTAGATGGAAGGCCAACAACATCTCATGCGGTCTCGAGAGCAGTGGCACCGCTCGCTGCCACATAGTGACATTACTGTCACCTGACATGTCACTCCTGTCTATCAAATGTGGTGCCTAAGTGGAGGGGGGGGCCCAAACGTGTCACTAACAGTCGGGCATTACAGACAGCTAAATGTGCTAATGGCCTAGCTAATGCAGTGCTATTCACCGGTGGGTTGACCACACATGCACACAGTGCGCATGCATGAAGCGATCCCTACATTCACTCCCACTCATTCTGTCATTCCGTCACATCTGAGGTACAAGGATATTCACTCAGACATTAACACACAAAATGGGAGAGAAGTAAAAGACACTCACATAGGGCATGCCCACTCAGACATTCTGTCAGTCAGAAGATAACATACACTTAGATTAAAAAGAAAAGAAAAAAGGTGAGTGAGTACAGCCCTTTTGTCAAAAGGTTTTTCTGTCTTTCTTTTGAAAATCAAAAAATAACCCACACGACTTCCATTACTTGATTAGTCGATCGAGGTGAAATGACAAACATTCCCAGCCTCTTAAACGTGAGGTTTTGCTGCTTTTCTCTGTGTTCTGTGATAATAAAGTGAATATAAATAACAAAGCAACATGGACAAAACAAGCAACATGAAGACCTCACCTTGGGCTCTGGGAACTCTATGACGGGCGTAGAATCGATTCATAGGAAAAATAATCGACAGATTAATTCATAATGAAAATAATCATTACTGCAGCCCTACTTCACAGTAAACTTTCCAAACACTTGAAAGAAGACATTAGTGTGATGACAGGGTGTGCAGTATGTATTATTTTACAGAAGGACTGGACCAGAAAATCTATATTTTCAGTCTCGCATTTTGACCCGTTTTTGCATGTAGTCATGAAGCCTTTTCCATAATTGATAGATGTACCTGTATATGAATATTTGTACACCGAGATCGAAGTCAAGATTCACAACGTGCATTCCGTAACATGAACAATGCCTCACATGCCTTCTGCAGTTCAGTCGTGTCTCACTGTAACAGCTACCTCATGCTGCTGCTGCTCTAAATACAGCTCGCTCTCGGTCAGCTCGCCTGGTTAAGTGAAGATGAAGAGAACTTCCCTGCCAGGTCCTGAAGATCAAGACTTGACATCCATGTATTTGTAACAAGGTTCTACCTACAGCACCTCTCTGCGGGACACTGTAAAGTCTGGTGGAAAGACGGTAACACTGATGCAAGGCTTTGAAAGCAGCAATTAGCACTCCTGGTGGTCTGCACTGTTGTGTTTTTTTTCTCTATCTTCTTACCTTTCGCAGTCTCTTCTTTAACTTCCCCCTGGGAATAGCTGTTAAGGGATACAATTAATTTTTTGACACAAAAATGAAAGTGTTAATTCACCTGTGATAATTAGAGCTATTCTTACCGCATGTTGATGAATGTAAAAATGCAGTGTTTATTTATTAATTAATTTCCGCCCTGCCGTCAGAATGAGAGCTCTCATAATTGTGTGATCTTGACTTAAGAAGGAAGTCTCAAAGGAAATAGATTATAGACCTGCCCAGCAGTAATGAAACATTGTCAAAAAAATGTTCAGAAAAGTTACAGCATCTTCACTTTGATGTTCCGTTTTTAACACACGTCTGAAGAGCGTTTGATGGTACGGTTTGTATTGAAGAAGCATCCTGGATTTCATGAATTCTTTTGAGCACGCTGCGCTGCTGAGATGTATTACTATAAAAGCCTTTTCAATTTGGGTTCTCATTGAGAACATTTTACAATATCAATATATAACCATGACTTTATTTGGTAAAGCAATCTTAAAATGACACCATGAACACTATGAGATTAAGACTGTGAACAAGCACATGTGACACCTACTGAAAACATTGAAGAATGAAAAATAATTTACAGTTTACCCGTTTATAAAGGAAAATAATAGCAAGAGAATCAACATTTCAAAACCCGTCAGTATTCAATTCATCATGGATTAAGAATGCCGGCAAAGTTCATGTTGAGAAGCTCTAGCCAGGGGAATTTTGGCATATTTGTTTAGAAAATGACATACAGTACGTTATAAATAGATAATAAATTGTTTTCAACATAATGGGTTAATTGACTGATTGTTTCAACACTCACCGTGAACAAATATGTTCAAACCCCTGATGGGGGAGAAGAAAACGCAGCCGCACATTTATTGAGTCATTTTCTTTTACACTTCAGTCCTTACAACATTAACATTTCTAATCAAATTTAATGGAAGTAGTCTCTAACCTTGGTGACTCGTACTTCCGAAAAAAAAGTGTCCCAGTGTTTTATCTGCAGGAAAGCTGTTAATGTGAAGCTGCTCAAAACTTTGCTGTTAATTATTACCGAAGCTCCGGAACCCAAAAAACGGTATTCGACACAGCCTACCGCTCTCATAGCGTTATTTTCAGTCACAGCAGGCAGCTTTTTTCAGCACAAAAGCTCCTAACATTACTACTATACATTACCTGCTCAGCACTAACCGGCAGACAGACACAGTTAGTGATCTGCTTATGAGAATAGTGGAGCATTTAGCTGCTAAAGAGCTGGATATTTCTCTCAGGATTTGGTAGAGACCAAAAACAGAGCTAAAAAATAGCAAATATTGGACTTACAGTCATCAGGTGGACAGAAACACGACTCCAAATGAATGATAACGTTGCTCAGTATCTGTCGGATGTGCAATTAAGAAATTGCTTGCAACAACGTCGCCTAATCAAATTAAAAGATGATAATATGTCAATAATGTGTTCACAACTTGTTTCTGCTGCCCCCAAGTAGCCAAAAAAACCCTGATATTGCAGGTTTGATTCAAAAGGAGAAGAGAGAATAGCAAGCAAGAGTGTAGGATTGAAACATCTCCAAATGGTTATGTACACTATGTTACACATAAACTACAAAAGTAAAAATATAGAAATAGGTTTTTAGACATGTTGCTTTCTCTGCAGAAGCCTACGGTACATGACCATTATGCCAATGAAGGCCACAATAATACAGGTCAGAGCAGTTACCCCGTGCTGTGGTGCCATGGTGGAGATGCATGTGATCACAGAATGCCATGCCATGGCTAAAGCATTGTATACTGATCCAGTGGAGGAAAGACGTGAATCTCCTGAACTTATCAGCCTACATCTCTGTGTCCATGTGACACATGGCCATATTCACACAAAGAGAACGTTCCTGAAATGTGAAGCAGTTCCCTGCTTTTCCCCCCCCATTTCAAAAGAAACAAAACAAAAGCACAGAACAACAATACTGTTCGAAATACGCTTGTGGTAAGCCATCACCCTCACCAAAGAGTGGTCTTAAAGCACTTTTGACTCAGTGAGCCAAGACAATCACTGTCCAGCCAGGCCCGTCCCGCTCCATCTTGCCTGGCAGACACATAAAGGCAGCCATCTTAAATCACGTCTCACGGCGCACATCTAATGACTACTGAGCCCCTGCATATTTCAACATTAATTCATTAGAGGCGGGGATTGGGGGGAGGGAAGAGGAAGAGAGGGGGATCGGCGGCAGCAGGGAGAATCCTCGGCACACTCTGATTAAGGCCGTTATGTTTTATAGAAGCCATTTTTCAATGCCTCCTCTGACAGCACTTGATGTTATTAAATTGCGGGCTTCAAGGAAAGAGTGAGAGAGGGAAGGGAACAGAGAGAGAGAGAGAGAGATCATGGGAGTAAGAAAAGGGGGAAAGACAGATGGAGGCTGGAGAGAGAGAGAGGGGATGAACGATTAACAATGGCGAGGAGACAAGTTGCCAGGTCTCCTTTGGCTGCTGATAAAGTGAACTTCTTGTGATTTGTTTGTGCGTTACCTGTGGTTTCCGGGGTTATCTATATCTCATAGGGAACAGATTAGTATGTGTGGGTGTGTTGTCCTGTACATAGAATGTGGCTATTTTCTCCCTGTCAGTTGTGATACAAGGATTGAGTGAAGATAAGCCATAGAGGACACCATTATGTCCACGGAACAACCTTGAATTAGATGTCTGCCACATACGGTACATTCACATACTGTACAAGTTGCACAATCTTTGTTTCTTCCCCTATTTGTTGTTCGTTGGGCTGTTTTTCTTATTCTCATTGATAACCAGCCAAACAGCACAACAGAGATACCGTGTATCCAGCAGACAGATTCCTATGTTCATAAAAATAAAACTGAACCGGTTGATGATAGACCTTTAGACAAAGAGGAATGTTAATAAGAAGGGATGTGAATCATACTGTAGAGTGGGGATGAGCGCCAAAACCCCAGTATTAAACAGGCACCGGTGCTAAATTATTAAAGACCGTAGAATTGACAAGCTCCAACGTTATCGCTTTTTTATTGATACATTTTAAGGTTTTAGTGTAATTTATTATCGCGCTGCAGCGTCCTCTGCTCTCTGTTCTGCTGAGGTCTTACTCGAGGATTACTCGAGTTGGCTCGTTACAGTAAGTGCAAAACCTTTGCAAGAAAACAGCCAATACTTTATCAATACACCTTGTTCGATGCTGTGACAACATGTCACAGGATGGAATCCATTATAACCGTGTCAATCCCCCCTCTCCGAGAAAAGGATGGCAACTTTAAACGGCGACCTTTCACAGCTACATGCACGGCATGAGTGGAGTATCACTTTAAATACTGTACAGGCCTGTCCGATACATTTCTAATAAGTTAGCTGTTCCTTGAACAAAAGATAGAAGCGCAGCCCAAGTAAAATGCTGAAGTGTTTAGTATAATGGTAAAAGGCTACAGATGCACCAAAACCCATAAGCTGGGGAGTGTGTACCTCAAATGTAATGCCTATGCACCTACTTTTGAAATACTGCTGGTCAGACTAGGCAACAGTATAGTGCTTCTCCTCACACTCAAGGTAAAACATGACACAATTTCTGAGCGAGCCCTTTCCTCCATGCGCCCTGTCTTTGCTTGAATTAATAGGCGGTGGCAGTTCCTCATCAGCCAGTATCTCCTTCAGTTTCCAAATGGCTGCTCAGTGCCAGACTTGTCAAGAAATTGAGTCATCACATGCTGACAGCTGTTGCTTCTTTCGCTCTCTCACACACACACACACACACACACACACACACACACACACACTTACACAAGGTATGAATATGTTACACACACATTTATCAAAACTAAAACAATATGTACAGGGATATTATATTGTATATGCATGCGTTATGTTCTGACAAACAAATTGTCCTTTGTGGATTTAGAGAACTTTATTTAAATGGCAAACGATCACTTTATGTGTGCACAAAATGCTAATTCATGGAATCGTTTCGTGATGAAATCATATATCGAGATATCTTGATACACAATTAAGTCAAGCAGATACTTACAATTTGTATCCGTTTGCACTAAAGTTCTTGATTAAATGAGAAAATACTCTTGAAAGTACTTTTCATTTGTTAAGTATTTAATTCACTCAGGAGTATACATAAATAGACTTCACCATGTGGTTATTTCATGTAGACAATGTATTTATTGAATCACCAGAAATCATGGTGTGTTGCAATATTTATAGTTTTCGATATATAAAAAGAAGGTTTTGGCCATATCGCCCAGCCTCAAATTGTACTCAACCCAAGTTTGTGTTGCTTCTAAATAATATATTATAACTGAATTTACTACTAAACATCATTTTTAGTAGTTTAGGTAATGCTGACATGAAGTTCTCTTGGTTTTATTATTTCACTGCACAGATCCTCATTTAAAAACATTGGCACATCATCTGCATATTTGGACGCTATACATGCATGTTTTGCCGGTCCCACCTCCCAGACAATAATATCATTTTTCAGGAGAAGATGGTCTGGTATTTGCTCTCCATTTGGTGATCCATTTTTGTTGTGAACCACTGTGAATAACACAATTAAAACAGGGTACAAAAAGTGTGATGACGCTGTTAAAACACAGCATTATATTTCTTATCACTGGTTCTCTGCACAGTGACTCGCATACGTACAGCTTAATAAACGAGTTTAGTGCACGCACTCTACTTACAAGACATTCACACACACATTAACAGACAGCACCATGCTACAGTACTATGCCCTTTACAGGTGTGCATCCTCACTGTCCTCCTGATTAGATTACGATTCACCCGTCAATGAAAATGTCCTCTGCTCCGAACACACGAAGAGAGTGTGTGCGAGAGAGAGGAGAGAAACTAGCGAAAAAGAACATTACAGCAAAATGCAGTAAAGACTTACACTGAGCCCAAATAAAACCAAACTCGCAATAATGTTCCGTCACTGCATCGATGCAGAATCGTCCATGTCCGCATCATTTTCAACTAAACAAGGAGAAGCTTGGATTACAACACACCTCATGCTCTGCTCAGGTAGTTTTACTTTACATAGTAAATAGCTGGTTGCTGCTTTACAAATATAAAGCTGTATTTTTTGTTGTATTATAACAAACAAAAGCTACTAGCATTAATCTCCAAATAATTGTACTTTCATCATGGAACTTGGGACTCTATCAAAGTTGGTGCTCTTGAGAAGAAATTCATGAATTTTGAGGGGGATTGGCATTGGACAGTGACAAAATAAATAAAAGGAGATCAAGTTTGAGGTCAAGATAGATTTTGATACGTCATTGCTTAAAAGATGAATGACTTTTTTTCCCCCGCTATAGTATCTTAATCAATTATATAAGTAACCATAGCTGTACCCCTGCCTTGTATTTGGTGATCTATTACTGTCCAATAAGACACAAAGAGATTAAAAAACTGATCAATAAGATGGGGTGGAAGGTGAGGAGGTTATAGAAAGAATGAATGAGACCACCTAATGTGAAATCAAAGATGACATTTTCTGTACTGTTGAGAAGCTAGAGAGAGAAGAAGAGAGCGGGAAATAAAAGGCAATACGGAGTGTCAGGGAAAGAAAAAGGCTCTTACAGGCTAAATGACGCCTGATTCCCTGGATATTTGGGCTCCCTCTGGGGAACATATAGTTGTTGCCTGGCACTGACAATTTGAGAGGCTCCTGGGGGGAACAAAAAAAAAGACACTGAATGAGGCAGACGAACACAAAAGCTTCTCTCTGTGGTGCAGATTGACAGACAGTCCATCCACATATCCTGGAAAGCATCATGCCAGCACAATCCCATGGATATCTCCATTTGGAGTTAGCAGGCTGCTTGTGCAGAAGACAAATTGTTGCAAACCCGAGTTGGTAATTTAAAAATTAAAATAATAAAAAATATCCCCAGAAAAAGTGTGGAAAATCATTGGAGAGCTTAAAAAATATCAGAAGAATAGGCCAAAAAAAATTGGGAAAGAACAAATTTGAACACATGCAAGCATTTCACAAAAGATAATGCCAAAATTTCAACTGAGCCAAAATTGGTCGAATGAAAGAAATTCAAATGTCCATCCTTTTCAGTTTGCCAGGAAGGATGATTGGAAATCACAATCCCTGCTGGAATTGTGATTTGAAGTAAAAAACAAACAAACAAACCCAATGTGTGCTACTTACTATGCAGATTACTTCAAAGACATAATACGAGACTAAAGATCTCTCTTGCTACAGGATATTTGTAGCTGTGCCGGTATAGCTCAACATCTTCCTTTTTGGAGCGCCGTGTGATGTATTTCCAAGACATATTGGTGGCGATGAGGATCACAAGCAAGAGCCAAACCGAGTGACATACACATGCAGCATAATAAAAATTCATTGAATCTACTCCAGGGCCAAAATGGATGATGGCAGCTAGGTCATATTGCATCTGTGCAGATGGGGTCAGGGGTCATGAAAAGTTGTATGAGAAGATGGCGTGCTTTCATGCATCATGTAGCAGATAAAGATTTTTGGGGCTGGGAGAGAGTGGAGGTTGGGGGCCGGCTCTCAGCAAACAGCAACAAGGACCTCGTGTCTCTGGAGCCACCGTATGCCCATCTTTATGCTCGGATTTTCAAAACACTGAATACAGGTGGTTTATGTTTGGCCACAAGGACATTTGGCCTTTTAGTCAGTTATCCGGGATTCTACATGCAACATGAATTGTCCAAGTTGTGATTTGCCTATATGACCAAATGGACCAGGGAGTCCTGCATAAACAACAACAAACAAACTAAGTCTGGTATACATCTACATTTTGCTTATTACAGTCCCTACCCTGCCTGCGTCAATCAGGAGCTAAGCCCATTCGTTCTTATTGAAAACATAAACCTCTTTAAATGCAAAGTATGTGGAATGTAAAAAAAAAAAGGTTCAGTAATTTTGTAAAACAGCTGGGTTCTGTAGTTTTTTAGCAACACAGAACTAAAAAGATCTGTTGTGTGGCACATTTTCAGCTGCAGATTAACAAATGAGTTGCATTAATAAGTAGAGTATATGTGGGACTAACTCATAATAAACAACATGGATCCACGTAATGGCGGAACATGTCCGGCAGTGCAACATTGTGGCTTATTGATGTGTTTTAAATAGCTTTTTGACAACAATAGACGTCTCTGGTAGAGACGAAGCTTTATAAGGCTTCGGCTAAACAGATAGTGCTCGTTATTAAGATCATTTTTGGACTTTGGCAATAACATTATAAAGAATACTGCCAGCTTTATTTAAATAT
The DNA here is from genome assembly GCF_023349555.1 of Cebidichthys violaceus. NCBI lineage: Eukaryota > Metazoa > Chordata > Actinopteri > Perciformes > Stichaeidae > Cebidichthys > Cebidichthys violaceus. Next base: position 319,828 of record NW_027176850.1, read on the forward strand.
ACAGAGGCTTCGGTAGCTATACGGCCTACTGCAACATTAAATTAGTTTCATCATATCTATAATACTTTTGCTATACTACTATCTAGAGATCTAAATGTGTGAGTGAGTGAGAGACATACAGAGACAGATAATGCAGACATTCGTTTGACTTCTTCACTTTTTATTCAAATAGCCCTGACCTATTTCTTCGATGCCAGCCCTTATTTCATATGATCCACAAACAAGCCGAGAGCGATTATTCCAGCACAAATGGCATGGACTTGACATGGGCCCAAAAGCGTTCATATACCTCTCTGGCCTGAGGCCACAGTTTGTCATAACACAGGGAATTATGTATTATTCCTGTGCCTGGTGATGACATCACAATAGCAGGATGAAATATAAGCTCTGATATGGCTACCTGATTGTGGAGAGCTGCGAGGGCTTTCATTAAAAACAGCATATCGCTCATAAAAAGATTAGAGCTGGACAGCTGTTTCCTGATAGTATGAGGCTTCTGTAGTGGCTTCATCATAAACAGGCACACCTAAAAAATATAAAATGCTCCACTTGTGCGCACTATATTGTACTGCTGTGTAGCTTTATGGCAGTAAACAAAAAGGCAACACTGAAATACTTGTTTTAGTGCATATATAGATATATATCTATATATTAATGAATATCCTTGCTCAAGATAGAACCATAGCACTAATAGTATGATTATTAGACATAATGAAAAAACAAATCAATCAGTGGTGACAAGAAACTAAGTCATTTTACTCAAGCAACATACTCAAGTACATTTCAGGGGCAAATACTGTAAAGTTTACGCCACTACATTTAATGACAGTTCTTAATTCCATAACATGATTAAGCATTTTTTTTAAAGAATACACCCAACAGAGTATACAATAGTAGAGCCTTACTGACACTGGATTTTTATATTGATACAGAGGGTAATATTTGCCGAATATATTCTTTTTACATAAACTTATATCAAACAGTGGGGATAAGAATCTCTTGAATTTGGTTATCAAATAATAGATGTGTAAAAGAGATGTACTGAGCAGGATATTTTACAAATGAAATCAAACTCTGTTTTAAGTAAGTGACCTCAAACCTATCTTGATAATTTCTCTACTTACCCGTCGCTGTATAGATGTGACGACCCTCACCGCAACCTGCCAATGCATCAGCTACAGGGTGATGCGTTACTTTTCATGCAAAATGGATACTTTCAATAGAACTTAAGTACATTTTGCTAATAATGCATCTGTACTGTAGCCTACTTATACTTGAGTTCATTTTGAAGTTCATGAACTGTCCTTGTAATAGAGTATTTTTTACATGAAATAAAAGATCTGAATACTTATTCCAGCTCATGGCAAAACAACATATGTGTTCGCTATATAACATAAAGGGTGAAGCACACATTCATGCAGAGAACAACATTGTTTCCAGTTAAATGTCTGCACTTAATCAAAAAAATGTGTCCGATTTAAAAAAAAAAAAAGGTTATGGGGACTTTGCGGTGCATTTGCTTTTTTTCCCCACACCAATGTGCTTCTCTCTTTGCCGCTACTCGCTTCTCTACAACCCCCTCAGTGAGCCGTACATAATGGAACAAATATGTTACGTGGTAGACAAACAAGAGGAAAACAGTAAGCGCTGATTGTTTCAGAATAAGGGAGGTGTACAGATGCCATTTCTAATTTGGTGGGAGAGGCCGTTTGGTAGGACGGCCTTGAAGAGCACAAAGCAGCTGGAATCAGCCTCATAAACTTGCACAACATCAAAGGCTCTTTAGCTCGTTTCATCAGAGGTGTCTTCATTGCCTGGCTCTCACTGTCTGCGAGCGCACTGTGTGTGTGTGTGTGTGTGTGTGTGTGTGTGTGTGTGTGTGTGTGTGTGTGTGTGTGTGTGTGTGTGTGTGCGTCACTCTTGGTATGAGTTTCAGGAGATCTTGGCATGAAAGAAAAATGTACTCACGCATCCATGAAAAGTGATATTCCGCTAACACAACACTGTTTACGTAATGAAATGAAAAATGAAAGAAGGCAGTCACACACTCATCCAAGCTCCCGTGTATTTGCTTTTTTCATGGATAAAGAAAAAAAAAAATCTCTACTTTGTGGAATATGACGTTTCAACACCGGTGTGGGCAGTCAGTTCAGTCTGTGACAGGCGAGTTAGACGTGATTGTAAATCGGTTTCACATATACTGTAGTTTCTTTCCTCATCGAGTTCAGAGCACAGAGACAGAAAAGATACAATAACAACATCACACACACACTCACTCAGATTAGCTATGGTGTTGAACGTATGGTTGATTTATTAGAGTACAAAATCTAAATCTAATTGTCTACCCTCTTTTACTTCGGGGGACAAAAGGATCAGTTGGTGTCATCACAGTGTGCAATGAACTTGAGAATACTTCTGTGCTCATTAACAGTAATGTCAATTTAAAGAAGAATCAGAGCAGCACGGAGTGCAAGAAGACAATTAAATGAGTTTCAAATGAACTCATTTAATTGTAGCATTGTACAGCTGGAATCCTTTAGGCGCACATAGGATTAAGGGGTGTGATTATGAACCATTTTAAACCCCAATCAGAGTTATTTGCCTTCAGTGCCGTTATTTGCTCTTCTTTTAATGAAGAAACATTTGACAGTTGGGTTAAAACTGAAGCTGTAGCAGCATCTACGCTACGCTTCAGGAGCTGACGTTTCAAATTAACATTCCGTGTCATCTCACACACACTTAAGCCACGCCCACAGCCGCAAGTAACTCCTCACATCACGTTGATGGCGCCGTGCTCTGGCTTACCCAACAAAGAAGTATTACTTGAAGTCCGACATGATGGATTTTCTTCTGACATGTCATCCCATGATTCTCGCGTGATTTCGTGACACAGAAATAATCACAATATTTCCTCTATAGACTTGAACAACTGTAACTTTACCGTACCACAGCTTCTAAGTTTTATGAAAATGATGCCAGCGGGACAGATATGCCACTTACTAAAACAAAACAACCCAACAAGAAATCAGCTTATATGAACACGAGTTCAGGGTGAATGATTAAAGTCAAACAAAATAGCAATTCATTCTCATTATCAGGCTGACGTTAATGCGGCGCCATCTTCACGCATAGCTAACTAGCTTCCCATCTTCATCAATGATTAATAGTGACAGAAAAATAGAGATAGTCAACTTATAGAATAGTAACTCTTAAAACGTTACATAAACATTGACAGCACACTTCAAAGAAAGTAGGTAAGTTAAAAGTAAATGATTTAAGTGATAATCACTGCTTTGTATCTCCAATGTGTTCTTTTCTTTCTTTTTCTGACATGACAGCAACACATTAGGGTTGTGGAATATAGACGGTCGACATTAGAATACTGGTATTATTTAAAGCATCTAATAAAAATAATTTCACAAATTTTGACAATCTTTTTGTCAGGTTTTAAATTATATTTCTTAGACTGAGTTTATAGCACCGATCATGTCTGTGTGCACTCGCCATTACAAAAGGTAAACAGGGAGGGCAGAGAGCGAGAGACATACATTTCCTATGTAGATAGTGGAAAACTGACCAAAATTGGAAACAATGATAAGGCAGAGAAAAAAAGATACAAAGGGAATGAAGACAGGACACAGAGAGATGTGGCCGGTACAGGTGCGTTCATCACAGAGCGTAGCGTGTGTCGGAGACAGAAAAGAAAGTTCCCTCCGGAAGACAATGGCTTTGGACAGGCACACAATAGCTTCATTAGAGGGTTCACATTATCGGGTCATGGGAGATAGAGGGGAAATATCAGACCGGACACATTCGAACGATGCCCGTCGCAGAAGCCTGCCAACTTGGCGTGCACGAGTCTCAGCTGTGACGAAGGCTGTTTTTTTTTTTTTGGGGGGGGGGGTTGTAATCTGATGCTGCTGAAGTTGGCAGTGATGGGAAATGGTCAAATAGGTAAATAGTGTTCGGGGGAAAAGGGGGAGATTAATGGTTACTCTACAGCCATGTTGCATTCCATTGTAATACTGTGCTCATCAACTTCCTTCCCCAGCTCTGATAGAAGGATACAGGTTGTAAACAACATAGCAGGAAGTAGGCTGGTTTGTGAAGGAGAGTTAAGTTGCATTAATAAAACCATTTTCCAAACAGAATAACGGTCTGTCTCTTGTTTTGTACCTTATGTGAATTTTGCCTCCATGAAGGGCCCAAATGTTATTTCCTGGTCCAAGCAGAGGTTTATTAGCCGCAAAACCATTAAAAAGTAAAATTGCAATTTTTAAACCTCATCTCTACCTATCCGAGTAAGGGTTCTGTTGTTCTTCTGCATCCCAGTAAACTACAGATTGCAACTTCAGCTTTAGCAGCTGCAGGGTGCAAAGCAGTTAAAAAAAGTCCTTGTTTTTGTCTCTTGTGTCACGTTTCCAACAGCAAAAATGGCATCCCAAAATACGAGTGTAGGGGACAGTCGTTACAGTGTTTTAGCTGACTCCGATATTCGGCCGTATCCAGCGGCAGCTCGAGGCTGCAGCAGGGAGGATAAGGCTGGCGGGGACCCTCCAGAATCTCAGCTGCCGAGAGCGAACACCAACTGCTGGAGCCTTTGCTCAGCCCTCCGATGCCGACAGAAACACAATCATTCTGCTGCAATGAATCCCAGCGTGGGCAGTATTTTGTTGGATGCTGTCGCCAAGAGCAACCCAGAGAGAGCGAGATGTGTGTGTGTTTACCTTGCATTTAAGTTTTCCTCCTCACTCAGACTGAGGTGTGCTGGGGACCCTCTTCAGGAATCCGGAGATAGATGTTTTCTATCCGGTTTGAATGTGGTATGTGGAACGTGGTAATTAAGCACGTCTTAGTTCGATGTAAAAGAGAAACCTGAATTCAGAAGTGTGCAGATGATTTATTTGTAGTAGGTATACGATTATTTCCTTGATTGACTTTTAGTGAGTTTATTTTGTTTATTTATCAGATGTAGTGAAATCGCCACTTGCGCACAAACCATCCTGGTCCATGTAGGCGGAGCTGCTACGGCTCGGCAACAGCAGACATCAGCTTTCTCGCTCAATGTCGCTCACACTGGGGAATTTATTTCTTCAGTGGACTACATTTACCATCAGCACTGAGTTGACATCAACATAAAAGGTGGTGAATTTTCCCTTTAAGCATGGAGAGTAGGTCGGAAGCCGCCACTCCCCCCCCCCCCCCCCCCCCCACACACACACACACACACACACACACACACACACACACACACACACAAACACACACAAACACACACACACTGCTCACCATTAGCACTGTGCATGAACCCTCTCTGAGACACCGTCTATGTGGACCGACCAGGCTATCGATCAGACTGATCAATCACCGGCTGCTGGTGAGCAGGCCTTTAAGTGGCCACGTCACACTTGTTCACCAGCATCAGGGGAGCTGTCAAACAACACTTACAATCAATTACCGAAATTAGCCTCTTAACCCCCATGTGGTGCTCCAGACTGTACTCAAAGCCAGAGATGATGGACAGCGAAGGAAAGCATTAAGACTCGTAATAAGCAGAGAGAAATGGAACATTTCACAGATTGTGTTTTAGCATTCTACAGACTGTAGAGCAGCAGCATTCAATGAAAATTCAACAAGGTCCACTTAAAGAAAATGTCCTCATGCAAAGGTCTGGAACGTCACAATAAAGAACTTGTGCTTTGATTTAGTGCCATATATATTGTAGTAGCCTAGCAGTTGTATCAACGTCTGTATGTAGTCAACAACTGACGATCAAATCAAATAAAGAAAGTTCATTGAGGTGTGATGGAAATCGTGTGCAGGGACTACAGCTGTGCTTTTTGAAACAAGCTCTCTTCCCCTCTCTGTTAACATCATTATTGGGAAGTGAATGAATGCGTTAGGAATCTGGTGGATCGGTCATATTAGGCTGGGTTTGTTTTGTGTGCCTTCATTTTGGATGTGAGTGGGTACGTTTGCTCAAAAGATTTGTGCTTTGTCTCGTAGTGGTTCTTCACATTACCGCTTTTAATAATCGCCACGGTCTCTGAACATGTGAGACATACTGGTTATGAACTGTGAGGAATGAACATATAAGATTCTGTCCATTCTTGGTTAACGGCTCTGGTCTCGCTGTCCACTTTTCTCTTCTTGGAGGATGCCATGTGAAGTCATTTCTAAATTCTGTTCCTCGGCCCATCTCTCTGCTGTGAGTGTACATCTCACTCGAGTGCTTATCATAATACACATATTTGATTGGCTGAGCAGCATCACGTGATGTAATTTACGACGCATGCAATTGGTCAGTGTGTTTCCTGCACCACTGAACAACTGCAGTAAAGGCTAGAAAAGCTGCGCCTGCGAAAATGAAAAATGTAATAATTCTAAATGATCCATTGGTTTTAGATCCGGATACAACGGCGTTTCGGTCCAGACCCACCCTCCTGTAGAGAGTAGGGACAGTGAACAGGGAGAGAGCGAGGATAAACGATGTAGTCTAAAGTACCTTAAACATATCTTTGGCGGGTTTTTTTGGTACGCATCGGGCAACAAATACTCAGATACCTGTGTATCCACAATGACCTAATATTGACCAATACATCAACTCAGCTTATTTGTCACTTGATAACATGCATCCCATTCACTCCCCAGATCAGCACATCCAGACAGCTCCACCTTGATGGTCATCCAATGACACACGGGGCTGACTACCGTCTCAAGAGTGACTGCATCTGCCTTTGGTCGTTTTCGCTTTGATTTGATTTTGTATTCCTAACACTGGCCTGGCACTCCGGGCCAATCAGCTGGCCAGGCCAATAAATCTCATTTCAAAATGTCCGTTTCCCTCACAAGGTACTGAAGGTGACACGTCTAAGCAGATAAAACACCCCAACTGTGAATTCAGGCCAGTGGAGACGTATCCGTGAAGTGTCCCCAGAAAACCCTTCACTCCCTCGCTCATATAGAGTCCCTGACTTCCTCTCACTTTTTTTGCCTCTATACCTATATGCTGTGCATCCAGCACACACACACACACACACACACACACACACACACACACACACACACACACACACACACACACACACACACACACACACACACACACACACACACACACACACACACACACACTGCTTCCCCTTCCACAGGGAACAACCTACAAGGTTGCAGCACCTCCGCGGATGTGCCCATGTCACGGACAAAGACCATTCTAATTTCAGCCAAGTTCACTGTCACCTGCATGCTGGTAATAAATCTTGTTTGGTGACAAAAATAGATGTCCAATTAAAGTAGAAATTGACACAAAAAGAAGGGAATGAAGAAAGAATGCCACTTCAAGGACAACATAGCCTGCAATGAAAATGATAAATAAGTGTGACGCATTAAAATTCAGAGTAATCCAATCCGTTCTTGACTTGTTTGCACCCACATCCATAGAAAGTCAGCCCTCGTTTCACTCTTAAAAGCAGTCAGACACAAATTGACATTCCTGAGATTGTTGGTAAACTTCGGCATGTTTCTTTCAAAACCTGCGACTTGTGATCCATCGGGTCAAGCTGCACTTGAAAGCAGCTTTCACGACAAACCGGGATCCCACCCACATTCTCATCTCTGGTCTCTGCAGCTGTGACTTCCTTTGTTTGCAGCCATGTTACCTCTCAAATGTGTCCCTATCGGAGGTTATGTGTAACGGATGGTAGGTTTTTAGTGTGATAGCAATGCATAAATGGAGTATGACACTACCAGCTCTGAAATTTGGGAGACACTTATCCAGTGCAAATTAGCTATTAACAGAAGTCATGTGTTAACAGGTACTTTACACACACACACACACACACACACACACACACACACAGAGTGCTGAAAACTAATCTCCTCTGGATCGGTCGTAAAAACGTCTTGGAGGGAAACTTTGGGACGGTCCTGAAAAAGCAGAGACAGGTGGTGGACATAATAACGATGATATAATACAATACAAGTAAAGCTTATAAATTACATTTATTTAATTTGAGCTTGTGTCAGAGAGGTGTAATAATAACTTTATCTATCTATGATAACTTTTGAATCCCTCTGAATTTCAGTGTATAATTGACAAAAATAAGTTTTTACACGTCAATGCATTTATTACCTGTGTAAGGATAAGTCTATTAGTCTATAAGGCCATTATTCATTATTCTATATTTTTACTATCAAAAGATCCAATGAAAATATCAATTCAAAAAGGTGTTGTTATCTCTCAATACTTTTGGACTTTGCAACCTTCTCTGTGGCACAGAGAGTATGATACAAGAGAGGCTAACTTTGAATCTGAGGCTATGAGGATGTATTCAAATGTGGAGGGAATTATCAATTGTTTTGTTCTCTGGTAAATTTATTTGATGTATTTTCTTTTAAGACGTTGTACTCTTTATGTGACAATCGCAGTTCTTTGCATTTATTAGTCTTTGTCAAATTTGATCTTAGGGTTATCTTCTGCTTTTCTTTTTTCTTTCATAGAAATAAGCATGTGCTGTCCGGTTTTGTTTCGTGACGTAAAAAGATAAGGCGTGACCTATTGATATAGAACCCCAACAATGGGTGTGGGTGGGAATTTAGTTAATTGATGACTATTTTGTGTCTTTATTGTGCTACACTTGTGAATGTATCATCATTAGTGGTTGTCAAATATTGAAACTGCTGAACAATAAATGAAAGTTTATCGGTATTATCATTTTGATCAATCCGGGGCCGGTACCAATTTAAGACGCAACCCCTGTACCCCTTTGGTCTGCAGCAATTAGTCTGCATAATCGATGACGTCTACGCTGAAAATGCGTCAACTTCAATATCTTAAATCCTCACATAGAAAACGACTGATTCCCTTTCATGGAACTCAACCTCTGCTCAGACCATACCGGCAGAGGTTGCGTACGTTTGCCCGGATGACCACCTGCAGAAGTCTGAGCTAAGCATGTGTATAGGCCAACACACCAGCAAAGTGTGCTGTGGCATGTAGGGAGTCCGGGTTGCATTTATCTACTACTGCTCAGTGACTAGCCTGCTGTGACACAGAGCCGGTGCATTATGACAATTATGATGCCGTGGTAAAAAAAATGCTAGTTTACTGATTTTGATTGCAAACAGGGCTAACTGTACTTTAAGATACAGGGCTTTCACTAACAAATCCACCCTCTCTTTCTCCCACCCTTGATGTTGCTTTGAATCTTGAAGCAACCTTCCTGCTCATCCTGTAACAGCAACGCACACAAGGTATTCACGAGCTAACATTTAGAGACGTGGTTACACTGATCGCATGCGGCCTCCAGTAAAAGTTACAAGTTAGTCTTAAGTGAAACTCCTTGAATGATTCAATCAGTGGAGATTATCATTCAGACAGCCTAATGCAGCAAGGCTTTTGCCATTTACTGTTTATGTCATTGGTGATCTTCATCCAGTTATAAATGGAGCTGTCAAGATAATGCTATGAAGGATCACGCTAACCCCCATTTACCAATCTCTTCGTCAAATCCCAAAGGGTGGAGCTTTGATTACTCCCGCAATTAGCGATGTCAACCTCCTCTACGAATTAAGTATTCAGGTTTGTGTTTTCAAACCAATTAGCCTACTCTCTTGCTATGACTTGTTGATTAATTATAGATATTTAGTTAGGAAAGGAGACATTAATTATTAATCAAAATTGAATTATGTGGCATAATTAACCACAAAACTTTTCTGTTTTTTTCCCCCCATCTCAGTATGTTTTCATTTATATAATCTCAGACTGTTTGTGACACGTGACGGAGCAGAGAAGGATATGTGACCTTGGTTCGTGTGTAAAGGCGTCGAACGCATTAACAAGGCGCTAATAGCTTTTGTGGGAGTGTTTGCCGTACTGTCAGCAAGTTGCTGTAAGTGCCCAACGTTAACAAACACTCTCAGATCCAAAATCAATGGGTTCTTAGAAACCTGTTGTACTGATGCACTGGAAGACTCTATTCATCATTTGTTTATGGCTACATGCTATGAAGTGAGGTAATGGCATTTATGGGTATTTACAGATGACATGTTGAGTCCTTAAATAATATTTATTGCATCTGCCACTCTACTGCTATTGTAGCCAGTGTCCTTGCACAGATGATAGAACAGATATCTGGTCATATATTGAGGGAAAGGTGTGATTTATTGCAAGGTCATAGAGGTTACAGAGTGCCTTACCAGCAAATAACAGAATGTATCATCAGCTTTTGTTGCAACAGCAGGTCTGAGTTACTTCACTGTGTAATTAGTATTGACTGACAGGCTATTAAATATGAAGTTTGTGACTGAAATTCTATGACATATTGATGTCTATCATTTTCTGTTTGTTGCCGGGCAGATTTGCCATTGTGGCCTTCATCACGCGATGCAAGTCCGACCAGCTCTGGACAAAGGATTCCTTTGACCTGTGGAAAGCGGCATGCGACCGTGCAAATATCCATCATCGCCGAGGCAGTGTGGAACTATACGACAGCCAGCTGGTAAAACAAGTGTGAAACAAGGCGTACACATTTCTTCTGCATCTGCGATAAAATAACTGCACCGGTAACTGCACTTTAAGCAGATTCGAACTTTGTGATTGATGTAGTTGGTGGAGTTCCACACCATCAGCACAATATTGTAAGGGAAACATAAGGGGGGTACGACTGTGGCATTAGTTGCAGTTTTGCTCAATTTCTGTGTGTATTGCTGCATTTCATAGCACATTTCAGTAACCAAAGAGACTACGATGAGATAAGGAGATTACCGTACTTATCATAATCACCGTTGAGCAGCTCAGAAGATACAATTTATTGCTCTGGGATGAGGCTTACAATAACAGTGTGGCACATCTGCTCATAACCACAGGTAAATCTGAATGACAGCTGTAAAATGTAGCAGCTAATGGAATGCTAAATTCGTGCCGGATGCCTCCGGTAATGCAGATTCACCAAATACCAAATAAATGAAACGGATATCTGATGAAGCTTAGAGCATGTGCACAAAGACAAAGCACCAGATTAAGGCAGCTACACCTTTATATTCAGCCCGCCTATAATGTGATGAAGTGATGGCAATTGTCACTGGTGAATTATGTTGATATGTACAGTACGTTAACTTACATTAGCACGTTTATGGTGTATAAAACAGTATCCATTTGATAATTACCATTTTAACAGTATTTTAATGGAATGCACATATACGGGAGGCTACGAATGTATGATTTAAAAAATTGAATTCTCATTAACTTTTAAATCTAGGCTTCGGCATAAAACAGAAAAATGAATAATCTTAAATTACCTTACATTATTGCAAACCTTTGCTATGAAAGACATTGTATTTCTCCACTTCTTCTTTTCCCATTTATTCCATGCATAAAGTGGGTACAAATCACCCATGCTCCCATAAAGCACAATCATTCCTGAAAAGACCAAGTTTGGTCTTTGAGAGAGACATTCCCTCTCTGTAATGAAAATGTCCGGTCCAGCCAATTAAAGCCGAGCCATTTTGTCTTTGTGTCGTTCCTTCCTCTGCAATTAATTAAATGTGGTTATAAAAAGGATATTCTTGTGGTCTGAATGCCTGCAACAGACCTCCACTGGTCATGTGCTCAGGCTGAATTACAATGTTGTCAATGGCGCCTTTATGTGAGAATTAGGTTTGAGCTTGTCCCCTTTACCAAATGCTATTGTATTGAAACGATTATGAATGCTGCGTGAAAACGACTGACTCCACTGAATGTTTCAAATTGTTAATACTATTGGAACCAAGTCACATGTTTTACCACTTTATTAATTCCAACAAGATGTACTGGGGCTTACAGAGATTCACCTTTTCCTCCCTCGTTCATTAATCAACTTATCCTGTTCACCCTTTGTCTCTGTTATGGTCAGCGGCGATTAGGAATTAAAATCTAATAACAGACCTCCACTGAGGTTAATATGTAATTAATATAAACATGCAGACCAAACATTGCTTTTTTTTGTTTCTGCTGGAATACGCACATTAATGTATCTATAGTAAATGTTTAAGTCTTTATTGTTGCAATCGTTCTTATAGATGTGCAGCAGGTACCGGTGATCTGTAACAGTTTGTTCACAGAGCTTTGCAGTAAAAGAAGATAAGCACCATTTGTATAAAGTGATATAACCCTACCAAGCTCCTTTGAGTTGCTTCAGGAAACAGCTACAAAAGGCTGAGTTATCTCAGCACCATTATCATCTTATGACTGGATGAAATAATAATGTGTTGAGAAGAAATAACTTAACAGTTTGCTATGATGGTTGTTTCTTACAAGTAGTTTATTCTTTAGGTCTCCAGAGACCCCAGTCAGTGGTCTTTGTATGTTAAATATGTTTAGGGTTTAGTTGCACAGTGTTTATAGCCATGACAATGGTTGGCATATTTCATCATGTGCAATGAGGATAGAAGAAATGTCCTTGAATGCGGATACGTCACCCTCAGTGTGCTGGGTTAGTCATCCCTCCCAAGGTGATGGAGTGTCTGGTCATGGATCATTGCCATTTTAGGCTCTTGTCATCGAGTCTATCCTTTAAAGTTGTATGTCCCTTTAATTTAAGCCTTCGACACCACTAATGTATATAGAGCAAGGAGGACTTTTATAGGCACTAAAACTGCTGGGAATTCACATGCAGACTGCCCTGGTACAAACGCCTTAAGGCAAAGGGAGAAAAAAAAAATCATAAAAGAAAGAGGGAGGAAGAAGCATCTATTTGAAGCACATGCAATCTTAATATGGCATTCGAAGGCCTTTACATTGCTGTACAGTACGGCAGACATTAAATGTTCGCCTTATTATTTTAATAATAAGCATCAGGTGCCCAGCACGGACAGGAGAGCAGACCTCCTAGTCTCACCGCAGGGCTACTTATTATTATTAACATCATTCGTCTGGATCTCTTGTTGGTTCAACCGACACTGTGAGGATGACATGTTAATAAATGACCCTGGGTAGCTCTTTGGCATAGGCCTGTTCCTCATCTGCCCTCTCAGCCTCATCAGCAATACACGTGCACACACACACACACACACACACACACACACACACACACACACACAGAGTACACCCAATCCCCAACAGGGACAGGAGGTGGCAATTTGTTTTCCTGAAGGTCCCCACTCTGTCTATTGTTGTTTGCACTGAAGGGGACAAATTCAATTCATTCTTATGACAAGAAGGCTGTGATACACAAGAATAAAGAGAGGAAGGAGGAAGGAGATAGGCGGCAGGAGGTGGAAAGGTATTGCGACCGTCCAGGAGGAACAAACAGATGAGGAAGAAAACAGAAACTTGCTGAATTTAACAATAAGATACAAAGTAGAGCACAATGGCTGAGCAGGTTGTGCTTGAGGGGAGTTGAGGGCCACAGCTAAGAAAAAGCTTTACTCCTTTTTATTCTTCATTCTGATGATAATGCAGTAAAGAACTGCTGATTTAAACGGCAGCAATCAATGCCACTGCTCTGACACACCTGGACTGACAGCCGCTCCCACAACCTCAAACAATCAAGCAAATGAAGCTCTACTGGGAATCATGACTGGACTTCAAATCACAGGAAACCTCAGTCAGTCCTGAAGAGACACCACTAAGACTACAGAGTCATTAAAGTGTCGACCTGTTTTTTAGTATAACTTATTAAAACAACAATTCATAACTGCAATCAAATACTCTACAAACAATATCATCAAAAGACATCGACTGCCTATAGCAACAGCATTAGCTATGACTAGTTTGTACTTTTAGTCCGACGACTGCTCACTAAGACATCAAGAATTTAAAGCTAAACAGGATTTGGCATTGAAATGACTGCAGTTTTCCTGGAAGTCATTTTAATAGTTGGATCAGAGCAGATACTTATATTTACCTAAATGATGAAATGACTTCAAAAGCATGTTACTGATCGAGTTTGCTCAGTTGTTATGGACATAGCCATTAAAGACTCTAGTAAGTGGACCTTGAGTTATTAGTGTTTCTTGGTTGAATCTATACACAGTATATATATTTAAAGACCTATAGTTGTGTTCACAGCAGATTGGAGGCATTTAACCAGCTGCTTTACAAAATGTAGCTACCACAAGACTCTGTGTAGCCACTTTACCATTTTATTAATAAGTCAACTTAATCCTGTCCAAAATTAAAATCTTAAAAAAGAAAATGCCTGTTGGTAAAAACGTGATGACTATCGCTGCTCATCTAAACTGCCTGTTTGTTACCAATGAACATGAAAATGAAGATAATCCATGCATAATATGTATTACTAATCTAATTGTCACAATGAGAGATCAAGGAAGCTGTGCCCAAAGCATATCTGAATGGTGAACATGAAGTGAACATTATGCGTTTGCCTTTTAAAACCAACCTGCAATAAAAAAAATAAAAAAACTCTTTCTGAATCTCCCCATGATGCCTCCCCTATGAACTGTCACATTAATAATCCTATGCTCATATTCAAATGTTCTGTCGAGAACTAAAGAAAGATTGAGTGCCTTTGCCATTGTGAGGCTAAGATTGAAGACATGTCCCATTGACATTGTTAAAAGTTTATGAAAATATATGAATCCTCAAATGTCATGGCTGGTGGGGCTCCCAACTCCTGCACAGTTTCAGGACAAAATCAGTCTTTTAATCAAAATGATTGAATACTAGCGAGTGACATTCAGGGATGTGAATAAAACAAGTGGGCGAGGGTCGATGTAGTGTAGTGTACGTAGTGTGTGTGTGCGTAGTTCTTATGAGGGTGGAGGCGTGCTGGGGGGGGTCAGACAATAGATCTTACTACACCCGTGCAATACAACGAGATGTCTGATTTTGCTCATGGTCGACGTGTACATGTAGGAAGCACATTTTGAAATTATCAAGATACGATTTCGCCAGAGAGTCAACCGTCTGTCAAATGAAGACATATGGTGTCACATCTGCATGCAAAGCCTTGCATACGTTACGTATTCTTTCAACCTGTGAGCCTGAACGACACGAGGACGACTCAGTGGCACACGTGTTGTGGTATTCACAGAGGTGTCCACAGACGAAGACGTTTAGCTCGGCCGTAGCGTTTAGGAAACACTCTGTTGTGCTTTTAGTTTCTATTATTCAGCACATCATCACTAGTTTTTGCAAATTGAAATGAAAAGTAAGGATTTAAAAGGAGCTTATATAGTTAGTCCTGAAGAGAGAACCCTATTAGTCCTTGACTCTGTGTTATGACTTTCACACTAGATGCAGAATTATCAAGCTTTTGTCATAAATTCAGGTGCAACCTTATGGTCTGTTGTCACACTTCACAAGATAAATGTGCTGTAGGAGAGAGAATTCAACCTGACACAAGGAGTGAAAGCCTCACACCTCTACTGTTCAGTTTTACACATTACCCTGTTCATATTTGACCACTAAATGCACCAAATCACAATAAATATCTCTAAAGAAGGATTTGGGTGGGACACAATAACATGCAGACAATGTTTTGGAACACAGGTAAAGAGGCGTGCCTCCCTATTGAACATCTATATTTTAACATAATCTTCCATCTTCAATTACTTTATGGATCAAGTGAAACGGGTCTCTTTTTAGCATGAATTCTTTAAAAGCACAACAGAACATTTTCATTTATGCTGCACAGGATTAAACTCAAACACTGAACTTGTTCATCTTTGCGAGGCAATGAAAAGATTATATATCACATGAATTAGCTTGATGTCTCTGGAGACAGAGCAGGATGTACAAGTAAGTCTAAAGTCTGAAGTTACCAGGTGGACTTGCTGGCAGTCTGTTGGGAGCTGGTGATATGGAGCTCTATTGTGGGACTGGGAGAATGATGGAGTGCCGCGGGCCTACAGCAGTTGTCCCGTCTGTTCTGTTGCCACTCTATTCCATCATAGGCACATTTACCCTTAAGGGAGTCTCCAGAGAAAAAGAGTGCTGACCCGGTGCACCTGTGCTTCCCTTGATGCTGGGGGAGGCTCACTAACCCGAGCAGTCCCTGTCCTCTACCTGTTTGGTCTTTACATTTGGATTATAATTTAGAGCAAGGACAAAGTGGTTTTCTGGAGAGCTTACTCTACTTTTAGAAATGTTCCACCTCTTACTCACCCCCTGTATTAATAGAAAGGAGCTAAACAAAATTATTTGAGGGGTTTTCCATTTACATAAAAAAAATAAGAAAATACTGCATCTCTTCGAGCGCCATTGTGACTGAGGATATATTTAATGTTTCATCACGTTCCTTTTCAAGCTTTCATTATAGCGTGGGTGTTCACTACGAGTGGTGAACTGGAAATTATCCAGAGCTGGAGCGTCAACATTAAATGTCAGTCCTTTATGGCCTGTCATTCAGTGCAGACAGATAAATTACCTTGCTGTCAATCCGGCAAAGAAATTAAACAAATTGTGGGAATAATCAATGGCAAACAGGAAGATGAAAAAAATAAGTCCCTATTTCATCACCATGGCGTGAATACATTAAATGGTAGATGCATTTTTTTTTGGCCCCTTTACAACTATCCTCATTTGCATGCAATGCTACTCAACCATCCCAATTAGGGGTACAAAGAAGGGAGTAATTGCAGATTAAAAACTAGAATGCTATATGTAATCGCATGGATCAAAACACAATTAAAACTTCATCTCAACCTGTTATAGCTCGCTGACGAGCCCAACCCCCCTCCCTGATCTTAATACTTTAAATCATATAAGGGAGGGTCGTTTGCCGACGGACAGATAAAAAACACCTCTTGCGCCCAACAGTAAATTAATCGCACCAATTATTCACCACCAAGAGACGTTTAATGCAAGCCTTTGGAGAAACGAAAGCCGGGCACTCAAATCCTCTCATTTGTAATTGGCTGTCTACTTCAATAATTGATTGGAACAAATGTGAAATGGATGAGAGGGTCTAAGTGTTCTCCATCACACGCTTTCTGGTTCAGGAAGTTCACGGGCGACTGCTCAAAAAGGAGTCCCACTGCACAGATTTCGCAGATTTTTACATCTTCTGATTGCTGTGCATGCAAGTGGAGGTAGCAGTGAGCCATTTATACGACGAGGACGTTCAAAGGACAGTTTGTCCTGATGTACACAAGAAATGCTGTAAACCCCAGTGTCAAATGTCAACGATTCAGAGACAATAAAACAAGTCTATTACAGTACCACTATACAAAGTCTGTCTGTGAGTGTGCATTCACATAGGCTTGGTGTAAGCTGTTCTTAAACATCTCTCCTAATTGTCTACTATAACTACTATGACATATATTTCAAGGTCTGTACAGGATAAATAAAACGACTTTGGTGATCCCCGTACTTTTCCTCAGTGTCACCAGCTGGTAAATGAAATATCTCAACAACTACCAAATGGATTGCTGTAATTTGACATTCCCCAGAGGATGGACTGTGATTACTTTGATCCTCTGACTTTACTTCTAGTACTTCGGTCTGTCACCTAATACCTGCAAAACAAACGGCATTCCCTTTAATCTCAGCTCTATTTTGTAGTTTGTGGTGCTAATTGGGAAAAGTTAATGTTAAACTAAGATGGTGGACATGGTCAACATTATACCTGTTCAACATCAGCCTGTTAGCATTGTCATCATGAGTATGTTAGCATTTAGTTTGGGCTCACAGAGGCTCCTTGTCTTGTTTTCGATGAGATGTAAAGCTACTGACTAAACGGAGCTGATGACTTGAAAGCTTTGAGCAGCCCGTTCTACTGTAGGAGCTACGCACCATCACAGAAATCTACGGCGAGGCCGTACACAACAAGAAGTCATGTTTTTTATTCTACTTGGGCCAATACATGCAAAATGTGATTCTTAGCTGCGTCTGTTCTTTGTTAGCCTGCGTGCGTGTTTTGTTCCATGTGTGTCAAGATGTCTTCACAACCGTGGAAGATGAAATCATGAAATGAAAAGGAACATGCCCACTGGGGCCCTGAAGCAGAAAAATTAATCAATGATGCTAAGCAAGAACGGCTTAAGGGGACATGCGGGATGTTCCTTTCCATTCGCCGTCTTGTTGAAGACAACAAAAGCACAATGCTACAATGTGCATGCAAAATGGAAGTACATGCGTTTAGCATACACGCTGTCACAACAACAAGTATCCTGTAAGATTAAGAGTATTTTGAATGAGCAGAATGTGGGTGGTGGGGAATGATTTAATAATACCATTACGTGATTAGTGATTGTTGTAAAGGCAAAATAAAGATGTGAAAATAATGTGCACTTTTCACACACATGTATGGACCATTTAACACCCAGGAAACAGTATGTTAATTCCCAACATTTTTATTTATTATTTACAATAATGGTTCCTAACCTCTTTGGCTTGTGTCCACTTGTCATATATTCAACACGTAATACAGTATATTAACTGATCTTGATCAATTCAAATCATTTTGAGAATTCTACAGTGATACAATTAACTAGTATTTCATAAGAAAGAAGCAATGATTAAAGAAAAGTCTTAATAAACAACATTTTGTGCGATTGGTTCTGTTTTTGATTCTTTTTTTATTATCACATGACCAACTCAGATTGTCTTGTGACCCCTTTGGAGGGTCACAGACTAACTCGTTTGGACCACTGACTGTCTTTTTAATGACTTTTCTTGTCCTCTTTCTCATCTACTGTCACTGTACAAGAGGAAAATATCCTGTCGCAATAACGCATGATGGGAAAAGAGAAAGCAGGTGCTGAAATGATCCCCTTTCATGCTGAATAATTGCGCCGACACCCCTCCACCTCCCACCCACAGTTGCTTAGCAAATCCTCCCCACAAGCCTTTGCTGCTGCTTGCTGTGGCGGGTCCCATCCACCTGCCAAGGGCTAAACACTAGTCCATCCATCATCGCACCACTTGACAAATACATTCCATAATAGAAGTTTATTTTTTATGGGAGGCTGAATCAGAGGCCTTCCCATGCATACAAAAACGTGTCAAAGTTATTTATGGGACCTGCTGAGAAGCACAATATGTCATATCAAACTCCTATTTTCTCTTTCCTTAAACCACATCGCCTGTCAATATCACTGCAGCTATCAATAATGTGGAACACCGGCGGAGATAACGCCCTGTGGAGCTGTGGGTCAGATGGAAGAACGTCCTCTCCTTCCGCTTGAGGAATATGCCGACACACACAAACACACTGATGAGACCACACACACACACACATACACACACACACAGGCACACACACACACACACACACACACACACACACACATACACACACACACACACACACAGGCACACAAAGATGTGTGCCTCCTCTGTGTTTCTCAGAACAGTATTACACGGACGTTCCAGTGCTCGTTTCCAATGAATTAATTCTCAAATATAGCGCCCATGAAATGCACTCACTGACGGCTCATGCTTGCTCAGAAAATGGAAAAGTCCATTTTGAGACTTAGGATGTAATAGTCTGCTTTGGTTAGAGTGCTCTTCCAGTGTAGACAGACAGGCCTTAATTGCCTAATTGTTTAAAGGTTAATCATAAACACATTAAAAGGCAATTACCGAGCAGTTTTGCACATTTTTGTGTGATAGTTGTCAGTACATCCAGGCCATGTGCAACATTTGGTCCACTCAGCCTGTTCTGCAGTCCAGTGTTCACCCATGTCTGTTGAAAAAGGTTAGGATGAGTGAGAAGAAAAAGAGCAATTTTCAAGTTTGCACTAAATGGCCATCTGAAAGCAACAATATCTGAAGATGTTTTTGCTCTATGTACTTCGGGATAAGTAAGGTTTATCAAACTATACGATCACTGCAGCTGTGAAATACTGAAATCTCACTCAATAGTCTACTTGAAATAAGTATTTAAAAATGGTTCTTGCCTCATTAAGTAAATAATAATAGACTCAGATCGATCCAAATCTGAACACTTTGTTGTGTAAAATCTGTGGAGATCCCCTTTAAGAGTGGTCACGGTCCTAAATGAGTAATCACATCTGGACTGTCCCATAAATAGCATGATTTGAGAGCACAAACTGGAACAAACTACTTAAGATGTGTGTGCAACAATGTTAGGCTTAGTTCAAAAGTTACACAAATAGTGGCAAGCTTTGCTCGCCAAGAGCACAGTGGAATTCAATGCATTGATGACCTCATCTGTCTCATGGTGTCCGAGTAAATTCATTCCCTGATGCGTGCTCCAGTCTCCTTCCCAAATCCAAGTTGAGCAACATATTAATTGAAATCGAACGCCACGAACCATTTCACCTTGGACGCCTTAATGTTAACAGCAAGGTCCAATAGTGTCACTATGTTAATTATCCCGCTAGATCACTAACGAACAGCTTTGCTGAGCTCGGTACAACTGGGAGCAGACATGAGGGGCAATAGAGAGAAGGGCAGTGGATCCACGCGTCGTCTGGTTGTTGGAGAGACAAACACAAAGCATGCAGTAGAAAGTGACATGACCTTCACGATGACGACTAAAACCAGGAACAACACCAGAATGCTTTGTTTGATTAACAGATCAGCCTGTTAAGAATAAGTGGTGTGTTCAAAAATTATCATATCTGCTACATTTTTTTTCTTACACCTTTAAAAACTTTTAGCTCATTCCTCAAGTGTGACAGAGGTCCCTTGAGAGGTATTTGAAGAACGGGGTACTTGTCCTAATTTATCTCTTTTGTAATTACTTTCCTATTTATACAAGTGATTTATTCTACTCAATCTATCTTGTCAACTAAAAGAAAATATGGGACTAAAGATGTGGCCGTGTGGCGAATGCATCTGCATTTTAAAAACAAAATGAAACCGCATAAAATGTTGGTTTATTTTATTTATGGTTGAGCTCTGAGAAATGGAGCTGTTTACTTCAACCAACTGAATGACTGAAAGCTCAAACTTGAGGTTATACCTTTCCAAACGTCACCTATGACCTGAAGACAAGCGGCTGTGCCTCATTCTGTGGATAACTGCTTTAGATTTACACTATTCCAGAGGACAGTTGCAGAGCGAGCTGCTGGGAATCATCGGTTTTCCACACAGGGCCTGAGACCTGTCAGTCATCTTGACAGACATGTCCTTTCAGGGTAAGAAAATGTACCAAATAGGGTCCCCAGATGAAAGCTGACAAACCAATCAAAAACAGACAGAAATTAGACTGTGCAACTTGAGAACTGCCAGTCACAGTGATTGGCAAGCTTTGCAGGTGACTCCATTGCCAAGCAACAGAGGGAGATGTCTGCTTTAGATCATAATGCCCGAGAAAGGAAAATGCCACTAAAACTCATTTTAAATAGTTTTCCGTTTTGATTTTTACTTAATGATTCATCTGCATCAACGTTGAAGACATAGTGGTGGGCATACTGTGGCAATATTTCAAGAGAGCCTACTCTGGTACACTAGTCTAAAATGAAATAATGTGCATATTCAACATCGTGCATTCAGCTAATATTTCTTTCTCTTCTACCAACAATAATTAAGGTATTTTACATGTGAAGGAACTGTGCTGTTACCCTCATCAACACCTCGTCATAATCCACTGAAGCCCATATGAACATGTTATACTTTTAGTCGGAAAAAGAAGATTTCTTTCAGAATAATCTCATTTGAGTGGCTTTCTTACACTACTAATTAGGTAGTTAATGGAAAGGTAAATGTAGGAACCTGCCTTCCACATATAATCATAGCACTTTCAACTGTGCCGACGGCAGTGCCAAGAGACATTTGTATCTTCCTGCGTTTGAATTCCGAACAACATATGTTGTCCTGCCATGTTATCCAATAACAGCATTTAGCTACAACAATCTGTAGAATAAAACAGGTTTATTAATGGTCTACTCAATCGAAAATGATTGTATGATATACAGTAAACAATAAGAAATCATTCACAAAGTGTGAATGTGAAAATATACTCAAGTTGCACCTTACATAATCCACAGATGGAAACGTGCTTTTCCTCAATCTTTCACACTGATAAATGAGTTATCTCCTAAACTTCCCTTTTAGATGTTGAGGTCTAGTCATCTCATCATCAGGCTGAATATATTCCTTCATCATGTCAGAAGCTGCTAAGGCTTCAACTCTAATCAGTACATTATCCAATAAGCAGTTAGGTAAACAATTGTCTTTTTTTACATTTGCTTACAAAAGTCAAATATCAAAATTTGCTCCGACAGCACTGTGTTGTCCCTTTGTACTCCACTTGCTCTTAAGTTCACTCAAAACAAATATAACAGCTTGGTGAGACAGAATGGATATTTTGTCATTTAAGACATTAGGTCTTTAATATGTGTTAATGTTGACTGAGCTGTCTTAGGCGATAGAAGCTCTTGAGTGATATGCCCCAATACAAGGAGGTTGAAAGAGTTAAATGAAGAAAGCAGAAAGGGGTGAACCAAAAGGCCATGCTGTTAATCATGAAAGACGGCTAATGACAAATTGTAAAACATCAAATGACAAAACCTCTTCAGCCCCCTGACTAAGTTCCCTGGCAGGGGGCCCCCAGTTTTCTCCCTAAAGCCTCATGTTAGCGAGCAGCTCATGGAACGATCAACAAATCCCCCTACAGTGCTCATGACAGACCACGGCCTTCACTTGCTTTTATGCGTTAATCCTTATAACATGCTTGAGAGAAACAAAACATCCGACGCTGATGGGGCCTAGTCAACTTTTCCGCCGATTATCCGAGCAAGTGTCTACGTGTTTGTGGTGAAGTCGGCTGGTTCGTAACAGCCTGACACGAGTTGGGTTGCAGCGAGGCCAGCGTCACGTTATAAAATGAAGTCATGTTGACGGGAGAGAAGTGTACGTCAAGTTTATTTTGCTCTCCGTCTCATGCTGTCCGGGCCTATGTAGAGTGCAGTGACACTCAAACGGCTCGAAATGAGCACTGATGCCCAGAGTGTTGATGTGTTATGCCATTTGCCGTTTGCCTCATTCATAACTTATGATATTACTCATGGTAATGGCGCAGGCCCCCTTTTTGCCAAACATAATGAAACGTGATCAGTAAAAGGAATCAAAAAGCCGGCTGTCATTTCTGTCTCTATGATTTACATTCAAGTAAGTTGCTGCAAATCAAATGTTTGAATTCCTTGATCTCATTGCAGAAGTGTAACTTTTTCTGAGGCCCGTTTCAAACAGCTAAGTGGACTCTAGCTTTAAAACATGAATCAATAAACTTCAATAAGCATCAGCTGTACGTTACAATATGTGTACTTTTGCAGAGGGCTGACTTTTGGGGAACATCTTGATAAATAAGAGGATTATAGAAAATGTTTGCTCCTCAAAACTGTCAAGTGTGCAATTATTGAAAAAGCTAGAAAATTGTGATATTTGAACATTTTGAAGATTTGCATCACGCTAGAGTCACTGAAGTGCAAGTGTTCCAGTCGTTGATGTAGAAATGTAAGTAGCAAAAACTATTCCATGTGGACATTTTGAGACATTATCACTGTCATTGCCATCTGTCAAATTAGCATTAGACAAAAAAGTGAAAAAAGAAAGAAAAAATAATTTAACCATTTCACTGTAAGAACGTCAATACGTTTGGTTTTCATCACATCTAATACCAACATTTTTAAATTCCTCCCGTCTACAATATTTGTGCATGACAATTATTGAATGACTAAATGTAGAGAAAGATAAGATGGCGGTTAATAAAAACTCAAATCAAATGGCAAATGATAATTGCAGGTCTTAACCCGCCACTCTCAACATAAAGACTGGCATCAGACATAAATTGTGAGGTGGAACTGCCCAATATGGACATAATTCTTTTGATACTGGGCTGAGCAACGACAAAGAACCAGATTTGAATGTTTAAATCTTCTTGAGTGACCAGTGAATAATTCACGGTCCTCTCAGTGAAAACAGCATTAAAACCAACCACAACTCATGCCGCTTTCAGCTCTGTATGAACACAATTTGTACCTTCCAATTTGTTAAATCACATTATAAGAAAACACAAATCTGTACGGGGCTTAAAGTCAGGTTAACAATAGAATAACAAAAGGCCGGTCCAGGTTTAGTAGCGTGTGTAAACCCCGCCACAAGCAGCTAGTGCTTGACATCGTTTCACAGCTAACACACACGTCTTTCTTTGCGAGCCGCGGTGGGTTGCGGCCTCTTCAGGTGCACTGCAAAAGCTATTTTGTCCCGGAGCATTAAGTTGTATTTCATCGCTCATACAGCATTACAATTACTGGATGTTGACCTCATTGCGGCTGTTTATGTTTACAAGCTCTTTCACGAACAGAGTTTTACAGCACACTTTATTTACTGCAGCTGGTTTAATGCATGTTGTCTCATAAAAAACACACAATAAAAGCAGCGGCACATTTATTGTTACTCTCTGGTGGCTATTCAGTCTTGTCACACGTGCAGAGGCCCTCACAACAAAACTGCTGTTTAAGGCGATGTATGTTTTAGAAGAGACTGGTGATGCCTACAATTCATTCTCTGCTGCACCGGACTGATTTAAAAGTTGGGTTTGCGTGCGTGTTTGTTTTTGTGTGCCTGAGCAGATACATTAAATCTGGATAAGAGAAGACTGTAAAAAAAAAAAATATAACATCTTTTATTAAAACATTATCTTTTGAAAATATTGCAATCATCTACTTTTATGTCTGAATTTGTCCAACATCATGTAACTTTTTCTCTTTGCTTTAATATATACACTTTGTAAGATCACAGCTGTATAAATTGGCGCAACTTCATTCCAAACCATACTGCAGGTGTTTTATCAGTTTGACTAATACTGACAAAATCCCTTAAAAAGACAATTGTCATCACTATTTTATCTGCTTGAAAAAAAAATGTCAACCGTCAGCACTATTGGGAGATCCAGCAGAAAATCCCTCGTCCTTTGCTAATCAAAATTTCCATTTCCCATCACTTGGGAGTTCTCGATGCGGGATAGCCTCTGCTTTTATCCCAGGTAGAGGTTTAATTTGAAGCGAGGCACTAAAATTAAAAAGCCAGCCTTCGTTTAACTGTCAATCAATCGTTGATCGTTGATGTTCATATGAAAAGCTCTGCTGCTTAGGCACTGACAAGCGTGAGCCTATTTGATCTGGGCTTTTCAAAGAGGAAAAAGCCCGGATGGCCATCAGAAATCATTTGCTTCTCACCAGGACATTCGAGTGCTATCTTGACAGCACACAATCATACGCGCGTTGCTGCAGTATGTATCTTGTTAATCTTTTTACTATTACAACCCCTTTTTGATTTTATATGCAATTCTTTTATTCGGTTGGCACTCAAAAGTGCACAGCTGAGTGCTCCGTCCGTGCACCACGGCACACTAAAATGTGACATAATGGGATTCGAATGCAGCCTCGAAGTCTGGACTGTCTGAGTTTCCCTGTCTACTGTAAAAATATCCATTATAAACCGCAGTGAGCTTACATTTCAGTTGGTGGTTTACACTAAAGTAAATAATAAATAATAAATGATGGTCTCCAGTGATTACAATTATGAGGTGAAATCCTCTGTGTGTATTGAAACTCAAAAGGGTGTCTTTAGATTTCTGATGTGTGAGTCTACATTATTTAATTGGACGAAAAGAAAAAAAAGAAATTAGTCCTTTTTATAAAAAACATTTGTCAGTGTCACGCTGAGGTAAAGTCTGGGAAGAGTATCCTTTGAGATCACTGGCACACAACTGGCTCAGAAGTGGAACCGCTGTAAACGCCACCCTCATAAAACATGCATAAAAGAGTATTTAAGAGTCAGCCTACGTCAGTATCATAAAGAGATGCACTAAGAAATATTACTGAGGCCAAGTGAGTGCACTGCATCTATAACCAAGAGGAGGATGAGGAATCCTTTGGAAAAAGAATGACTGTATACCCAAAGTATGAAGCAAAGAAATCTGCACACGGTTAAATTATGTCATAGCTTCAAAAGGTTTGGATTGGTGCAGGAGAGCACACACAATTCATAAATAAGTATATATATATAAAAAATGTATTTTTAAAAACAATACAGTTTTGGACATGCTAAGCAAAAAGTGGATGGACTAAATATTTCTGGAAACAATTGAAGATCTCCTTTCAACTAACTATGGTTTAATCCGCTTCATGTTATTTCAACCTACGCAACAATCTATGAAAACATATGTTGGAACAAGCGCCACATGTAATTGCCAGTGACATATTTTCAATTGGAAAGACTGGAGCTAGCAGAAAGTATCTGAATCATTGAATTGTATGGGCTGTCACTTAACACTGCACACAAGAAATATTATATTGCTGGACACAAACAAGTCTCCATATTGGGTGAGTTCATATTAAAAACAACTTCATGCACTCAAATGAAGATGTAGTAGAGGAAACATATTGTTATCTGTAAACTTTCTCCTCACAGTATCTGCCTGTGTCTTTGGTATTTCTTTTCAATGAAGCCTACCAAATATTTGGCACAAAAAGACATTATACAGGAGCAACATTCAATCTTTTATTTTGCTAAAGATTTTTTTTTGCGCCTTTTTTATGAGAGCAGCTGGAGGATGACAGGAGAGGGGGGAGAGAGAAGGGGGGGGGGGGGGTGACATGCTGCATAGGGCCGCAGGTCGGACTCGAACCCCGGCCTCTGCCAAGGACTCAGCCGTGCACACTGTAGCGTGTGAGCTAGAGGTCGTCCCAGCATTCAATCCTTTTGATGCATAATTCATATTCATGTATTCACGTTAAAAATTCAACAACACAACATATGATTTTTTGAAAAAAACAAAACAAACAAACAAGAATGTACTTCCAATGAAGTGAAGCACTGCATGGAAATAATCCCAATGTTTAAAACCGTCCAATCGGATTTTGTGCTGCATCTCCTTATTGAGCTCGGCAAATGGTCTCCTTTACTCTTTATTCTTAGACATAGGAACATTGCTGTGCTTTGCGCCACACGTAACACTGATTTCTGACCGTGTTCTTGTTACCCGTCTGTAAGTCTAAAGTATTCCAATTATTCCCTTTTAACACTCTGTGACATCCTCCATTTTTTTATCCTGGGGCTTTATAATGCTTTGTGGCGACCTCTCTCAAAGATGGAAGCTGGTGCCGATGACACTCCATTTTGAAACCACAACAATATTATTCCGCTTAAGTCAATCTAATTGCTCGGACGACTAGATGAGATTTAAATGAATGCAGACGGATTAACGAGGACGCTAATCACATGATGAGGGGTTTGTCCTTTCCATCCATGTTACATTTCTCTTGCTGCATGGGAGCCATACTACACGACTGCATCATGGGAACCTGACAGTAACCTCCCCTACCAGCTGCGATCTACTACACAATGCCCAGGGCAACATGAATGTTAATTGGGCTTCTAATATGCAATTTTGCTGGCCACAATCTGTAAATATCACTTAATATCAATGGAATAAACCAAGCAGACGTCCCAACCTCTGGGCCTTGGTTTTCTTTAATACTAATAATAGTGGTTGCTCCCTTTGTCAATGACTTTAGGAAATAAATGAAGAAAACAAAGACAGTCATTTCCTGTTAATTTGAAAAAACACATGATGTAATAAATGCAGTAGCATGCTAGTAAACCTCAGGATTTCAATGAAGACCTGAAATCATTGATGTTCTTACTGAAACAAAATGCACTGAAAATATTAAAGTCAGTGTACACAGCATGGAAGAGAGATTCAAGAAAAATACTTGTACCATACATGCACATTATTTACGCTTTATTGACTGAATCCTCGGTCAAATTGATGTTGGAAAAAAGGTACAACTTTTACTTTAGTGGCATTAATGGCATAGTCAACAATCATTATTTATCAGTTTAAAAGGGAAATCTATGCACACAACAACTGGCGGCATTGTAATTGTCACAAGTTAAGCTCACAGAGCCTTGGAATATATGCAGACAGACATGCATTATTTTGACAGTAATGCACTAAAATGGCCTATCAACAGCAACAACTGTTCATCTCCCTCAGACAACCCATGTTGCTTATTGCTGTACATTAAGACCTTAAAACGCTGCCCAAGCCCCATTAATACATCTCATTGCATAAAATTTCCATTTGATTTGTATTCAGAATTTTAGATGACCGGTAGAGCACCAGAAAACCCTCATTATTTCATATTCAATCAATCACTCATCGGCGAGCGCCCGTATTATGCCAGTTTTGGCAGTGTGTGGTTTCATCTTGATTATGGAGATTGGCATTAAAATCAGAAGAACAATGCAGCCTCCTCGCGCATGGCAGTTCTTGAACATGTCACAATTTCATTACTATTGACAAGCTGCATTATAATGTACTTATGTGTCCTCCGCGTCTTTATCGGGTTAGACTCAAATGCTTCAAGCACTGTGTGTAAAATGCCCCTTATCTTGAAGGCCATCTTCACTGTCTTCACTACAGTATACTGCATATTTGCATAAGTCAAACAAATAGCTTAATGCAATAAATAACTAGTTTTAAGCCTATATTCATTTTAAAATCCTTGAAGATTAAGGAAAATAAATTAGAAATTAAAAAATGAAAAGTATGATTTAATGCCAGAATCTAAATATACAATGTGTCAAAATGTGCAAAACATATAATCCTAGTAACAAAAGATCAGATAAAAGTGACATGACGGCAGACGTTCACAGCACATTAATGGTATTGTAGAGATGCGACTGGTTGGTCAGCTACTCTCTTATGGAGAATACTAATTTTTTTTCTTGGTTTGCTGAATAATGTAAGACATTTAGCTACAAACTATATACTGCATCACTCCATACCGAACACAGACCAAAGGCAAAGACTTGGGAAGTGGGAGGAGATATTTCAAGGGCACCTGGCTCCACACGTAGAAGTCTGACTCGTTTATCACTAACAATATTTCTTCCATGGCTTGGATTGGCGTGACATTCTCCTATGTCTAAGTGCATTAAAATGTAAGGTGAGAAGTTAACTCCAACTCCCAGGGTGCATTTCTGTAAGGAACCGAGTGGAAGCTTAAGATTGGGATCATTTGTCTGTGCCTTTAAAAACAACTTGGTTAGGTTTAGGGAAGATGAAATAATAAAGAATTGGTGGTCATAACATAAAGCTGACATAACATGACACTGAGGCTGTCATCATAAATTCTAAGGGTAATTCAACAGCGGATCCTCCCACTTCACAAATCTGCTGGCCTCTTCAAATTATTTATTTTTTTACAATTTTGTGAGAGAAAAAATAAATAAATAAAAGATTTAAATGTTAATCCGAGTCTTGAAAGATCGCCATGTTATGGCTGGTGTAAAGTGGCAATAACATCTACCAAGTCACTGCTGGATTCCGCGAACATCTGGATTCGCACCAGGACATCAATTTGAACGGAGTGACCGGTGAACTTACACGAAAAGTATGTGACAATGAAAGTTATTCTAGCAAACAATGTCACGGGCGCATTATGCGTTCGCTCAGTCGCCGGGACGAGCACTTTCATCACCACAGTAAAAGTGCTGCTGTCACAGAACAGGGATCTCGGTGGTGGGGGGATGGGCCGTCTTCTTCGTGGCCACAAACTTTTTCAATTTCACTGTCAATTTCCTGGGTAATTACTGGTGCTTTTGATGGACTTTTTATGACACCAGCTCCCCTCCTGCGAGACGCTGTACGTGCCCAGCTGCTAGAGGATGGGGCAGCAGTTCCCGCTTCTGACACCAATTCCCACCTCCCATAAGTGGACCTTGTCATCACTGGTGACCCCTGTGGCGGTCTCTCAACAGAATGAGTCTGGCCAGTGAGGCCAGCTGTACTTTATCTGCACCACTAGGCTGAAGATGGGTCGACTGGACCATGACCTCTTTGTGTGTGTGTGTGTGTGTGTGTGAGCACAAGTTTGAGAAAAGACACAGCAGTAGAGTTCTACATGCACTGAATATCAAAGTATCCTAAACGGTCAGGCCGTTCAGTAAAAAACGTGCACTGATGATATCTATGATGTATAAATAACAGATAAAAAAAGGAGCCCCTTAAACATCCATTTCCTCTTAATCTTTCCAGATCAGCAGGCTTGACGAATCAGCCGACAAGAAAAGGGCCAGTGTTCGGGGCTTATTGGTCGGCACTGTCTGGATGGCAGTCTGTCTAAAGAGATCAGAACACCGAGCACATCTCCCGCGAGATCGATGGGCCGACAAACAGATGAGCCCACAGGCCGGGGGTCACAGATCATTAAAAGCCATCTATCAGCGGCTTTCAAGGCCTCTAATTCCCCCCAAATCGAATATTTCCATGTAAATATGTCAAAACAGGAATGAAATTAGCGCGGTAGTTTATTGACTGTGATAAAATCTGAAAAGCACCACTGCACATAATTACATACTTGTCAGAGCCATAAAAATTAGCTTTATTATCAATGGAATGGTTTTGTACAACTTCATTTAGGTCCGATGTCTTCCAGATGGGGCTGCTCTCTGCACTTGAGCAGTTTTTATGCAGCTACCCCCCACCACCACCCCAAACACACACACACACACACACACACACACACACACACACACACACACACACACACACACACACACACCATCGTCTTTTTCATCCTTTTATTCCCATGCTGAGCGGAAGAGAAAAAAAAAAAAAGGAGTGAAAGAGGAGCTGATGTCTGTGGCAGAGTTGAGGGCCACATCAGCTGTGTCTGATAGCAGAAGTTTTTGATCTCATTAATGATACTGGCCTCCGTTGTGAACCTAATCGCACACAAATCAAAAAGTTGGTGATGTTAAAGATGCCGAGGGTAAAAAGGGCAGCTATTTCATTCCCTTTCAGGGGAAATTTTCAACACATTCTCTCATTTGCTCACCATTGTATGACATGTGAGGAACTGCACTAGCAGTCTAAGTATCCCGGGTTAGCTGCTATATCCCTTCTTGTTCGCTGCCTCAGTGAAGCAGCTTTAGCGTGTCAGTCGTCTGCGCCAACAGTTTTATCGCCATCTTTTATTTAGCTTTTCATTATTATTTGTTGCTATTGTCCCATCTACTCCTAAACCCATTATCATATCAATTATCATCTCAGTCACACATCCTGATTTCCACTCATATCACATTTACATCAAGTCGATAATGCATCCTTGTGACTGAATTATTTAGTTAACAACTTGAACTAGAAGGGGCTGATTCATATTTAAAGCAGACACCTATTCTTAATGGCAGCTTCTGCTTAATCCTTTAGGAGAGTTGAGTCTGTCTCTCTCTTGGCACGCTCCTCTCTCGCCTTTCAAGAAAACCCCTCTACTCAAAACACAGAGAGCGAAGTGATAATAGTCAGTGGCGTGCACGTCTTCCAGTCAAGCTCACCTGTATGCAAAGGCTGTGATGTGGGCCTCTAAAATAAATGTTAATCCGTTGCATCTCACATGCTATAGGTTTGGCCTTATTAAAATATTTCAACCAAAATCTAATGTAGCTACATGCAACCACTGTGGAGTAGAACCCTCATCAGTCTAATTACGTTTTTAATATAAAGTAAAATATAATCAACCCCTTTCATGTTGGGGAGCCAATGATCTTCCAGTTTGCAAAGTGTAAAAACTTGTTGGCTATTTCGGAGATGTAGCACCACTAAATCACCGCTGAACTATCCACTACAACCACTTCCTTGTAAATAAATTTGAGGCGGAACGGAGGCCATACAGATGGATATCTTCCATCATGCTTTATTTTACATCACCTACTGTTCACAAACTGCATTAGTTTGAAGATGGGTGAGTCGCATCATTATCATCATCACACTCCCCATAGTTTGCTCTATTGTCTGACAGTTATTTTTCCCGTGGATGTTTTCATAAATTTGAGTTTCAAAGCAGTTTTCTTCAATTCCCGTGCATGAGATGACTTAATCTTAGCATCTCAAATAAAGACAATTAAGATGAATATCATTACCAAACATTATTTGTTAAATTAAAGTTTTACAGAAAATGCTGGATGCTCCGGTCAGAAGGAGACTGTAACGTTGGTGCAAATGTTTCGGAGATCACCACGTCTCACCGTTCAGGAGAGCTCTTTTAGAAACGGTGAGTTTGTTTGATGGAGGGATCTCATTACCGCGGACAAAGCATGCAAACAACAGCAGCCCAGAGATAGTGATTATGTGACGTTAATGCGCCTCCCATGTTGCCTATCCTGAGCATTCAAAAAGCTCTTCAATAGCTTAACCCGTTCCTAATGAATGCATTAATGATGTTTCTGCTCTTGAGAGTCACTTTCCAGGTTGTTTGTGGGCACTAGAGTCTTCTAAAAACGAGCTCTCCTTTCTGTTGTACTTTCTCTCAATGCTTCCCCAGTGAGCTGTGATACAGTCTTTAAAACACCTGAAATTGCCACAAGTAATGAACCAAAAGTTCCACAAAAAGTAGGACATTTGGGGTCAGGATTCAAGTCAAAAGGATCAACTTCATGATCCAACATTTACAGTTATCAAATATCTAAAATATACAGCTGTACTCATCTTCAATTGACACAACACATGTAGCTAATTAATGAGGACACCAAAATGAAAAATGAGATTAAAAAAAACTCATGAAATTGTGTATTAAATAGAGCATTTAATACATGCTGCTCATCCTGCTTGCTTAACATAAATTCTATGGAAAGCTTGTCATATGTGGAAACAGTTCTCATCAGAGTACACCATTCCTCGGCTTATGATGATGATGATGATTTGCAGCAACATCATTATTTATACCTGGCAACACTTTGATCACTGACCAAGGAGCCTGTGATTTGCATTCCCATAGGGACGACTGGCAATATTGAATCCACAACAAACTGTTTAAAGGTGAACCAAAGAACCGGTCTCTCTCCTGATTCAAAAAATGTACGACATCCCATACTGCGTGTAGCTCAGTGATATCAAACTTCTGCTGCAGATAACAAGAACACCGCTGATGCTAAAATAAAGCACAATATTTATGTCACTCTGCTGGGAATATCAGTGCTTCACCAACCTGCTAACAAACCCTTCCTTCCCCCCTCTAGGAAACAATGACACCAGCGTCTAACTAAAACACCGACAATGATATTTGTCTGTACTTCAACGTGTGCGAGCAGTAAATCATGAGAAGCTCAGACGTTTGTCACAGCACAGGAAGAATTACTATCATTTCATTTGAATTATGTTTGCGTTTGAAAGGCTTCTCCCCTTTGTTTGTCCTTTACATCGGCGACTGAGAGCCGAAACAAACAATCTATCCGCTATAATTCTGAAGTCACCCTCCATTTCAGTTGACCATTTCCCCAAGATCCTTCTTCTCCCACTTGTCTAATTACCATAAAAGTCTTTTTTCAAACACCTCCTCCATCTTTCCCGAAGGAGACCACATGCAACTATAATTGCCTCCCTCATTAGTTATGTTTTCACAAGGCGGGATAGGGGGCAATTAATTTTATCACTTAATTTTGTCACCGATATTTCCACCGCCTCAGTATTGATGTGTCCACCGCGGCTGGGCCCATTTTTCAGGAAAATTAATTGACAAAGCAGTAAAAAATTTATCAACATATCACCAGATTAGACGACAAATTGATGCAATGAGGGAATCAATTGTGTTTCTGTCACCGGGGCGCAACGGCGCAACCCAGAACAGAGCCGGACAAGCTAGACCACTGTGAGAGTGACTTCTGTGGCAGGTGCAGTGATTTATGTTTTTATTTAGACAGGCGGCATTAATCAGAATGAGTTACAAGTGCGGCGCTACCTCCCCTTGAGAGTCACACAACCGCCTGTGTGAAGCACAAGCGACACGCAAAGTTTCCCATGTGCACGTACACACAAGAGCGTGCACACAAGGTACAACCGAAGACATCCACAAACAAAGAAATCAATAGGAAACGAATAAGGCAAAGAATACAGACTAGATCAACTGAAGCAAAAACAAGGACCACTGAGGAATGAAGGATTCATATTAAGTACTTTGTAGAAGGACAGAAATAAAGACTACTATCTTTGAAAATAGCTGCAATACAGATTTGGGCTGCAATTAATGATTGTTTTAGTTAGTGATCAATGGGATAGTTATTTCCTTGATTATTTCTTTGGTCTACAAAATGCCCATGGGATCTTTTAATTGCTCGTTTCCAAAAATGAAAGATTTCAAATTTTCTATCACAAAAAGAGACAGGAGGGAGCAGAAGATGCTCATGTTTGAGAAGCTGGGACCAGAGGATGTGCAGGTGCATTTTTTTTGCTTGAAGACATTGTTTCAGAAGAAGAAGAGAAGTCAGTCCGGGAAAGAAACCATTCTCTCGTCGCTACGGATGACAAGAAAGGAAATTTATAACATCAGCTGGACTCACAGGTGAGGCAACCGAAGGTCTTTAAACCTGAGGGTCGTTAAGCTCCTAAGAACAGCGGTTGAACCACTTCAGTTTATTGCGCCTTGTACAGAAAATGAAAAGCTATCGGAGCGGTTTTAATAGCAACATGTCCACTCTGTGACCCCCTTCAGCACAAGCCTGCTGAACTCTTGTGACCCAGCAGCTGAGAAACAGCATCCTGCTGTAACACATGACCCCCGGCTGTCTGCATTACATCTGCTCAGCATAGACGAAACAGTTTGCATGACAGTCGGTCCATCAAAAGAATTCGGTTGACCCCCCCCCCCGTGCGATACCAGTGAGAACAAATTGAGGACAAAATGGCCACAGCGCATCACCTACTGTTCTATCCTCTCAAGAGGGCACACATTTTATCCTCAGCAGAGGTGAGAGCACGACATAGGCGAGATAGGAGGAAGAAGGGGAAAAAAAAGTATAACACAGCGTCTAGAGAAGCAAGCAGGAGAATTGCTTGGGCGCCGGGACTGTCATGTCTGTATAAACAGGCATTGATTTTCCTGTCCAGCCCTGGCACCTCAGCCATTTATTCTCAGCTTTGTGGTCGGGGCCCAGCGGGGCTGGAGAAATTCTGTTACAGTCCAGTTGGGCCCTTGAGGCCTGTGTGTGAGAATAGATTTCACCTGTAAACGAGGAGAGGGGACTGGAGCCACTTAACAAGGGCAGGCTGTGTCACCAGAGGGCAAGATGGGTGAAGTCACACTGGATGGATAATGACACATGCTGCTGGAAGAGAGGGGAGAATGAGAGACACAGAAAGAAGGAATAAGAGGGAAGGGAGAAGTGATTGATAGTGTGGAGGGAGGGGAGCGAGAGAGAGGGGAAGGAGGTGTTTGGCGCACCGAGTTGAACCGAAGAAAAAAGGAAAACATTGATGAGCTATTCTAACGCCAATACCAACACTTCATCGAGAAAATATCAAACATGATACATATATCCCGATGAATTTTTTGGTCTGCAACTTCGTCTTTAATGTGACGGCACATTTTTCCTGACAGGCTGTGTGAAAATGGGAAACTGGTCTGACATCAGCATTGCCCCGAATATCATTCACCAAAAAGTGTTATAAGTGATGCAGCAGAACCAGAGACATCGACCCTTTTTACTCCACACATTCTTCTTTAAAGCCTCGAGCTGCTTAGTCTCAAGCAGAGACGAGCAGCACAAGTGTGGTAGGCTCGCCTCTGTAACTCCACACCCGCACATCTTTTTTTTCATCTTGAAATTTGTTCCCTCCCAACGCTCCTCACGTGAGGCAATTCATCAGACTTTGCAAAGCTCGCTTTGTAGTCACAAGACACTTTCCATAACTTTTCTCTTATTTGCAAAAGAACTCCTTCTTAAGACCTCTAAATCGACTTTGATGAAGTCAGTGGACTTCCCCTCCAGATATTTTCCTCTGCAGTATTCTTAGAACTAACCCATAATAAAAGCTCATGCTGTCAACATGTGATGAACATTAAAACCACTGCTTCCAATGAAGTCATTGTTGTGTGGACAGCGAGGTCATATAACATGTTCAGAGGGCAATCAATAAAAAGCACTGTAAACACATTCAAAGAAACATAATGTCAAGAGATTCTCACACAAGGGCAATCTGGAATTGTGACATTGATGCCAGATCAGATTCACTGTAGAAAATCCCCATATAGGTCCAGCGCTTTTATCCACTGACAACGTATTTTAAGAAGTGATTCCACACAAGGCGAAAGTGTAATAGGCCAAGACGTTACATTCACACAAAAACACGTTGAACCATGCTGAGTCCAACTTTTATGAGCTGGGACACCTGCATTTATGGTGTTCTGCTTTTTGTAGACTGCATTGCGCAATTATGGAATAAGCTTTTCAGGTAGTGCAGAGCCCTAAGAGACCCACATAAGAGAAACAGTGGATTTGTCTACACCTGGCAGTATGGAAGAGGTATATAAAAAATTAAAAGAGTCATTTTTTTAACTGCAGATGCTAAGAGAACACAAGAATACCCTTCTGCAATATAATGTACGTACTGTTTGAGGGGGCATCTGCAATACTCTTAGCCTCTGACGCATATTTGCAGATTGCAAAGCAGTATATTTTCATTTAGGATTGAAGCTTGTTGAGGTGATATTGACGAGAGGGAATTGATTTTGTTGCAGGTCTCTCCTTTCAGCATCGTCCGATTGATTAACTTGTTTTGATGCTGGACAGCATTGTGTACAGTGCTATCTCCCGTCTCTACTGCTGCTTCAGGTTCATTCAAGTTATCTCAGTAACGTAAAGGAAGTCCTCTTGAATCATGCAGACTTCTAAAGTATACACAATTACAGCATTTTGTAAACTCTAGGTTACTCTTCAAATTTCCCATTGAGTAAATTTAGAAAACGCTTCTCCCATGCATTAATAAGTGACATATCTAATGCATATTCAACACACGTTTGTTCCAAAACATAACCGAAGATACAGCGCATGCTAAATATTCAAAATCAAGAAGACTAGAAATATTACAGATGTCACATGCATCATTTTATCCATCTCTTCTCAAACTTAAGACTAGCATCTCTATTATCTTTGGTAACTTTGGGATCTTCACTGTATTTCAAATAAAGTTTCTGCAGATGGACCCATCAGTAGCGTTTAAGAGCTAAAATTAAAAAAAATAGAAGACTAAAAGTTTATATCTAAAAGGCTGCTTTCACTTTTTACAACGCAAACGGTGGAAGCAGTTCACAGAAGCGGCCAGCTCCAACATCGGGGAACCTGTAATTGAGAGGAATTAAAGACAAACAGTGAGTCAGACTCTCATGCGCGCGCACGCACGCACGCACACGCGCGCACACACACACACACACACACACACACACACACACACACACCAGAAAGTGAGCTGCTCTGTGAAGTTTCAGCGGAGAGCGACAGTAATGATAGTGTGTGAAGGTTAACTCCTAGAGAAACCGGAGCGTTGCTGCTCAATGGGGAAGGAGAGGGGCAGGTTTGAAAAGTACTTATTAGTCAAACTGGGTAACAACGGCGCCGCCCGCACGGTATAATCAAATCACTCTCCATACCTAGTTGCAATACAGCGGCTGAGGAGCAACCGGCCCCGCAACCTTGACAGGAGGGTTATTTTTACTCATACTTTGCCTGCCTATTGTCTTCCGCGCTTATTGAAAATGGCGCCATTGACAGATGGAAATAGATAGAATGAAGGGTGAGCGGGGAGGTTTGGGAGGTGGGAGGGATGCAAAAAGCTATGACGAACATGCGCTCCTCTCGTTCCCCCCTCTATGCCCTCCGGTTAAGCGTCCAATTGTTTGTGGAATACATGGAGCGCCATGTCATTTTAACGACCCCCCAATAAGTGCGGATTTCCTGATTCATTTCTCGTCGACCCCGGTTTTTATTTCACACCCTCCTGCTTGTCCCCTCTGTGATCAATACGTGGCGTCGTGGAATGAGGCGACGAGCTTTAATGTGACTTTACGAGATCAGATGGCTCCCTTTGATCCCCCCCGTCGTGATTCCTCTGATCTCCTATATCCAGTGTTCGTACGCTTGTTATGTCTAGGAACGGGGAGAAAAAATATTTGAGAGGGAAAACAACATTGTCTCTGTTCAAGGAAGTGTTTGTTAACCAGAACTAATACAAAAACCTGCAGTTTTTACTACTGTTGTTGTTGTTGGTGTTTTTGTTTTAGCTGGCACTGCTGCTTGTGAGAAGTGCACATCAAGCAAATTAAGACTTTCAGCTTTGTCCTTAATTGCACATGTGAGGAAAGCGGTGGCTTAGGGACTGTTGTATGTAAATAAGGTTCCACTTTTGTTTCGTTCGCTGCTGGTGTTTTATCATTAAAAAAACAGGTACTTCCATTTTTTAATAACACTAGTACACGTGTAATAGCATTTTTTTTTACATTAAAACCTCACCAACGTCCATGCTTCACATGTAAAAATTGTAAAAAGTATAAACCAAAGCTCAATGACTAACCTAATTACTTGCACTGACTTGACAAACAGCAGCGTTCATTTCTTGTGCGGATCACACGTGTCCAAGAAACACACAGCAGAGAATGGAAATATCGGTGTCGTCCGTCCTGAAACCAAAAGACAATGTGTCTCCAGTGACAAACCATGCAAACCACACATGCATATTTTTATTAGTAATGTATTCCTCATCGCTGAATGAAACGTGCACTTAAAACCACTTGAAACAAGCAAATAAATAACGACAGACAGAGGCCAGTCGAGGAAAATAATCACAAGTTTGGACTTAAACCTTTTTTTAATTTTTTTTATTTTTACTGTATCTACAATAATACCAGCGTCATGTCAGCAGAATAACTGGGGATGAAGTTATTATCCGTTTGTCTGGGTCGTGTGGCCAGAACAGAGGCCAGAGTTACTGGTGCTTCTTTGAGTCCAGCTGTACAGAGATGTGGATTACAGTCAACAGAGCCCTACAGCTGTGACGTGATCGTGTGTCTGTCTTCCTGAATGGGGAAGTTTTGCTTTTCATCTTTACTATTGCTCACTTGTAGAATGGGTGCATTATAAGAAAAAGCACTAATTGACATTTTTTAAATGCCTGTTTTTGGATCTTGTGCATTCAAACAGTCTGTAAAAAAAAAAAGTGACACCATGCAGTTGGGAACCAGGCAAAGCATCATCCAGTCAGAATGTTACCAAATTGCTAAAATGATAAAAGACAACAACACATGGAGGTGAATTCGGCTGCATTGAGGACCAACATCTCTTTTTAAGTTACAAAACATAACATAAATTGTCCTACCGACTTATTTATATGTTTATGTACGGACCATTAAACACATCAGCCTTAAGAGACAATGATGCTTTCTTCTAAAAATTGCCATATAGTTATACTATAAATCACTCTCTACGGGGCGATAATGATTACATTCCTCCTGCCAGGGTCTTGAAATATGCAATCATTGCATGATGCATCATCTCCGTGTCCATCCTCAAGTTCACATGTTGAACCCTCGGAAATGGTGTAATTGTCGGGTGTGTCTCAGGCTACTAGAGGTAATGAGCAAGTTATAGCATCACAGGCTGCTAGACGGGATGAAAGAAACACCACAATAAAGAACGGAGAGGCCGGAGCAGTAAATATCCCTGGGCCACACAGTGCAGATACTAATTGCGTTTCCAAACTCGGGCGCAGTAAATAATGAAATTTTAATTTCTGCTCTTGCCGTTGTGTTTTCCTCATTCATGTTCGGATGAATGTTTCAAAGAAATTTACTGCGGCCATGAGGAGAAAAAAAAAAAATTAAACTGGAGGGTTGAGGGGAGGAGTGAGCGGATAAGAGAGAGAGGAAAGACAGAAAAGAGACAGAAGATGGAATATTTGCTCATCTTAACGACTAATTGGCTGAAAGCTTTTGAATTAGGTTAAAAAGGCAAACCAAATCAACCTTATCTATTGATACTTCACATCTCCCCAATGGTTGAAAAGTGATATCTTAAACATGTGAGCATGCTAATTTAGTTTAAAAAACATTTTGTAAAACAAATCTATGAACAGTTTGGGTCCTTCCCTCACTATGACAAGGAACTGTCTGAGCAAACAAGCCTTAAAAAGCTTCGTCAGCCCTTTAACACCAGTTTAACCACCATGTTAAAGCACCAAGTTTTACATCACTAACATGACCAGATGGTACATTTATTAGTGTGTTTCTACTGTATAATGGTCCAGGATCACAGATTTAAACTAAAATTATATTTTATACAACATTGTATACATAGTTTG
Source organism: Cebidichthys violaceus (assembly GCF_023349555.1). NCBI lineage: Eukaryota > Metazoa > Chordata > Actinopteri > Perciformes > Stichaeidae > Cebidichthys > Cebidichthys violaceus. The sequence continues at coordinate 359,874 of NW_027176850.1, forward strand.
ATTAAAATAAAATAGTTGTAAAATACTTGTTCTGTGATCTCTCTAGAATCAGCTGAAAACTACTTTTATCCAAATCTGACAGACTTAAAGTTACTAATCATGAGGATCTCCGTTTAGTTCCTGTATGTTTTGGGTTTTGTTCTGGATTTCAAATCCCAGAGATCCAAACCGTTGTGCCTGTGTGAAGTTAGTCAGTTGATTGTTCATTGTCTGTAGTCATCGCCCTTTTCTTTCTTTGTTTACTGACAACGCTAGCAGACACCCCCTCTGGGGGACCAACCACTGCTGGGAGATCACAATCTGTGCGCCGTCTATAGTTTCTATTTTTCTAAAAAGTTTCGCGAGCTGTTTTACTTGCCCGGTAGCAAAACGTACTTGTCCGAAATGGAAAATGTAGGCCTATTAATAAATAAATAAAATCATAGAGATTTGGATGATTGGTCAAAAGAAGAATCAAATATTCTAAATCTTATCCTTTTTTTTATTGTCATAGTGGTTATTTGCATTCAAACAATCAAATGATTAGGAAATTCATTCTTGTGTTTTTATTTAAATATTTGTTGTGATTAAACATTGGGTTGGCGGGGGCATTAGTAGTTTTAATTATGTATTATAAACTGCTTAGAACTATGTGTTATGAAGTTATGGTCATAATTCCCTCTCTAATATCTATTTTGCAGAGCTGCGAAAACATCTTCAAACAACTGTACTAATTCAAGTTTCTTGTCAAAACCTACATTTTCCAAGATACCACTTGAACCCATCATGATAATAATGTGATTTAGCTTCGATAACACTCATCTTCCCACTTTGGAGCTTGAAAGCATCCTGATGTAACTCAATGCAACCTCTGTTAACAGCTGTTAGCTACGTTACAGGTGGGTGGTTGAGATTCCCCCCCCAATGCTCTCTAGTGTTCATGATTGCAGTCATATTACACACCATCATCCATTACATTACGTCTGTAAAGGACTGGCTAACTAAGGAAGACTTCCTCTGCTCTCCTTTCCTTTTAGTGCTGGCAACATTCAAACTGAAGTCCCATTCATCTAGATCCACCGGCAAACAAAATCAAATAAATCAACACTTTCCCCCAAATATAAAAACATTTGTGTTGTGGGCAGATAATTAATGAGCACAGCTGCACTAATTAAAAGCCATCTGAGTTCCATTAATCTTGGTTGTTGAGTCCCATCGTTTCTCAAAGTGGACAGCCACGCCTTTCCTGTGCAATGCCCGTTGTCCTTGGACTCATTTTTCAGGTGATTTGGAAGAGCATTGTTGCTTTATTAGCATCATGAAGAAAGATGAAAGCACAATTAATAATGTATTTCAAGATGGGCAAAGAGAAAATTATTATTTTTCTCCATTGCAGATTACAGTGTGGAAAACTGAGCACTGTAGCAAAGCTTTACTTCGAAAGAGGCGACCAAACAAATTGCTCCTCATGTTTGGTTTTAGATCAGATCTGCAGTAATGTCAACGTATTGCCGAAGCAGAACTTATACCGCGTTAACAAAATGGAAAACATTGAATGGACACTGACAATGAACAGAGTCTCCAATTAAAGACCTAGGCTGTTGCGGCCCGCCAAAGTATTTTGTCCCGCCATAGTTTCATAGTGAATGGAAAATGTTTTCACACTTCTCAACGGGTGCGCTAGCGACAAGCTTCAGCTAGCAAAGTGAAAAGTAACCCAAGCCACTAAATGAGCACACAGCAAAACAGCAACACAAGCTAATGGTGCATCTGCGCATGTCAATGCTAGCTATATTGTTACTTCATGCTATCTACACAAACGATTAGTCGTTATGAAAGCTGAGACTTCACAGATTCCAACATTGTAAGTCTTATCACTCTACCACCAAAACTAACTGAACCAGCAGCCAAAGAGAGAAAGTAAACATCACTTTATATATTAGTTCTAATGGGTTTTGTTTGAATGGGAACATGTATATAACTCGGTTTGATTGTTTTTTTCAAAACAAAGCAGAAAATATTTGTATTGAATTACTACCTATAGTGACTCAACCAGTTTGACATTTACACAAGAACATGTTAAATGACACAAAAGGTACCTGAATGTACCCAAATGGCCAATTTGAAGATTCCGGCTTAATATGCATCAAACTAAACCTCTCCAACTTTGCTCTGCTTCACTTTGTTAGCATCAGTCTATGCACAGGTAACGTTCAGATGTTCATATTCACTCTAACAGTGTACAGATTTGTTAAGCGGAAAATGTAACCTTTTTTTTAAATTCCATATTCATCTATACCGATGCTCATCCATACCGATGCTTACAGATTTAAAAAAAGGTTTCCTTTCTTATCATACTGAGATTATTAAAATTGACTGTTCAGTTGCAGAGAAAGGCTATATTCATTGTGGGTAGGGGCCTGAGCCCCAAAGGTTTTCAGGGGTTAGGAGGTTCGATTTTTAGATTTAGAAAGTATAGGGCTATGTTTCCACCTGTCTAGCAATAGAATCAACATCATTTATTTGAGCATGTACTGTCAACTCATTTGTGACATTAAGAAAAAGCCTGTTAGAAAATAATCTAAACTAAATGGTTCTATTTACTAGTTTTTCTGAGCTGCATCTCATGGTATTCTTCATTGAATGGAGCCGACTCAGATGTCTATAAAAGATAGTATACAGTATTTCATGAACCCCAAATTAATAAAAAGTCAAACAAAATACAAATCTATTTCCATATGAAAGACCTCGCTAAATCATAAACACCAACTCCAACTAATCTGCAATTATTCCCCCTCCCTGTTAAAAAGCTCATCCCTGCTTATCCAATATAAAAAACACCCATTACCGTTTTGAGACATGCTCAGAGATGGATTGGCAATATCTTCACAGTAAAATGTTAATCTACAACTTTATGTTGCTCTGACACAGTTCATAAATACCATCAGAAACAGAAGCGGTACAGAAGATGACTGAAGCCTCTTTTGCATGCTGAACCTTTGGCAGAGAGGAAGGAAGCATATGGTGCAAGGCTGCCATAAACTGGTTTTATGAAAACGGCTGGAATGTTTATTGAATTTAACAGTACCTTAGGCGCTAACGACTCATCTCATTTTACCAAAGCTTGCCTGTAAATCTCTCTGAGCAAAATGACGAACAGCTTGATTATCAGTTACTCTGAACATGAGTTGTGTTTATGCTGCTACGATGACATTTCTGTTTTGTGACATTCCATTTCTGCTTACATTGGCTTTTCTTATGGCATCAAATGAAAAATAAATGATGCATCACTGACATACATGCGTGGCAGATATTCATCAGGGGGTCATTCGGGAAGTAATCACTCAAATTAGTTGCATTTTTACCAGAACTTTGGTGAAAGTTATGATGAAGGAATCCTTTCACATAAGTGTTGTAAAAGCTTGAAAGTAGCTATAAAGAAAAGAAATTAAGGCTGGGAGATATGGCCAAAATCAAAATATAGGTCATTTCCTCATCTCAATTACAATATGTATCACAATATAGCATGCTTGCTGGTGATTCAATAAATAGTGCATATGAAATAATCACATGGTTTTGTATACTGAGTAAATTAAATACTTGACGAATGAAAAATAATAAGCATTTTCCTTATTTAATTAAGAGCCGAAGTGCAAAATATTTTTCAGTTAGTATGTGCTTGCTATTATCGATTTAGATGACGCAATTGTGTATCACAATACCTCAATATATGATTTCCTTAAAATAGGATTCCATTGAGAGGCAATAAGTTCATCACCCGGCCCAAACAGAAATATTCCTTTATTTATGTTTTTAAGTTGTTCTTATTTTTTAAAATCTTTTTGGTTAAGATACAATAAAACTGAAAATATACAATATATGAAAAAAATAAACCTAAATTACAACTTATTGGGCTTTCTTTGTATAAATCAATGGATTCCTTGTAGTTTTCTGTTCACTTGATGAACTTTCTCTGTCCTTTGTAGTCATTCTGCAACATAGTGTGGGTTCTGAGAATATTGCTGTTTGAATCACACAGAATCATTTGACCTACCACAAGCTGTTCTTAAAAACAACCCAACATTAGCTATATAATTGCAGTTTAAAACCCCCTTTTTTTCTGCATTCTTAATTATTCATTTCTTCATATGCTTTGTGCAGTACATAAAATTGTTGTTGTAATCACAGGGGCAATGGCCATTAAGCCCTAATGTGGCTAATGTTTGCCTAATCAAAGTTTTATGGACGGCAATAACTTTGAAATAACATTTTTTAATTATCCTTTAATTTGAGACCTGATATTGGTGCAATCTCTCATTGGAAGAAAGACCCAAACAATAACAGTCCCCTTAGGGATCGTTATTGTTTCGCACATTAAAGGTAAGAAGGCAGGGCAAAGTACAAGACCTGCTTTTTTCTTCTTCTTTTTTCTATGAACATACTTTGGTACTTGCAGGGAAATTTGTCTGCAACTCAATTAACATCGGTAATTGATTAAAAAAAAGATTGATGCATCGCACTAACGGATTTGTTTTAGGTCGCACACTGTATTTCAATTTAGTATAATCCTTGTGTTGAGTTTCATAATGTTGTGACATTTATAAAGGACTCGCATAGACGAGCCATTTTATCCTTTTATCCTTCATGAAGTTTGCCTGATACATATTGTATCATTGATTGGTCTAAAAAAGGCAAAATGGGTCAATGGTAATAAATGAATTCTAGCATTTAACAACTCAAAACGACACAGCTAGAGCAGCTATGACTTTGGTGGAAAAACAAGACTTTCAATTCATGTGACATGACGGATTTCAGGAAAGTCTCCATCTTGTTATTGTTCCTTCCACCCCCAAATTACCTTTTCTCTGCGAGTTCTCGTGGAACATACATTATTTACCCCCTTCCCGGTCCCCACCACCCAAGCACAGACGTTTGAGAGAGTCTATTAGTTCAAAAGGATTATTATTTTAATATGAAAATGGAACTAATGGTGTGCCAGATGCTTTTCGCACAATTATCTGAGAAAACAAGTCTCAAGATAAGTCATGTGTTATTATTTGGTCATTTTTCAGAGACCCTTCAAAATTGCCCAATTATGTTCTATTAAGGCAAGGCCAACCCTGTCAATCAATGTGCCGGTGTTTCCCCGAGCCTTCAAAGACGGTCCACTCAACAATGTAATAATGGCTCTCAGAAGTTTTCTCTGCAGCAAAGTGATGTTGCTTGGACTAATGAAGTTTGTTGTTTCCTATATTCAATAATAGATATGCAGGTTATCAGCACATCTGTTATGTCGTGTTTTCCTTTATTCTCAAAAAAGTTTAAAAAATGCCTTTAAGGAAAATCTGACTTTATGTCAAGTTACACTATTCAAGACCTGTCTAGAGGAGTTAAAAAAAAAGAAAACTTGGCAGTCATCTATGGAACATAGTTTTTGTCATGCAATACATGCCAAGAACACAAATTGTGTTTTTATGCCAAGAGCAGGACACCAAGGGAAGGAGCCTATGGGACTTAGAGGTAAAAGTACTTTAAAGATATTTGCTTCTTTCTAATAATGAGATACATTTAAAATGTTGCGTCATAATTTGAGTGGCTAGTAATCCCCGTGCTCCGTTGTATGTTTTACATCCTTACACAAAGTACACATTAGTGGATGGTTTACAGAACACTGAATGCACACTTCTTTCCACACATATGCAAAGAAGTGGCATACCAGTAAACAACTGGTCACTCTTAACTAGGGATGGATATCATTAAGATTGTATTGATACTACTAGTCTCATCAAGACTCTAATTGGTTCTTTCTTACTACTAAATTATTGCTTTTTAATATTTAAAAAAAAGAATAAATTCAGAACACTTTTTATTTATATTATGAATATTACAAAATGTTGTTTATAGAGCAACAACAGTAATGTTTACAACAGCAATTTCACTACATAAAGTCAATCATATCTCAGTGGTAAAAAATCTGAAATGTCAAGAAGATAACATTCCTGAGTGAAATTTAGACGGAATGAAGAACACAGACATCAGTCAGTATCAGTCATTCCCTCTGTCCTCCTCCCTCTGTCCTCCTCCCTCTGTCCTCCTCCCTCTGTCCTCCTCCCTCTGCTGATTCACTCGAGGGCTGCTTTGTCTCAGCCAGCAAAGAAGTTTGCAAAAATGTGTAATTTGTTTCAGCTTCTTTGTATAAACGGTGCTGGTGTAAACATAGCGGCGGAGGATGAGATACTGTGGACAGAGCCAATTGAAACAGCACTTTTCTACAGGTTTGCATGTTTATGCATGTTGAACAGGTGTATTGATAAAGTGATATCTTTTTTACGGTCTTACGGTAATGAGCGCAAGTTGTCGTCGTCATCTTCGCTGACTTCGCCCTGTGTGTGCTTGTGTCTGTGTCTGTGTGTGTCTGTGTGTGTGTCTGTGTGTGTCTGTGTGTGTGTCTGTGTGTGTCTGTGTGTGTGTGTGTGTGTGTGTGTGTGTGTGTGTGTGTGTGTGTGTGTGTGTGTGTGTGTGTGTGTGTGTGTGTGTGTGTGCTTGTGCTTATGTGTAGTTGGCGAAGCTCAGCCACGACACAGAGAGCAGAGGAGAAGCATGCTGCAGTGTGTAGCCTTCCCTACTCTTAACTCTGGGATGTTGAGCTGTTGACTGAGGTTTAAAAAGCCATCCAGCCGGGACGTCCTGGCAGCTCACCTGGTAGAGCATGTGCACAATGTATCAAGGCTGAGTCCTTCAGCCCGACCCTTTGCTGCATGTCATTCCTTCTCTCCTCTGCCTTTCCCGTCTCTCTACAAGCTTTCACTCTCCAATAAAGCAGAAATGCCGAAAAATACCTTTAACAAAAACTTTGCTTCATAGTCTCTAATAAGTATTTTAACTTTGAATTTGTTTGAGGATTGAAGTGTTCTGAATGTATAGTTCCCCCAGCACTTACATTATCCTTTAGGCCTCCCCAAAAATGGCTGACTTCCCAATAGTTTACATTTAAGCCACAAAGAGGCAATGATAAAAATATAGACTGAAATTGAGCGTCCTGCTGATTTTGATCCAGAAATCTCGGAAATGATTTTACTTGACAACTTGACAATCAAGTTTTGGAAATTTATAGTAACTATTGACATCCCGTCACTACTGATGTCTTGTTGTGCCTGAAAGTCACATCGTCCCCTGCTGTTCCCCCATTTGCCAAAACTTGTGCTAGGTCAGCTCCAAACACATGCACTGCCATTGGGAATATTTTGGCAACCCGGGTGTCACATTCGAGCAAAACATCTGTTCTTTTACAGGCCTAGCCAAACCCATTGTCGCAGTGAATTAGGGAAATGGGAAACAGTGTCCCCAACCAATCTGACAGTGATGCCCAATTGGCTTTACACACACACACACACACACACACACACACACACACACACACACACACACACACACACACACACACACACACACACACATACACACACACACACACACAGTACTGCATGCATTCACTGGCTTGGATGAAAGTTTTGACAATAAAACACTCAAATTTAGTGGAGATTTGTTCCAACATATTTTGTTCAGCTGTTAAATCTAGAATTCTAAAAATACTGTGTGAATGGTGGTGAGGTTGGGATACCATAAATAAAGCCTCTGTGATGTGGCCCAGTGCTGCAATCAATCTCCACCATCTCCCTGTATCCCCTTCTCTCTGTTTCTCTCTTTGTTTTCATATCTCACCGTCCCTCCCTCTTCGTCCTACATCTCCCTCCTCTCTGTCTAACTCTATCTTGCTTGAGAGCCAGCATATGTCTCCAATCATTTCCTCCCAGCCCCCGCCCCCTCGCCTTCTCCTTCCTCCCAGATTTCCTCTCGTCCCCTCCGCCTCTTCCCCAGTTACTCCTTCATCTCTCCCAGTCTGACTCGAGCCGTGACTGGTGCAGTTATCAATCATGAAAGCCAAGCCTTGTCAGGGACGACTGAACCCAGAGGCGCTCCTCTCCCCTCACTCCCTCTCTCTTTTATCTGTCTCGGTCTCCTTGCTTTAACAAATTTGTTCCAGTTAATAAGCCCTCCAAAATGACCCCCTCTTCCTAATTAAGCACAGGCAGTATGTAGGGAAATATGATATTTAATTAATGATGAGATAAACTCTCTCCCAAGGCCCTGTCAGAAAAACCATGACACCATGTTTGGCGGTTTGAAATCAAATTAACACGCCCGAAAGACAGAAGAAAAACTGATGGGTGATGTTGGCTCTCCCCCCTTCTAAGTCTTCATCTGACAGAGGAACACTGTGAATCGGGATTTGGATTTTGAAACCAATCACTTCAGTTGTAACTGGCTTGTGTCGTCAACCAAGTCATGCTGTCATGTGAGCAGGCTCACTTTATTAATTATCATGTCGTTACACTCCGTCCCAATGAGCAAATCATCAAAGATTCTCTATATTGGCTCGGGTTTAGACGAGTGGTTCAACACTATGTTGACAGCAGCCATGCAGGAGAGACGCTCCTGAGGTGTGGTGGGATTTTATTACTTAACTAGCAGGACGCACACTTCATTTCTTAAGACTGTGTGGAAATCTGAGGTTGTCACATCACAGATGAACAAAGGCCTTATGACATGAGTGTTACAGGTAAAACATGACATGGCATGTTTGTTGTAAATGGGTTAATGTTGGGTGGCTGCTTTGCAGGGGCGCTGGACCATAACCATACAAATTTAACAATTTATGTTCAATTGAGCCTTAAAGAAGACACTCTGAAAAAACAGACAGAGCTCTGCAACAAATGTCACCTGGGGAACAAAAACGATGATCGTGTCTATGCACGTTTCAAGGCTCCTGTTAAAGACAAAGTAAACACAACTGTTTATTCACCCACATCTTCTAAAACAGACTGAATGTAAATACTGTCTAGTACCTCTTTCTAAGGTTTATGGCTTTAGTATATTTGACAGTTTCAACATCCCTTTTTCAAAGCCTTCTTACATTTATGAATATGATCCAGTAGTGGACACCAAACAGTCTAGCGCTCTTGACCAAGCCTATTCTTATATTTGCTGAATCCAACTTTCTTTCTACAACTATAATTGAGAGCAGGAACTTCTAAACCGTAAAATCACATGAGCTCGACCCCACGAGAGTATACCTCTACGTCATACTAGGGAATGGGGTGGAAAGCGAAATGAGGAAACTAGCCAGACAGCTAACGTTAGCTTCGGTGGTCCAAACATTTGACTGGTGCACCCCAGCTAAGTGTTGAAACACTCAAACATGAGCAGACAAGTCTGTAAAGATCCCCAAAAGAATCAAAACAGGGGAAGCACAGCGAACTGGATTGAAGGTTACATCCACAATGTTAAAGTAATACACCGGCTGCCAGTGTGTTACTATGTCACATTAGCTGAGTTAAGTTGACAAGGAACTCTAGCTAACTTACTCACTTAAAGCTGTAATAAGGAATCAATGCCTTGGCTTGCAGTGTCGATATTAGAATGAACTTTTTTATGGGAGAAGACATGACCAGCCTGTGTTTGATACATTACAGGCTTCTGTGTAAAGCTAAGTTAACATTCAAATATAAATTATCTCAGGTATACTTTACATTGACTTTATTTATTGAGCCTCCATGCTAAACGGTGACGGCCGACCTAAACAACAAACCTTTATGTATTTAATCATGTCCAACATCTCGTTCTTTTATTAGGTTTTAACAAGCATGAACTAACGGCTGACACAGCGAAGCACATTTAATAATGCATGGATACTATTTCGTCCAGAACATATGGTTTACTTTATTAATATTTAACACCCATTGTCACAGTCTATGTGACGTGTCTTTTTAGAACGGGGTCATTCTGACATGAGTGCAGACATGAGCAAAGTTGCTCGTGAGTTGTTTGCGGTCACTGACTGATATTTAAAGACACATTCATAGCCGACCAGGATGAAGGCACAGCACCCTCAGTAAGGCAAGGGTGAGGAAGAGTAGGACAAAAAAAACAACAACTAAAGTCTGCAACTTCACCGACACCTAAATGCATCCTACGCTACCTTGTCTGTGCCTCAAATGAAAACAGATGTTGAAAAAAGGTAATAAATTGAGATATACATCATCGCAATACTCACATATCACGCATATCACAAAAAGTTAAGAATCACAGTAGGATCGCATCGTGATGATAATATGGTATCGTGGTGTCTAATCTCATATGAAGCACCTATAAGAGTGGAGGCCTGAGCCTGTGTGTGCATACCAGGCATACTGTGAGGACATCTTTGGACAAAGACTGTCCTTACTCTCTTCGGGGTCAGCAAAGGCCCACATTACTTGATTCGAGCTGTAGATAGATCAAATGCAAATAAATATGAATCCCCTAAATGCAGAAATTCCCATAATGCACTTCAGACAGGACTGCTTCCAAAGTTTTGGACTGGGTACAACACAGAAAGCTAGTTTGTCACTTCTTCTCCTTGAAATCAGTGAGCCAAATGCATAATTTTCACATCACGTAATCTTTGCCGACATCCTAATCATTATAAAGACAGTTTAGTGGTAAACTATTTTTACCAAGTCGGGCGCTGGGATCGTCTTGTCGGTTGAGCTCCTCATCCTTGAAATATGTCTCGACAATGACAACTACATTTTAGCTCTTGTTCGCCCTCATCTTCAAATTAAATTTACACTGACTACTTTGATATGTGCAGAGTGAGTGTTTTCATCCCTGTGGACCGTGAGAAAAATAAATAAACCAAAACCATCACATCCGCAAACAGCCAACAACAAATCTGACATATTTACCATAACAGCCGTTCCGAACTTTGGTCTAAATGAAACACATCCATAAAATAAGTGTTTGTTCTGCACCGTCCTTTGAAGTTGGATTTGTTTTTGCTCTTTAATGATTTCTTTCTTCTGATGATGATGGAAGCCGTGCTGACACCTTCTTTTGCTTCATCAAGTTCCGCTGCACAATTACATGAATTTACTTTCAATAAATTACCATCCTTGCATACATCAGTCAAATGATCCAGCTGAGGCATTCGCAAACAATATGCATTATTAATTTCATTGTCAGTGTTTATTTGGTTAACTTGTAACCGACTTGGACAGCCCATTGCCTTGATGATGCATTTAAAAGCATCAGGGTCGGCTTTTTAAAAGGAAATCAGGGGATGACATGCTTCCGCACACCACTTCGCTCCCCGCTGAG
>NW_027176850.1:376051-431051 GCF_023349555.1 Cebidichthys violaceus
CCTTGCTTCCCTCTTAATCCCCTGCCATGATCATCATTTTCAGCTCAATCAAGAAACCCTCAACTGACCAGATTTTAGACAGGTGATCTCCAAGGAACTTCATAGCAGGTGTTTTCTAGACAACTTCTGACTGACTTGACTGAAGAAGATTGGAGTTTGGACTAAAAATAGGAGCAACAAATCATTTCTGGGAGACAAGCTGAAATTACTCAACAGCAGAGGGGGGGGGGGGGAATCATGATCGCAGCCCGGGCCCGTCAACAACCCAAGACGTCCTCAGAGAGAGGCACCAGCTTGACAACATGTCAATATCACTTTGAGTGCGTCTCTGCGAGCGCAGCTCTTTGGGAAATCTCATTTACTTCAACAGCTTTACACACAAAAAAAAGACAGTGAACATTTGACGAATGCAGAAATAAAAAAAAACTGAGCAGTTGATCTTTGAGACCGCAAGAAGACAATTTAAAAAAAAAAAAAAAAAAAAGGTAAGACAACACTCCTTTGTTGATCACTGTCAACGCGTTTACTGGACCAGACGGTGTTGTCTAACTTTCAGGCAGCTAACGCCCGTCTGTCTGAGATCTTACGTTCACAGGAAAGAAATTGCCCTCCTTGAGTTTAGCCCCCAGTTCGACTGCCTCTTAAATCTGTCACTCATACGCCTCTCAGAAGCCGACAGGATGATTGAATACAAACCCATATGAACAGTGACAACTTCCGCTGCAGCTAAGCAGACCTGAGCAAACAGAGCACCGTGGTAGGCAGGCAAGAAACACCGACACAGCTCTCAGTCACTCTACAGGCATACTGACAAAACAAAAAAGGATGAATTTGAAGAAAAAAAACATGACTTGGGTTTACATCTTAATGGAACATGCCTTGTATAAAAGGCAGCTTTACAATTTTACACTGTGGTATTTGCAAAAGCCGGACGGAGTTGGATAATGTGAACGAGGAGCTGTTATTATTTTGAGGAACTGCAACATTAGTGAATATGCATATTTGAGCATGTCTTGCAATTTCCATATTTAGCTCCACACCCTTAGGTGGTTCTCTCAGTCTCCAGGGGCGACAGCCACTCTTGAGTGTGATTTGTCCCAGGGGCTGTTACACATGCTGAATAAACATGAGCCTAATCCTCCTTCCGCTACACTTGTAAGGGGTCAAAGTTCGTATTTACAAGTACAGCAAATCCACTTACAATCAAAACCTGTTTTGAGAATAGCCAGTCTTACGTACAGTACCTAATAGCCAGCAGTACATTTCAATTTCTGCTGTATGCATGTCACATTTGCCAAAAACTCACATTACCTGTATATGCGTTTTTATCATCTTTTATAGCCATCTACCTTCACAATTCAAAGAACAATACTGACATTTTTTTTTCTCTGTGAATACTCTAAAAGTATGATGTACAACAGCAAATATATTGTCTTTTAGCATGGTACTGTACAACTTCAAAGGGCTAAAAAGAGTTTTTTGACGATGGCGAGAGTTTTTGTCAAAATGCATATCAAATATTTTCCAAAGAAAATTTCCGTTAGGGCTCAAGACACTTCTTGTTCTTTTGTTCAAAAACCAACTGGTTTGTGTTTATTTTTCATCTTCTGGGTGCAACCAACAAAACTGGAAGAAAATGTAGGATTTAGGGAATGAGAGTGGTAAGTGATGCAAATAGATAAACAAACAAATAGGCATCTGTTTACATAGTGAGATTCTTCTTCTCTACTTTTACTGAGTAGGCACCAAACATCTCCAAAGATGTTCAGATTCATGTGGTTTGCATCATGGCTTTCTGTTGTGGAAACGACTTGAATTGTGAATGAAAAGTATCAAGCGTTATCTCACAGAGCTGATGACCTGTCCATATGTAACGTTTAGGAATTAATTTCCTCATTGGACTAAAACTACAAAACCAAAAACCAGAAATGCAATTTATATTGAATGTTTACAATGTGTTATAATTCTAAAAAATAAACGTAAAAATTAAATGTATAGCACCGCATTTTTAGATTGGTATGAATGTTTGACGCTATCACACTATACATCCATTACTTGTACATTGCAATGACACCCAATGTTAAAACCAAACTTAAACTAGTGTAAAAAAAAAAAAAAAATAGTACACCTAACTTTGGTTATTGGCACCAATGATAAAATGATCAGTGAGGTTACCGCGGCTATATAAAGCTTGCATGCAGTTGATTCAGACCAAGACCTGCAAAATCCATTCATCAGCTGTTTTTGATTCATATAACATTTGCTGTCCCTTTATCTAAACAGGCATGGCCTGCTTGAAAAGATATAGGCAAAGGCTTACATTTAATACATTTATTTTTCTATAATTTTACTTGAAACTTTTATGTTTATTTTGCACCAAAGTCTTTAATGAAATTGGAAAATATACAGTACTTTTCATTTGTTAACAGGAGTGTACCAAAATAGGATTCATGATGAGGTTAATTCATATAGACTTTTTGTTGTATTACCTGAAAAAATGCTATATTGATCGTTATAGAGATATGAAAGACCGATATCAGAATACAAGATTTTGGTCATATCACACAGCCCTAAGGTTAAGTTCTACAACTATTCAAGCACAGATTTCTGTGTGCACACCACTATATTGAAGCATTGATTTTCCATTTTAATGGCGGTTAGCATTGACGAATCACAGCTGGGCAGGGGTGCAAATTAGCAAAAACACCTATGAAAAATGTATACAATAATCCATAAACTCACTTGAAATTTACCCAAGAACCAAATATGAGGTTTTTTCCAATTGGCTTTGTATGTCTTTGTATGCGACAGGCCTCCAATGTTGCTTGTGCTCTACTACGCCACTGACCAGACTACTGACAGTGGTTCATCTATTAATAACTTTGGTGTTTATTTCCCATAAAACCATTTTCAAGACATGACATGAATAACCGTTGCTGTTTTTTTCCATCTAATTGTGAAACATACAGCACATTTAGAGTAAGGAACCCTCTTTTAATTGTCATTTTTTATTGTTAAACTACCTCCTTCTTTCTCTCAGCAATTAGGGAATATAAAGAAAATTTGTCTTTAGACTTTCTCTCTGTATGAGCTCCATCTCCCTACTAAATCATTCAACAGCACTGTGCTTCTCATTAGCCCGCTTAGCAAAACTTCCTCAAAAATCAAATAAATCAGCGCCCGGGACTAGAAATTAAAGTCCTGCCTGCAAGCTCTTGGGACAATTCCCCCCCCCCCCCCTTTAAAAAAAGGCCGGTACTTAAGATTTACGGCACTGCAGTCCTTAAGGCTGGCTTAGCTTCACCCTTGGGTTCTGGAACAATGAAGAGAATCCTAAATGCTGGTGTTATGAGACAATCTGTATCTTCGGAGTGTGTCTGGTATTGGCTATTACAGCCAAGTACAGGCTCATTTAAAACACTAAAAAAGAGGTGTGATTAGGAGTGGGACGTCCTGATAGCATAAAGGTGTAGGACACAGACCACGCAACTGCAATGTCACTATAGTTTGGGTCCAGTTGGGGACCTTTTTTGCATGCATAGTAGCCATGAACAGTAGACAGACTAGACTAGAAAAGCAGGCACTGTTTAGACCTGACATTAAAAGGCATCTTGGGTGATCTGATCACAAGTGGACAGCTCTTAGTACGTCAGTTCACACCTGACATTAGAATGCGTCTCCACATGTACCTTGACTGACCATTTGTTATCGGATCTCACATCCCAGCTCTATATGCAAATAAACACCTAACCTGCTGTTGTTTTTAACCAGTTTGTGTTCTGAATGATTTCATTCACTTGTAGGGATGGGTATCGTTTGGGTTTTTTCCAATACCGTTGCTAAAACGATACTTTTAAAATGATACCGGTGCCTAAACCGATACTTAAAAAAAAAAAGAGCACAAAACGACGACTGATGACATTAAAGAAAGGCTTCTTTTTTTTATTGCCAAGGCACATTTTTTTCTTCAAATTCAACAATATATTAACTGTTTAAAGTACACTATAAATATAAATGAATACAAAACACTTGGCTTCAAACTACAGCTTCAAACTTTTTAACTTCAAACTATGAACAATATATTAAGTGTTTACAGTATACTTAAATAAATATAAATAAATACAAAACACACACACACACACACACACACACACACACACACACACACACACACACACACACACTACAGCTTCAAACTTCAGCAATACTTTTGCAGAAATATGAGCATATTTGCCTTCTCTGGCAAAATACAACACCTCTCCTGACTAATTGCATGTCGTCCACAGGAGAACACCCTCTCAGATGGTGTGATGAGGCCTGTACACACAGGGATGAACTAGTGTACTGGACAGATCATCCCTGGATGGGGTCGGCAGCGAGGATTGAGGGCAGTGGTCATCTCTCTGTATAAAATAAATTTGAGGATATTTATTAGTCTTTTTGACAATTGTCTTAATGGAACAGATTTTATAGAAATATTGTTTTCACATCACTTTTTTTTTTTCCTGAACCGTGGAGATTCCACAGTGGAAAAAGAATGCAGTCCCTTGGCCACACATCTAGTCACAGACCTGTGGAGGTCCTCCACCTTCTCTTTTGTTAAATGAGCCTTCTTTGCCAAGAGGTTACTGTTGAAGCTGGAGAGCCAAAAATATAAACATAAATAATGTTAAATATTTTACAGGCAACAGAAGCATCACTGCACATGCCATCGCTAGTTAATTAACATTACACTGACTTGCTATGATGGCAGCAGGTAGCCTACCGTTTGCTAGTGGCTAGCTAGCTAACTTAAACATGGTTATAACGCCTAATTTATCATTTGTTATTTGGCCTATTTTTAAAAATGCAAGATTTGCAATCAACGTTACATCACTAACCTGAGGTAAGGCTGCTGTTGTCATCATCGGTCTCCACTTGTTCAGCGATGGGACCAGTCTCCCCATCGCCAGGGAGGCCCACACTGCCCGCTGATGTGCTTGGCATGGGCTCACAATCACGCAGGCAGTCGAACACGGTGCGAAATACAGCCACACTTTTGACCGTTTACCTTTCGGCATTTTCTCTGTTAAAAGGTCGTTGGCTAGCTAGCTAGCTAGTTACCTGCTGCCAGGACGGAGTCATCAGAGTAGTGTAACGTTAACTAGCGCAAATGAAGTGATGCTTATGATGGTTGTAACGTCCGTTTTAGGCCACCAGTGGCAGTATTTCAATCGGCTCAGGCACCGAAATCTGCGTTGCGTTTCGGTCCGCTAGGCACCGGTCGTATTTTCGGTACCCAACCCAACTAACTTGTGCTGATCAAATGAAGCAGTTGGCTAGCTAGCTTTAGACTGAGAATATATTCTTCAATTCACTGTGCCGCACAACGGCTACCAGCAGCTACTGTTAATGTCGTCAATCAATCAACCCACCTTAAATGTCGATACAACAACTTTGACCATTCCCTTTTGTTTTTATTAAGACACCTGCATGACAAACGCTTAAGTGATGATTGGATCTTCAAGTGCTTAAAACATGTACATGAATTTCAACCGGATTATGCTACCTGCAAATATTCTATTTCCTCATTTAGTAAACAAAAAACGGCAGAGCGTTTCATTGGCGTACACATGTCAACACTGCTAAAAGAATGTGGCCATTTGCTGCCCAGACAACCTCTGAATGTGGTCTTAGCGATCAGATCTCAATGCGTCCAAAGAGCATTCGCACCTGTAATTAGAGCTATCCACTGATCAGATCACCCAAGAAGCCAGGTCTGAACCATCCTTAGGGTCCTGGGTCAGAGTACACGTAATCCCAAAGTCCAGTTCATTTGATTAATGTGCCAGGTCGGATCATGTGTACTCGAGTACAGTTCGCTTCAGGTGTGAAAACAACTGTACCAAAACAAGGAAGTGGACCTCTATTTAGAACATGACTACGCCAGACATGTCTGTGAAAGGATCTCTCTGTAAATGCTTGTTTGAAAATTGGGCGGACGAAGACATCCGAGCCCAACTGGAAAATACATACGGAAATGCAGAGATTAATGTAATAATTTGAGAGTATTTACATGTGCATGGGTACATTCGAACAACAGAACACTGCAGTGAAAAACTTAAGAAAATGAGGCTGAAATACCAGAAAGTGAGCGTTGCTGTGTGTAATCAGACCCACCATCCCATCAAGAGAACAGGGGACCGGTTAGTCCACAAATAAGCCGGCCGCTTAGCAGTAAGTAGTAGGTTAACAATAGCTTCCACAAAAACTCTCATGACACCTTGCGGAAAATATGCGTGGAAGTTGTTGGGAAATCTGTTTAAAATGTACGCTTTAGTCGAGGGATGGCCCGGTAGCTTACGACACAGGCACGGAAGTAGCCAGCAATGTGGTCACTGAGGTGTCGGCCTCGTACTTATTTCCTAAAAAGGCCCGCTGTCTCGCTGCCTCCCAATGAAGCGTAGTCAGGTAAGGATCAACAACTATGACGTGGATGGTAAATGGACTTGTCCTTCTATAGCACTTTTCTAATCTTTCGACAACTCAAAGCGCTTGAACACAGCACTGAGCGGAGACGGGGAGCAATGGTACTCAGGCACGATATGAGTCGACGGTAACCAAAATGAAAACGCTCATTGACAGTGTGAAGAATTTTCATGTCATCGTGAAAACAAAAGACAACGGCGGCTTCTTACTGATAGCTTGAATATGAGTATTGCTGCTAAATGATGAAGAGCTCTCCGGCGCAACAGATTCCCTGTGTGAAGACAGCTGAAACATCACCTCCAATGAAGACAGAAAGAGAGGAGAATGATCTGTGTGTCAGCAATTTGAGCTTAAACTATCACAAGTGATCAGATTTTTTTTTAAAGGGCAGAAAAAAAAAACAACCTCTTGAGATTTTTTAGTTTCAGTTCATAATTTGATTTTTTTTCGGGGAGGGGGTTTATTTCTCCCTCCCTTTCCACCCGCCTCCCCGAGCGACCATCGTTTAAATGCAAGCCAACATCTGACATTGTTTAGGCTCGGTTTGTTTATGGAGGGGGATGGCTAGCCGCTGAGATGCCGGACTCACTTGGGACTGGACCAGTCAAATCTCGTCAGGCCCTGGATGACTAGATGAAACAGCCGTTCAAGGCCTATCCGCACAGGTTTGCGTTCAAAAGACAGCATGGCATGAGGCCTGGGAGACGCAACTGCCCATGGGTCCGTTTATAAAAAATAATAAATAAATAAAAGAGGGAGGGCAAAGAAGAGCAGGGTGGAATGGAAAGGGGAAAAATATGATTTATTTAGCTTGTTTACCGTTTGCTTTTTCTTGGAGAGCAGATTCATTTTCAAAAGAAAAACAGATGTATAATCCCAGGCGTATGAACTTTAGATGCCTGTGGAATTTGACTTCAGCACTGATCACCTGTTGTAAGGCAGAGTTTGATGTATTTCACCTTTCATGATGGAGTTCAATTTCTTCTGGTTTTCTGTATCCGGTAAATAGTTTTACCGCCATATAGAATCAGAGAGTTAGAGGTTGGATTTGAAGGTGATATGTCAAGCTTCCTCTGATAACTGCAGAGTGAACGACTCACAATCACATCGGATTAGGCCAAAGACTACATCTTTAAAAGCACAATTACACTGTTATTATTTTGACCGATTTAACACCAACACATTAAACAACGACTATGTATTTTCAGTACGGTAACTATCTGAAAGCAGTACAGAAAGTCTAGTCTAATCGAGCCCTCTTTCAATCGACACATTATAACCAACTATAGTTGACGTCTTACAGTTGGAGGTGCAAGCACTTCTAATCCTACTATTTGACGCAGTAAATTAATTTCATACTTACTTGCTCACAATCCAAGTTTACTGTACAACTGTACTGTTCAGCAAACTTGAGGTTATTATTCGTGTTATTATTTCAGAGGAAATTCCTCTTGTGATTAAATTTAAGCTTATCATTTATGCACTGCTGGCTCTCTATCAAAATATCATGTAATTACACCTTTTATGCACATTTAACTTCCCGCTCGTCATTCTCATCACAACTGACTGCGTTTTTCCTTAAATCACAGCCTCTCTAACACCATCAGACGTAGCCTATTTAAATTGCAGAACACTAGCAGAGGTTTTCTTAAAAAGGACACAGGAATAAAGGTAAGTGTCCACCATTAAGTGAGTTATTAAATATATAAAAAAAAAGGCACTGATGCAAATAAGGGTTACGATGAGACTACTTTGAGGCGACTTTGTGATGCAGCAGCTATTCATCACTGTGGCTGAAGATGCACTCTTCGCTGTCCTTAGCTTTATCTAATGAAGCCCCCATATGCAAATGAGCCTGCCCTTTTTCCTTGATTTCTCCTCTTCCGAGTTTATAGCTGAATGTGGGAAAGTGGGCGTTACAATGTGGCAGAAATGTTACAGCACAGGCACTCTAAATTCACAGGATAATGTATGTATGGAGGACACGATAAATATATATTAAGAATCACACTTACTATTGCTGCTGATTCTCTCTGCATACATGGACCTGCACACAACAATGTAATAAACTAGGTTTCTTTTCAACATTTTTCTAGAGCTGTCTGCAAAGTCCTGTGGAGAAAAAAAACGACTAACTACCGAGCAACTTGCAGTACATGAACATCCTTAGGTGGGTTACAAATTCATCAAAACAAACAAAAGACCTGCTTACTCGGCAGATAGTGAAAGAAATTTTCTAAAAGACGCTTTGATCAAGAACACAGACATATCGCTTAGCTGTACATGGTCATGTTTCTAAGCAAGCCACGCAATAACATGAGTACACAATCAGATCTGAGGCTTGGTTTAAAGCTGGTAAATACAGAATTCAGAGCATTAATATAAGCTCTCAACATGAAGAAGGCTGAGCCGGCGGTTCGGGGCTACCGGTGCAAACATCGCTAACAGTGCAAACGATGACAACAGTGCTGACAGAGCGGAGTACAGGGTGGGAGCTGCGATAACACCGGCATTCAGGATGGCGTCATCAGCTGTAACCACTGTAGAGCGCAGTGCAGAGCGGCGGTCACGAGCTACATACAGAACATACACTAAAGCACTCGGTTCTCTTCTCAAGAAGACATTACTCTACTATAGCTTTACAATATTTGTTTTCTGCCATTAATGCTCAAAATGTCGACCCTTTGAGTAACAGTGCGTATTTGACAGAGAGCTGAACAACCAAATATCAGACCCTTTAGTAAAGGCAGACATACATATTCAAATGAAAGATGCACTTTATAAAGACTGTTCATTAACACAGGCTAGTCATTAAACAAATACAGAGATAATTGTTTTTTTTCATTTCGCTGAACGAAATCTGATGATGCCATTTTAAATGAAATGATTGAAGCGTCTCCACATATATACTAACTTCAGTTTAGCTGTCGGCATACAGTTTTGCACAATTTGTAGTCCATTGAGCTTGATTAAACCCGCTAAGCTGGCTAAACCAATTAGCTGTTTCAGGGCTGTGGCATGCTAACAGCAACTAGTGCGCTGCTAAAACCTTCCGGTTCAATTCGCACTCTTTGGGTCACAGGCCGTCCAAAAGAATGTCAGATAACAGAACGGAAGTCCTGTGAAATACAGGCATTTACAGGCAACTAAATGTCTCATTTAAAACTTTAATATATCAAATATAACCTACTCAAAGAAATGAGGAGTATCAGAAGAAGCAACAGAAGCAAATGTTAAAACGTTGTGCACTGGTTCTGAGAGACTTTATAAATGTTGGCATTTAAAAAACTGATTTCTGTGACTGTTTGCATACAAGAAAAACACATTATTCAAACAAATGTGCCCAAATGAAAGTGAAAAGGTCATTCTCAGATCAGGTTCTTCTACTGGCCCTGACAAAACAGCACCACGGTGTCATCCAAGATTTCCACTTTGCTTGCACAAAGTCGACTGCAGGCAGTGCACACAGTCGCACTAACACACACCAGGCCTGTGGTTACACGATGACACGCATCATCTTTGTTGAAAATAGCTTTCAGTAAGTGCAGACGCTCACATCCTTGAAGTCGGGTTCCATGTGGACACAGCGACACTCAAACAAGCTCAACTGCCACTCGCAAACATGTCCCAGTCACAACATTATCACAATATTCTATATGCGAGAACATTGCGATCTCATGATATTAATCTCTTGTGATATAAATTCATAACTGCATTGGATTTTGGAGGCCAATACCTATATTGCAGTTTGAGGGTTTCAAATATCCGATAAGGACATATGGGACGATAATACGGATTCAGTCATTTTCTCTATTGTAAAATAAATATGTTTAGTCTTTACAGTTAGTTAAGACTGATTCATAATGAGTTCTCTTTGAGGTCATTTAGAAAACAGTGATGCATAAAGCAGATTATACAGCATAATTATTAGCTAGTTATTAGTTATTAATGGCGAGCATAAACTGTTCGCAGATCTACTGAGACCCATGATAACACTGGTTCTATAGCTCTAGTTCTGCGGTGACCCTCATAAGTGATGACATCTTTTGATTGTTGGGAACTCCTGCATCGGGATGATGTGAACACAGAGTGAAACACTTCCAAATGTTGAAGTCTGAGGAAGTTTGTGGCCTTAATATGGGATCACTTGATGAAAACAGAAACCTTTGACCATTGACCACAGATTGATGATGTGACAGTAAACAACAGGAAGCATCCTGCACATCCTGTCAGCAATAGAGAAAAAGAAGTGAATCAAATAATGTGCAGAGGAAGAAGAGGAGCATTTTAGGGTGTATTCATTGCATTACATGATGATTTTTTGTTCAATAGAAGTGGCAAATAAGTAAAGAAAAGTGTATAATGAAGAGAGAGTTGAACAGTCGGATAACATATTGCCAGACAGCAGCCATTAGCCAGAGAGCTGCAAAAGCACATCAGGGGAAAACTCAAAGAGATAGAGAGGCAACACATAAAGACAAGGGGGAAGAGAGAGCGAGGGATGGAGGGAGAGATGTGAAAGGAGCGAGGGAGAGAGTGCAGAGTGGAGTGTGGAGACTGATTGCCGTTGATCTTCACAATAAGCAAGGCCGACAAGCGGCGAGCGCGCCTCTGCTCCGACACTAATTGCCCGTGAAAGGTGACCCGCGGTGAGGCGGAGGCGCTCAGCTCCGATCGTCCTCGCCGCGCGACGTCCGCCCTGATCGCACGCGACACCAGACAGCCGAGCCGTCACACCGGCCACCAGCCCCACCAACTCAACAGCCGGAACCCATCCGGAGAGAGAGAGAGAGAGACGGACAGACAGAGGGGAGAGACGCAAAAGAGACCGAGAGAGAGGGGGGATGGAGGATATGCACTGAGAGGATTGAAAGAGTGAGGGGAAATAAAATGAGGGCAGGAGGCAGGGAAGAATAGACCAAGATGGAGAGTTAAAAAAAGAAGAGTTGGAGTAACAGAGTCTCCGTTAATGAGAGAAAGAGGATCCGACGAGGGGAAGCAGTACTGAGAAAGAGAGACAGAAAGAAGACAGAGAAAATGCTTTGTTTGTAAAAGATGAAATGAGAATGTGAATGATAACAAAGAAGAGTAAAAAATAATTGCACTCCACTATAGTACTGTTGCTACCCACTAATTTGGTATATTTCAAAGAAGTAGATGCTGTGCGTGTGTCTTTGTGTGTAAAAGAGGAAAAAAAGAGGGAGAGAGTAATAAGGAACAATCCCTGACTTTCACCACAAGGGTGGTTAACTGCATAATCTACTCAAACCTTTTATTACACACCCTAACCAATGAGACACCTTTTTTTAAGGTTTGGTCATAAAATTGGAATGCTATCTTTAACACAAGAAACTTTTATTACAAACAGTACAAAACCCAAAGATATTCAATTCAAAAAGCATTTACAATAATTTCAGCTTAATAAGGAACATTATTTCATATTATTTAGTAAAAAAGAACAAAAAAACAGATCTGGGTTTCCTTATTAGCAGATGAGATGCAGCAGCAACATCATCACATTGTAAAAGGCTATAATTAGCTTTCATTTATTTGATTGAACACATACAATAAATCTTAATTTTTCACCTCGGGCATGGTATAAGCTGCAAAAAATAAAATAAAATAGTAAGGAGGAAATAAAAGCATGTACAAAACACAAAACAACCAAATTAAAGCAAGGAAGAAGAAAGGTAGGCTGGGTCAATGAATGAGAAACTGAAAGGGAGAAGGATGCACTGCTACTGGGCTCGTGATTCCCGAGGTACCGGAGAGTAAAAGAGGCAGTCAGGGTGGCGACAAGGCTGCAGTCGTCCCGACTGTCACGAGAGGTGTGAAAAAACAACACAATGGTTACAGATGATCAGATGAAGGGGGGCAAAGATGAGGCTATACTGGGAGTACTGGGAGAATGAATGTCTGTCTGGAGTAAGAGGACAGTGTGTGAAGCTGCAGGCCCTCCTCTTACTCCGACACTCTTCTGCTAACCAGGACACACAATCAAGCGCTGCCTCGATTTCTGCTGCCATGGTTTGCTTTTACAGAATTCATTTACTTTTTATATCGCATAATAATTCAAGTCGTAACAGGAAAGTCACTGAACTCAGAATAAAAGGGAAAATGGATAAATAATTTTGCTTGCAACTTAATTGTGTGAGTCCTTTGAAATGCACTTCTCCTGTGCTCAGTCGAGCATACAGAGCACTGAATAAATGTGTTGTACTGTAATGACGTCCCTTAACATTTATCAACTATAGTTGAAACTTCTAGAAGCATCTTTATTATTGATTTCCCCTTGCTTTTCCTTTGGTTTTAAGAGGTTATGAGGGGGATAAAGAAGGGAGACAAGCCTGGATCTTTTTACACAGTGGAGCCAGACAGCTGGAGCCCAGTGTGGGGGAAGGAGTGTGGGCGGGCTACAGACCGTTTTCCCAGCACAGATACGGATATATTGGAACGCAGTGGCCATTAATAACAACTCAGTTGTCATCCGCACAGTCATTGACCCCCAGACCGGTCAATATATGTGGAGAGAGTGAGAAAAAGAGTGTGTCCTCATCTGTGCGGGTACAATGCCATGAGCTAAATCTGCTGCTGCTGCTAAATTACATAAAATACCAGACAATACAAATAAAATGTATAAACGTGGACGACATATTTTATTGTGGCCATATATATGTTCTGGATTCAAATGCATGTGTGTGTGTAACACAGGATTAATTCAGTTTGTGGTTAGCGCCACCCTTTGGCAGTGCACAGTATTGTATAGTGGCAACACTTGCATGTGTGGTTCATGTTCATTAACTCCTCGCATGAAGACTTCTTGAATTATGTATGCATCTTAACAATGGTACATGTGTTGGTTAAAACATGCCTTTATTATTATAATTATATGCGGCGTTGGGTCGTCTTTTTTCTCTGCTATAAGCATCTATAATAAGAATAATCCCTTACTGATGAGTAATTATGACAATACTCTGGTTTGACTGGATTTGATTTTGTCCAACATTTGATACATTCAGTTGAGGGTATTAACTTGATTCGTCAAGATGAGCAAAGATGAAAACAGTATAGATATTACACTTATAGGGAACCCTCTATAATTAGTAAAACAGAAGAGGCAACAACCATTTTGTCTACTTTTATTTCTCTGCCTTTTTAATGGATCCTTTATTCTATTTATTTATTTGTTGCATTCCATTTCTCTTGTGTGTTGTTTTTAATGGCATACTGTAAAGCACCTTGAGCTGAATTTTATGAATGAAAAGGTGCTATACAAATAAAATTGTTATTATTACTACTAAGGCCCTGTACGACTAACAATTATACTCTGAGCATTAGCTGAGTGAACGAAGTGAAGTGACCAAAATAACAGCAGGAAAAAAAAAAAACAGTTATCTCAGATGTCTTCTCAATTCAATAAATGTGCTTTTTGTATAACAGTAATCATCATATTTCATGCTGTCACATTCTGTGTAATTGCTCGCCTTGGAAACATGCTTCTCTGCAACTATGGCCATCCTACTGAGCACAGCACAGAGAAGACAGACACACACCAATTAAAGTGTGCTAGTTTTAGTTACCTGCACTAGGAGCACCTGACAAGTTAATTCTTTGCAATCATGTCATTTCTCAAACAGCCGACTTATTACAAGGGCCAGTGTGTGTATATTCTGAGAGTGAACATGGCAAACCACGCTCAGGTGAACGCCGTGAAGTTTAAACAAGGTGCTCAAAATAAGATGTTCAGTTGTTGTCTGCTAAAGACAGGAAATTACTGTAAACCTGCAAGCTAGTCTATACGGCTCACCGAGAAGTGTCAATGCACCAGAGGGTTTGATTTTATCCTTTTTGTCCAGGAAGCTTTAATCCCAACATGAAATAAGGACAGGTTGGTACATTAGATGATCAAACATTTACAGTTGTTGTCCATTTGCTCAGCAAAATTAACAAAATCATCTACATATAATCAAGTTTACAGTGTTGACCACAAATGGGAAGAGGCAAATAACTTGTTATGCCTTAATAAGTGTAATATATATCAACAAGTGCAAGGAAAATGGAAATAAGTAAAAAACAGTTCTTTTCACATTACACTCAACTAGATCACCCTGCCACTCTTAAAGGTTCTTTCAAAAAAAAAAAAAATGTTAATGCAACAGTTGAGCATAACACAAATTGTAATTACATTTTTAAGCTGTGCAAGACCCATTGTTTTAAATTGGATGAAAAATACTTTTATATTCTAAAATTGGGGTCTGACCTTTTAATACATTTGTATACATTATGACACCCAAGCATCGGTTTAACATGTATTCTGAAGCTTTGAAATATTTGTTTATGTGTATGCTCTTTTAAAAAAAAATTATTTGAAGTTAGATGTGGGTTGAAAATATTTTCCTTCTTTAAATTAAGCTCTTCAAAAAATAGTCACATGTACATGGATAAGTTAGCTGATGACTGAAACTTTAAGATTAGTTTTCTTCCTTCATCTGCGAATGTATTTACCCTCAGCTTTGATGGAGCGATTTCTAACCTGGGTGCTGCACCAGAGAAAGTACTTTCAGGCTGGAGATGATAATCAAGGTTCCAAAGTTCTCCAGTTTGGCTACATATCCACAAGCCATCCAACGGACTTCCTAATTAAGAAGTTACCGCTCAGGCACTTTCGGTTCTTTTTTTAAGCAGTTAAAAAAGTTCTTTAACTTCCCCCGGTCCTGCATGCTTTGTAGTGCTGCAGCGTCAACTCTCCAAGTCGAGGAGCTTTGCTAGTTTCCCCCTGGAGACCATGCCTGAGATTTCCCTTTGCACATTTCCCCCTGACTACTGAGAGTGGCGAGTGATAACGCAGTTTAAGATGCTAACACCTCGCCATTAACATGTGGCCAGTCCTAGCGCCCTCTCATCAGCGCCCCGAGGGTTTCTTCCTCTGAAATGCTCTTTTAGCAGCTCCCTGACAGGCGAGCGTTTGGCTTTCTAGTTAATTAAAGGGAAAAACATGGCCTTAACTGGTGCATGGTCGCGCCCAGCCTGCATAATGGGACGTAATTAACTTCCCCTCATCGTTACTGCACTTCAAAGGGTCGGTTTTGAGTCAGCCATGCAGACACACACAGAGGCACACACACACACACACACACACACACACATATATAAGATGTGTATTTATTACTGCTTATGCGCAAAGATAAAGCCCACAGAAAAAGATCCCTATAGCTCTCCTCTGGGAGTTGAATACAAGAGCATGAATTGTCGGGTAGATCGTGGAGAAAACTTATTTCTGCTAACTTGTGAGTGAATGTTGATGACACACACACACACACACACACACACACACACACACATTCTGTGTAATCTGTAATACAAAAGAATCAGGATGTTCAGGTATGAAAATGAATTATTATTTACATTGGTAAATCTTGTTGTCAGCCACTAAAATATTCAGATAGTTTTACTTTTGAGGCAAAAAAATGACAAAACAATCTTTAAAAAATCTGCGCTTCCATTTCCAGTGCTGTCAGCTTCTTTTGCTAATTGTATTTCAACTGACACTTTGACTTCTGCCAGTATTTTAAGAACATTTTGCCTTTTCTAGCTGTAATTACACAATTTGCTCTGTTCTGTCCTTTTTTGCCCTCTTCCACACGACCACACCAACCACAGATAAATTACAAATAAACATTCAGTACACACACGCACACACACTTCCGCCCCTCACAGCTCCTCCTGCAGTCCAACACTATGTGGAGAAAAAAAAAAAAAATCTAAAATGCTGACATCTGCCACATGCATTTGGCCGCCGACATCGAGGTGAGTCCAATGTTTGAGACTTTTTTTTTTCTCTGCGACCAAACCAAGTTACCGTGAATTTCCCAGCTGTGAGTGAACAAGCGAGCGACAAGGCTCAGCCAAATCGGACTGATGGCTGTGTTCTGTTTGCCTTTTGCTGTTATTTATTCATGTGTTTATTCTTCCTGTCGTTATCCCCTCTGATCCAGCGTCCCTCCATCCTTTCCTGCCCCTCCCCCAGGTGCCGACGAGGAAACACTGTCGCGTTACATCTGGTGTGATAGGCACCCACCGCAACCCTTGTTTGCAGTTGTGTTTCCTTAACAGTGTCTGATAAGGAAGAATTGGGAAATTTCTTCTAGCTGAATAAATCATTAAATGGGGCTTTTATATTTTAGATAAACCTAACAAAGATTAATTCAAAGCCTTAGAATCAAATACTGCTCAAGTGTAGAATTTCTTACATTGATATAGCCTTCTTGCACTTTTGCACAACTGTCATCAAAACATTAATTTTCACCGACTCAACCCAAGTTTATATTTCTTGGTCAATGTCCACTATGTCTGAAATAGCAGAGGGTGGAATCTGCTTGGTGGCTGCTGGTGGTGATGATGGTGATCTAAACACGGTCGTCAGTGGTGGTTGGAACAGTCAGTGGAAGCGGGGGTCCAACACGAGCACTTAAAGACTGGCCTTCATTGGTCACTAGGGTGGACACCCCTCTTACACTTTGCATTATCTTGTGTAAACTCAGTGAACACCACACACACACACACACACACACACACACACACACACACACACACACACACACACACACACACACACAGAGAGAACAGTTGCCATGTCGCAGTTGGTTGTCCCTGGATGAGCTCCACGGTTATACTGAATTTACATGTGTGCTAATTAGACTGGAAGAAATGATTGGCTGCTCACAACATCGCAGTAAAGAGGGCCCAGATGCATACACACACACACACACACACACACACACACACACACACACGCTTGCCTGCCCACACACACACACACACACACACACACACACACACACACACACACACACACACACACACACACACACAATATGGTCCGCATACACACAGCCCTGGTGAACAGTAATGCATTAGGGCACGCCCCATCACACCATGTCAAGAGACACACCTCGGCTGAGTTTGGGTTCTGTCACATGTGATTTACTCGCCGTCAGACAACCTCACACCCCTCCCTTCTGAGTGTACAAATCTATCTCCCTCCAAGTCCTGCATGTATATATTTATGCATGTGTGTGTTTGTAAGAGTTTGTTTGTGTTGCAGTATTTCTTTCATACTGTGAATCTAAGCCAGCAACATACGCTGTGTTGTCGTATGTATTTTCTAAGTTGCTTTTCTAAATATGCGCCAGTGAGGGCCATATGAAAGTGACGTGTGCTTTGTGTGTGTCAGGGTGGTTTGCACTGAAACCCCCACAGAGCTTCTCCATAATAGTCCTAAATCAGCCCTGTAATAATAACATCTCACCCAGTGTTATTTCTGCTGCAATCCTATGTGCTCAGGCCCCCCAACTTCTGCCAAATAGCCCCTTTTGATGTCTCCACTGCTGGCAGGACACAGGGAGCTCTTTACCCTCAGCCTCACAGTGGTACAGTGTGAGGAAAAAGTGAGCATATGGAGAGTGAGAGGCGGCGATGTCCACAAAGACATACAGTGCAAATCAAATATAAAGAGCCCATTCCCATTTCCTCTGTAAGGGGATTTTTTTGTTTGCTGTTTTCATTTCTTTTTTTTTCTCGTCACATCATCCACTAGTAGATGAGATAAAGACTTTAGTGTTACATTCATAGAGATTGTACAACGTTAAGGGGGTTTATGTCTCTTTTTTTCTCTACTGAATGTCATTGAACAGTGTTTTCCAGTTGGTGAGCTGAGACTCTTAAAAAGTGGGTCACGGAATGTTCTGCCAGAGCCGTACTTAGAAGAATGTTATTCAATGGACCGTCTTCTCATAGACAAGGTCAAATTGGATTACTCAGCGCAGAACCTCTGTGTTCTTTACTATTAGTTTCACACCAGCGCAGAACACTGTCTGCCTCTAGCTTCGGCCTTATCGTCTAAAAACGTTACACAAGGTCGGTTGTTCACAAGTCCTCTCCGTGTGTGTGCGTGTGTGTGTGTGTACGTTAATATGCATGTGTGTGTGAAACAAAGAAACACACGTGTGATAACAAGTCTATGCTAGAGCACGAATGAAATAATGCTGAGACACCACTACTTCACTCAGTGAGACAAGCAGGAAATACTCCTCTAGCACTATGTCAAATCTTTGGCTGTCTTCCTTCCATTTTGCCATTCTGCTTCCCTTTCACTAATTTTCTTGTGTTTCTTTTACATAACAAGATGAGCAATACAGCAATTATTTGTGTCGTGGTCTTTTTGGAAAAGAGCAAGTTCCCACTCAGAATCCTGGTAAATAATTTGATTATTTATGCATGTGTTAAAATATGGACGCCTTCACAGTAATTACACATTTTTATGTACTTTTCATGCGTTGCAAGTTCCAAACCATCTGTTTGTGTGTTATAATAAGTTGTTTGACTTACTATAATTAAAACTTTCTGTTGGCCATCTTCCACGTCACTCAGAACTGGGATTATTGGTACAAAATGTTGCTGCGAATACAACATGTTTGCAGAGTCTCGTTTCAGTGGTAGTAGTAGTGATTCTCTTGTGAAGCATTGATTATTTTAGTGTTGTACTCAAATGTTAGAAATTAGAGAGAAGGGGAGGATCTACGGGTTAAAACGCTTAGCTTAATTAAACAATCATTTGGCAGCCTACATGAAATTAACAGGCAACATTGTTAATAATAATAATCTTTATTTGTCAAGAAAATTTGAAAACATTTCAACCAAAAAAATAATAATCAACAATGACAATAAACGTTAGTTGCAGCAGTAGCAAGAGCAACAAAAGAGATTATTATGATTCAAACATAAAACACTGTAAAGACAAGATTGGCACCAAGTTGCTAACTGATCGACGGAGCGTCCCGTAAGAATGAACATTCAGCGAGTTCACACAGAGCGCACAGCTTTGTACACTCAACTTTGCAAACATTTAGCCACATTATTGCTCATAACCATCCTGTTGGGGATGCTTGTGGAAACACTGACTATTTAGTGTCTTTTGGCTTCGCCGAGACGGATACAAACAAACAACAAAGGGATGTGTGTCTGTTTTTGTATTCAAATACGCATGAATAAAAGAAGAGCTACAAATATCACAGAGGGTAGTCATACGTAAAAGAAAACGTAACAGCATAGTTATGCGTTCAAACATATCAAGGCTTGTGTGTGTGTGTGTGTGTGTGTGTGTGTGTGTGTGTGTGTGTGTGTGTGTGTGTGTGTGTGTGTGTGAGAGAGAGAGAAATCATGCGAGAACATTGATGCATCTCAAAAGGGAACAAAAACTGTTTTCAATTTTGGCTGCCCTCATAGGTTTTGAGGTATCTATCATTCCTCCAGAAAAAAAAAAGGAAATCATCCAATTTAGCAAAAGAGGGACGAGCGAGAGAGAAAAAAATTTGAAGCCCCAATTACAAGTAATTACCACTTTTCGCTCTCAACATGGTGAAATGATTTGATGCCTTTCAGAGGGTAGTCTGGTTTAGCTCAACACAGACGTCTCCCTCTGCATTGTGTTAGTCTTTGGCGGTGGTTAATACGATCATTTGGTGGAGATAAAAGACGGGGCGGTAAAAAATGATGGCGCTGGAGCCGGATCTGCCGGCTATAAATCACACAAGGTGGTATTGAGATGAAGCGAAGGTACGTGCCACGACACCCTTTTTCGCTGCGACCAAGAGTAGGAATGATAAAATAAATACATCTCTGAGGCACTCGCGAGGTGGGGGCGTCGTGTGCGAGGTGTCTGTGTGTGGATGCTTTAGTCGTGTTGTGTCTTGTGTGTGTCTGTGTGTGTGCGCGCTTGTAGCAGGTCTTGCATCCATCAGCCAGCCACTTTTGTCCGTTCCCACATCAGTTTGGATTTTGTCTTTAACGGTGTAGTTTCCCGAACTTGCCGTCTAATCTAAATGGTTAAAGGTGGGATCTTTTGCCTGCGGTTTTCATTTTGTATTTCTTCAGTTAGTAAAACATCTCACTTCTACTAATGAGTGGAATCATTCAGAGCAGTGTCAGGCAGAAATGGCCTCTATTAACGGTGTCTTTAAAGCACACATTTTGTAAAAAGTTAACTTCAAACCTTACAAACTACACCACACACAACTGCTTTCTGTTTTCTATGTGGTCATTTGTGATTAAAAAGAAAAGACACTTCTCTCATATAAACATGAACATACACAAATAGTGCTGTAACAACGAGGTGACCAATAGGAAGTCAATCAACGACAACGTTCTCAAATCAATTAATCATTTGAGTTTTTCTATCTAGCAAATATGACACAAAAGTTATCGGTTCTGGCTTCTCAAATGTGAGGATTTGCAGTTTTCTATCGCTGCAAGCAGAACTTCTTTAGGTTGTGGAAAGTTGATCAGGCCAAAGTTTTCAGAAATTGTGAAGAATTAACAAATAAAAAAACAACAATAACCAATAGCTTAATGAGGTAAATAATCAATTTAGTCATCATCCGGAGTATCTATAGAGCTGCCACTAACAACTTGATAATTCTGCATTATTATTTTCGTTTAATCATATGGTCAAATTCATGGACAAAAGGCAGTTTTTCACCCGTGGAGAAACTACAAGATGAAACGCCAACTTGTTTTGAGGATGACGTGATCCCTCTTACAGCTCACATCACAACAAAAGCCCCTGGAGACGAGCAGAGGACGTCTGTCAATCTCACAAAGCTTGCTCCTCTTCAGCACACACACACACACACACACACACACACACACACACACACACACACACACACACACACACACACACACACACACACACACACACACACACACACACACACACACAGTGTTGCATCTCAACATCGACACGAGGCAAAATACAGTTCCAATCCACCTGGTCGTTTGATGGCTCACACACTCACATGACAATGCATTGATTTTTTTTCTTTTTTTTTCTCCTCCCCCCACCCACCCACACAGCTCTGCTTGGTGCGTAGACGAAGCGGTGTGGAGAAATCCATTAAGCCGACACTTCTCGTTTCCATTGACTGACAGGGCTTGACGGGCTCGGGCTTTTGGCCCACCCGCTTGACTGGCAGCTCGACAGTTAAACAAGCCCTCCAGTTGCTATAATAGTTTAAAACACTTTCAATTACCCGAGTCAAACAAATCCTGCAGACGAGCGCTCGGGTGCTTCTCTACAAGCAATCCCACACCCCAGCGGGTCCTTCTCCGCCTATCGTTTGGTTTTTCTGGAGATTCCCCGCGCTGCGATGAAGGGGAAGAGTTTTTCCGGACAAGGCAAGCATGAACTCGGCGAGGGAAATTGGAGGGTACAAACGGCTGAGAAGAGGGAGATGATTTTAAGGTTCTCTCTGGGTGTTTCAAAACTCCACCGTCTGTGTGTACGGATGCATTACTGCATCTTCCTCCCACCTGCACCACAGAGCCCCGTCTACGTATCTGTGACCGCAAGATTTATAACAAAACTCATTAAACATTAAGTAAATCAGTTCTGACCAACCTCCCGAATTCTACTGTGAAAAGCACACAATAACCGGGGGTGGGCAATTTCCACAAATCAATGAAATCTCACAGTAATAAGCCAGACTCATAAATCACTTGTAAACAAGCACTTCACAGCAGTTTCAGTTGACTTGCAGGTTTAAATGCTCCATGCATACTGCGAGACCTTAATTGCCAGTAAACAATATGAAAAATGGCTTTTTTTTCCACAAGAGATTAAATTAAGTCAAGCAGGAAAAAAAATGTAATATTACATTTCATTGTTTGATAACTCAAACCTGTCAACCCCGAGGAGCTCTTAGGTCACTCTTAAACAATTCTAAAAGAAAATCCCACTTGTATTATTAAAGCCCTTATATCACTGTTTAATGTACTGTAGTGTAATATTTACTCACAGCCCTGCTGCATAAATTACAGGCGGTCTTATAGACTGATCACAAAAAAACTGCTTTTTTGTAAATAAGATACAATTGTTTTCTTTTTTCAGTGAAATGTAATCTACGAGTCTAATGTGTTGCTTCATATGAACCATGGATATCGGTTACATTACTACTTTGCACTGTAAAATATATAACTTAATTAATGAAGTTGTAATAATTAAAGGACAAAACAAAGCCAATTAGTCTAAACCTTAAGCTTGTAAAAAGACAACAACAACATACACCCCTCTGCACCTGAATGATTATAAAAGGTTACAGGGTTTACAGTATTCATTAATATGGAATATAGAATTGTATAGAGACCTGTCGAATAAATGTAATAAAAAGGAGAATGGTGCACAAAACTTGGTTGCACCATCTGCAACCAAATCCGGATTTTTAAAAGACAAAAAAAATAAGAATGTGCCACGGCCTGAGAATAATTTAGTTGTACATTTCTTACCATTAATTCAAATTTCTAATTATGCAGAGAGTGTATGCTGTGTTGTTATTGGTTCACTTCTACCATTTGATATGGCCTGAGAGCCTTGGCAGCAAACCTTTTCTGGAGGTTCGTTTGTTTATGCATAATTATCTGCCATCACCAGCAGCACCTAGGGCTCTTGCTTCAGTGGTAATCTCCCTGTTGCCCCAGAAACACGAGACACACACACCAGCAAAACAGTGAAGTCATTCCCCCTTTGTCCTTGAGAGTCGCGAGGGTTTGAGGTGTGTGTGGAGCAGGGTATGAGAAAAATACATTTTGAGATGATGAGACAATTTTCCCAAAATGTTGTAGTACATATTCAAATGTGTGATTGACTAAAAGTAGACCTACAGTAGAGTGTCTGAGTAGTTACACAAAAATCCTAAATTATTTTTATCTTTTTTAGAATGATTCAAGGGTTATATAAAAGAGGGACTGTACCTTCAACTGGGTAGTTTGTCGAGTGTTAGTCAGTTAGACTAATACTAATGAACACACTCTATCACATAGACTTTACACACAGACGCATTCATACAGGTAGGCGGTCTTGTTTCATGGAGGTTTTCATAATGTCATTATGCTGTCAAAAGGTATTCAGGATTTCAGTATTATGCAGTTGAATGGCAATGAAAATCTAAATTTTAAGTCAAAATAAACTGCTTTTTATGTAACATTTAACAAAATCTGTTTAATTTCCATTTTCTAGTAATCAATCTTAAAATATGCAGTTTTGCGTAACCGTGTTAAATGTCATACTAAGGACATTGACCATGTGGTTGCAGCATCCACTGTTTGAGTCCGGCCAGGAGCCTTGAACAATTATAATAAACACTAGATTAATGGTTTAAAAAAAAAAAACTTCTTATAAAGTTTGTGAACCCTGCACAGAAGCTTTATTTTCTGGTTCACTTCTACACCAAGGAGGTCAGATCTTACATTGGTTCACCTCCAGGATAACTTTTATTTTTTGTGTTTTGAGTTTATATATATTGTCCAGTAAGAAGGAAACAACTGTCAGAGAAGCAACACAATGAGTCCATCATCAGAAGTCCATATAATTCCTGAAGAGTAGAGCACAAAGAAATAAATTTAAAAAATTGCCAGCGCTTCACTTTTTGATGTCTTTAACAATAAAGCATTTGGATTTGCAACCGTCTTTGTTCTCTTTCTACTGATGTTTTGCTGATTTTGTTCTGTGGACAGCAGTTTTAGCAGGCAAGTGCAAAACGGGCAACACCCATTAAACAGTCACTTTTCTCCCAAATTCTCCTACATTGTTTTTTAATAGACTACAGGAATAAACATGTGTGAAGCATCGACTGAAGAATGGCTCCATTCACATTGAGACAGTAAGCTACCAAGTAATACTATTGATTTGTTTCTGTTTATTTTGTTTTAATGCGACCTAATTAGGGCTTCCCAGCTAGCTGTGTCTACTTGCTGAAATGACACAACATTATGACAGGCAGTACTGAGAAGCAACTACACATGACTTATGTGTTCAAAACACTGGAGCTGCAGGA
Source organism: Cebidichthys violaceus (assembly GCF_023349555.1). Lineage (NCBI taxonomy): Eukaryota > Metazoa > Chordata > Actinopteri > Perciformes > Stichaeidae > Cebidichthys > Cebidichthys violaceus. The sequence goes on from NW_027176850.1 coordinate 400,408, forward strand.
GACTATGCCAGACCACGAATGTCACTCTGCTCAGTGTGGTCTGGTAAGACTCAGCAGGCATTAACTTGCATTAGGGGTGTTGATGGTGGTAGACCAAAAGTAGGCTGCAGATGATTGGATCAGCTTTTGACTAGGAGTCGGTGTTACCTGCGTTTCACCATTTATATTGCTTGCAAACGGCCCATCAGCAACCCTGTTCATCAAATGAAAAACCTAAAATAAGCATGTTGTCTGTGCTCACTCGGACGATGGCGCCATTGTTAACTGGACGTGTTGCTCCGTACCGTTGCAGCAGAAGAGTCGTAGCACAGAGTAGGAACCACCTGACGAGAGTAAGAAGAGTTTTCTGACAAGACGTTACGGAAGATATATTTTTCATATTTAGTTTTTTAATACAAAATATAAATCAACACATTAATGCATCAATAATTAAATTCCAATGATATAAGCCTACAGTTAGTGTTTTAATGGATCATTGTCGTGCGGATATTACACAGTTTTTAAATGTAATACTGAGAATCGTTGTCCGCCAATATTCAGTTAAATATGCGATCAGGACATCAGCATTAAAGCTTTTCTAGTTGCCGATCTCTGATGATGTTACATTATAAACAACCAATCTGTGTTTAAAATGGCAGGAGGAGGGATAGCAATGGTCTCTTATATACAGTCTATGGTATCGGTGGTAGCACCGCTAATGGCCAACATAAGTTGAGGTTCTGTTCGGTGAAAAGTATTTTAAGTATTGGGCGAAGGTAAATTATCATGATGTGTTCACATGCAATCTTGTACAATGTTGATTTGATGAAAAATTTGAATAAATACACAGTTGAAGGAGTTGTTTTCACAACAAGAGATTTATGACCTAGCTTACAATGACAAGACTTGTTTAAGCAATAAAAACACAATCTTTTATTTCCTTATCATTTGAGTTGTGTGTTTTTATGAAGGAAAAAAAAAACACTATAGATGACTTTCACAAAGTAAAAGGACAACAATTATTATTTTTGGGACAGTGACAAAAAAAAGAAGTGTGTGGAGCCTTGTAGACCAGCTGCTATGATCAAACAAAGGGATCTCTATCTGCCACTATGGATCACCAATGATCTGCGTTTAGCATCAGCAGCAAAAAAAAACATGATCAGGGATACTTTTTTCTTCTGTGCTGATCTGATCCATGACTCTGATCCGTGAAACGATCCATCCTGTGAGTTTAATAATCTGTTGCACCACTAACAGTTAATATAAGTTTTGAAATGGGCCATTCTGCATAATGTAGGTACTGTAGGTAATGTAAGTACTTTACGTATATTTTGATGCCAATACTTTTCTTTCACTTAAGTTTTTGGAATGCAATAATTTTACTTGTAACAGTATTTTGACACCATTCTCTATTATTAAATCATAAACATATTGGTTGTATAAATATGAATGGTGATGATATGGCAAAAGAGCATTGGTCAACGAGACAAGGTCCGTGTTCTAAGACAGGTTGGATGGGTTGCTGACATTGGCACCACTTTGGTGGGTAATTAATGGGAAACACTGTACTCAAACACAGATAAAAACCAATAAAACAATACTGTAGAATTACAGAATCTCAAAAATGTAATGCCTTTAACTAAACCGTAAGACACGGCAGCACTATCTCGTCCATCTCAGCTGAGAGTCATGTTATGGAGACGAGCTAAGAGCACTTGTTGCCCAAAAAGAAGGTATTCCGGACAGTCCTAAATCCCTTTGGGTATTTGGTGGGATTTGCTTAGTTGATTGGCTTTATATTCTTATTTATAACAAGAGGACAATGTGTATATAAAGTTTAGAAATGAAGGTTAGGAATTCTTTATTCACAGTGTGAAAATGTGTGCATTCACACATCCAAAGTCAGAGCAAGTGAACGGTGACAAATTCTCTCTCCTGCTCCTCCTCTTTACCTCGGCTTCCTATCCAGGTCAATACAAGCAGGCGCCACAGTGCAAACAGCCCAGGACACACCATGTAAAGTGACTCTACGATCCTCCATTCCCAACCCCCCTCAGACACTATTCGCCCTTAACAACAAACATTGATTTTTTTTCCCTGATGAGGATCTAGCCGGCATTTAATCTAACATTGTAGCCTTTCGCTGTAGGACATGGCTGAGCATGTCATGCTAATCGATTGGTCACAGCAACCACTGCAGGTTGAGCACTTAACTTTACCTCTGTTGATGAGAAGTATCTATCCATCCATCCATCCATCCGGGAAAAACAGAGCATGTAAAAAGACAATTTGGTTTAGCATCTAAACAAAATAAAAGTTACGCATATCCTTGATTTTTCTTATTTCAAGGACAAAGAAGATGAGGATTACAATGTGTGCATAAGCCTCTAAGCCAGATGATAATTTACATTTAGACACAGCCCTTCAAGGCACTGTACATGTTTGACTAAATGCACCATCAAACCTCTTGAGTGGCCTTTTGTTTACAGAAATCTGACTGACCAATGGTGCTACGCTCTCACAACACGGTGGGTGTCCACCCATAATCTATCTCTTTGTCTTCTACAAAACCCTCTTTAGGCAAGGACACTGGTTTTAAATACTGCCATATGCAAATTGTTGCATGTCATTTGCATTTTTTAATATTTCAAGCCCTGGGATTCACTGGATTGTCGAGGAACATTGATCACAGACTTATGCACCTCATATTTTAAGATTCATATGGTTTTCACAATGACTGTAAAATGGGTATGCTTTAATCATGCCACGAGTGAAATTATTTTCAACTGGAGAAAAAAAAATATGTGCGTTTGTATAACTGCTTTTGCAGTGTCCTCAGATATTACCGAATATATCCAGCTATGAAGCTACATTAACACCTTTCTCACAGTCACAAACAGCTGTGTGGTCAGCTTCAATACAACACTGCTCATTACTCAGTATGAAGCCCCTCAAAAACAGAAAGTGCACAAGATTTGTTTTAATAATCGAACAATTATTTCTTAATTTACACCAGTGGAACATCATGTGAGCTGTGGACATGATGCAGCATAGCAAGAGAATGAAACAGAAGAAAGACAAATACATGAAATGCATAACACTCTATAGGTTTTGTATATCTATGCTGCACATATAATGTATTAATGTGAGACAAAATGCACATAGTCCCTGTGTAATCACTGAATTCTTACTCGTTCAGCTTGTCATTATCAGAGCAATAACCACGTAGTGTAAAACACCACAAACATTTTATCTAGGTCTCCCTTTCATCACGCACAGCATCTCCATCACCACCTAAATAAATAACATATAAACAGCATCCCTATAGCACATCAAACACCGTCGAGATTACATGTGACAAGGCTGGCAATTAACAATTTCTCTTACTCTGAATTCAAACCATAAAAAAAGATGATCAAGGCTGGTTGGTATCCAAAGACTATGCATAATTTATGTGGCTGGTACAAAATACCGTTCTGTTGCACTTCTGTTCATTCACTCGACTGATTCATTGAAATAAAGCGTCTCAAAGGGATAGCCATGTAATCAAGCCTAATCCCAGATTGATTCGAGAGCAGTGGAAGACAGAAAGCTGGAGAAATCTGGGAAAGCTCTCCGTCACAGGAGGAAGACTGCGGGAAGCTGCAGGATGATCGGAAGAAACAGTTCCGAAAGCTCCGGTTTCAAATGAGAGGATAGTAAAATAGCTTTTGGGAAAATGTGACGGTATACAAATGAAGGAAAGGTGATGATTGTTTAATCTGCACTGGAATGACTTTTGGAGTTTCAAATCTTCAAAGTGATTTAGCCAAAAATATGGAGAAGTAATGGTCAGTTTCATTGTTTATTTAAATCCAAAACTTTACCTCATTCTCTTCAAAATTCTTAGGATCATTGGTTAACGTTATTCTGTTGAAATCAGCCATCACACTGATTTGATTGTGTTTTTTGTGTGTGTGTGTGTGTGTGTGTGTGTGTGTGTGTGTGTGTGTGTGTGTGTGTGCGTGTGAGAATGTCAGTATTTATTTATTCTGGTACTACTGCAGCTGGACACTGTCTCTGGGAGAAAGAAAGCACAAAGAGAGGAAAGCTGAGATTGCAGGATACTCCGAGAGAAAATACAGGAACAGCAGTCAAAGAAAGCACGGAGACTCTTTCAGTGATTACAAGAGAGATATGAGAGACAGTGCAAGCAGCGGAGGGAGACAACATGTTTTATTTTCATATGTCTGAATGCTTGTTTCATATGTTAAAGCATACACACAGAGGAACTGCATGAGAGAGAGAGAGTGAAGTAGGGGATGCTCAAGAGATGCATCTTATATAAATTATTAAGATATAATTCTTTTAATTGTCGTACTGTTAAAAAATGCATTTACTTATTTCCTCCGGTTACAATCATTTATTTCCGCTTTTATATAAATTTTCTTTTTCAACAAAAGGCTAAAACAAAACAGCTAAATCCTGAATAGAATATCATCCACACCTTTACAATCTGTTAACCTGATCCTTAACCAGCTTTTCTCTCCATTAGTGGAGCAGTGGGGACAAATTATGGTCCCTGGCTTTGTCTTTGTTGCAATTACCCTCTCGACACGCTCTCCTCTATACTCACATGGCTACACAAGGGCTTCATGCACAAAAGGACCTCGCGAGGAGCTTCACTGCATCATTATCTTTCCCACGGACCCTGCAGCCTCAGCTTGTCCCAGTTTGACTAACACGCGGCGGACTGAATGTTCTTCTTTGTCCCCTCACTGCACCCAAAAAGAAGAAAGGGTTTTAAGCAAGGTGATACTGAATTAAAAGACAGATAGCGTCTGTCACTTACTAAACTGCTTTCTCTGCTGGGCTACGTTCTATTTTGATCCACATTTCCAGACAGAATACGAGTTCTAGAAATATTCTTACAATAGAGGAGGACATTTAATTAAATATCTCATAATTTGACTCATTGTTGTTCTCTTCTGTCTCATCATTGGCCCTGAGAGAGAAATCTAAAGACATGCATGAAAGTTCAGCAACACCGTCTGCGTTGTTTTATGCTTTCTACTCAGGTACAAGAAACAGTTACTCCAGCATCAAAGGTCATCAAGCTCCATCTACTGACGACATGCTGTATGGCCAGTACAAATCCAATGCAAATGCGCACATCATACCAAAGAATGCTACATTGGTGCATGAATAGTTTTGCTGGTTGTCTATTCTGGAGAACTGTTTTTCGGAATTTAAGAGAGGGAAATGCATGTTTTACCACTGCAAAATTGTGTGAAGCAATTACTAAATAAAAACCTAAAAAAAAAAAAAAAAAAAAAACATTTAACCAACCATACCCCTTTTCTTTAGTATTTATAACTTATATTTCACATTTTGTTAAGAAACTAAATATAAAAACCTGAAATAATCTGGATTATCCTTTGCAAGATGTATTGTTTTCCTATTCTCCAAAATACTTAAGTCTCAGTGTTATTGTTTGTTTGAAAACTCATTCAGTTATTTATCGATTCTCATTTGGACATTCAAAGTAAAAAATAGATTTGCGAAACTTGGATCATGACATGTTCACAATTCAACCAACATCTCAAAGACAAACGTTTGGTTACTTAACGCTTACATTTTAGGGCCGCATGGTCCCAACACTGCAGCTCAAAGGTTTGCTGGCGCCATCTACTGATCTCACAGGGCCAATACAAGCAAATGCATCACAGGTAGAGCGGAGAGCCTGTTTATGGTTCAGCCACCACAACACTGATATTGTGGACTCTGAAATGTGTTCAGCAAAGTAAGCACTGATCTAAATCTAACATGAGAGACTTATGTATATGACATCTTAATGAATAGGGTGTAATGCCTGATCAGAATGTTTTAAATATACACAAATGATAGAAGTGCTGCATGTAGCCTATTTCTGTAACCAACGTATTCATGGCTACCCTACTCATGGTCTTTTATAGTATACAGTTTCACAGGTCAGCTGTCTCCATATGTAGATCACATACAGTGCAGTAAGGCTGATGAAAATCAAGGGCAATAGCTCACATCAAACATTCATCAAGCATGTATTACCAAGAATCTTGTTTTTCCACTCAACTTTCTTCTGTTTTCTTTTATCATTTTGATGTTGAAAAACTAATTTACTCATATGTGGAGCAGATAATAGAAAACAAGCCAGATTGCCCCAGTTGGACAGAGAGATGAAGAGTGTTGATCTACATCCAAGCTCTGGCAAAACCACACCATCAATTAATTAGTGAAAACTGAATCATCAAAAACAAAAAAAAAGAAAGATGTTAAAATTTGAGGTCATGTTTTTCTTTGGTTCATCTCATCAGCTACATTTCCTGTTGTCTTGAGTGGAAAAAGAAATGTATACATGCCATCAAACTCATGCAGGCTGAGTTGCTCAAAGAGTTACAGAGGTCATCTGCTACCATCTAGTGACCATGTACTGCAAATAAAAAATAAGGCAAGAAGCACACCATTCATTTTCAATAATTGATTAACTGTCAAATCCTAGTATCTCTATTCATATTGTAGAATACATATCATGACTCACCAATAATCAAAAAACACAAAATTCCCTCCACCCAGTCCCAGGTTAGACGAATGATAACATCCGAAAAAACGAGAAAAATCCGTGGAAGCAAAGATCAACTTGCAACATGTAAAATATATTTTATCGCAAATTACTAACGCGAGCATATCCTCTAGCCCAGTGATTCTTAACCATCTTAACCTAGGCCCACTAGGTGGCTCTCGCGGCCCACCTAGTGGGCCGCAAACAAATTTCAGATTCGCACCTGTGGGCCGCGGACCGCATACGTTATCAATTGACGACATCAGAGATATTACTGTTATCCATGAGTCGCTCAGTTACAATATAGCTTCCCACCACTTGGTGGCGGTAATGCGTCAGTCAGTTGTTCAACAAGCTCCAATAAGCAGAAGAAGACACTCAGCTAGCCGCTAGCCTGTAGCGAAAGTTATGGAGAAGTAGTTAAAATAGGGCTGGGCAAGTTAACGCATTATTAACGCATTCATTAATTAACGCCGACAATTACACAAGAACCGGGCAGTGAGCGGTGAACAGCTGTTTGTGTGGCGTCTCTTCCTGCAGCATATCATTTAGTTATCACTACTGAGAATTTAACAAACATAAAAAAAGAAGTAGATAGGTTTTCAATTTTAAAGGTGTATATTTCAAATTACATACCTATTATCAGAATCATTATAACTGTATTGTATCTGTTACTGTGTAAAGGAATACTGCTGTTAAAAAGAAACTTATTTGTTTGAAGTGTTTGCAAATCAAATGTTATTGCACTTTTGTTCATATAACAGTACTTTTAAAATAAACGTGTGCAATACACTACTTTTGAAATCATTATTGAATTTTGTGCATAATAATGCAATTAATCATGCGATTAAAAAATTTAAGCGTTGCCCAGCACTAATTTAAAACAAAAAAATGAAGACAAAAGTGGTGCCAAACCCCCGAAAAGTCTAACTTTACAATCCTGACTTCATTAAGTACGGCTTTGTGAACGGAGGTAACGAGGCTGAGCCGAAAGCCCAGTGTGTGGACTGTTGTGACTGTTGTTATTGTTCATTTGTCACAGATATGAAGAACTTATGGTTCTGCCATGCAAAAATGAAGACTGCTGAAGCATATAATTCACAGATTAATAAGCCTTTATATGGCTATATTTTCATTTGCTCTTTATTTACATTCTATTTACAGTTTATTTAATTTGAAACTTATTATTTTGAATGTATATATTTTATTACCACATATTATTTATTTACCAAATTTCCATTTTTTTCTCAGTTTTTTTGAAAGTCCCTCGTTTTATTCCTGTAGCAAAACCTAATTATTAGTTATTTTTGTGTTAATAAGCCTGACTTGAGCCTTTACATTTGTTCTTGTATTACCTTGATTTGTTCCATGAATTGTTAGCCTGTTGGGCGTCTTGTTGTATTTGCAGGTTTACATACACATGATAAATAAATGTGATGATCACATTGTATCATGTCATTTACTGTATTTGACAAGGTTTTTGCTTGTTAAACTGTAAGTGAATTTGATTTAGTTATTGAATACAAATCAAACCAAGAGGGAGAGTGTTAATATTTGAATGGGCCCCGGGCCACTTTGTACTTGAATAGTTGGGCCCTGAGGTCAAAAAGATTAAGAACCCCTGCTCTAGCCTACCCTCCAACAGTGAGGCACACCACACTCCCTGCAGGTCCTTCCTCACAAGTCTCAACATTACACACAGTTTTGTTCTATTTAATCAAAGAAAATGTGCAGAGGCAATCTACCCGAGCCCTACTTTCTACATACAACTTGTGTAGGTGCCTAAGAGTGACAGAATTAGACAATCATCTTTCAATCAGACCTATAATCATGAATTTACACTACTCCTTACTCCTCACCGTCCGCTCTGCTCCACTTTTCTGTTTGAAAAAGGCAAATGTAAGAGTAGCTCAGCCAAAGAGATTGATGCATTAATCAGTCTAGTTCTATTTATAGTGAAAAGTGTATTAAAAGCATTATATAAATTCATGTTTTGTAACAAAGTTTCATTTTAAACTGGAACAAGTACATGTCTTGAGGGCTGTGTTTAAAATGATAATACAAATTAGACTAATTTGATGAACAGAACTTGAACTTTGTCAATTATAACAGGATGGCTGTCTTCAAAGGAGAAATGCCAAAATGGATGAGGGGAAGCCTGTGCGAGTGCAATGTGATTATCGGAGTGAAAGCTCCATGTAATGGTTGTGGTATAAATTTAAACTTGTCTAGACTTTACTGGAGGCTTGCAGTAGCCTGATTTCTTTTCAGAAATATGTGTCCCAAAACCAACCAACCTGAATATAAATAACGAGAATTAAAAAAAAAATCATCTAATTCGTACCGTGAATAACTTAAAATATACCAAGACAATACAGCAAAAACACCACAAACCGCCGGCAAAAACACAATTAAAGGAAGCAACTGTTTGACCAAATAGAAGCGTCAGTGTGACAGCTAGCATGAACTTAACCAGAGAGAGCAAAAGTGTTTAGCCAACAGCAGCAGAAAAAAAGCGTAAAAAATGACTTACTAGTTTGACGATAAGTCCACTTGAGAACGCGCTCCATGCACCTTGAAGTGAAGTTAGTTGATAACTTTAATGTTTGCAGTCATTCTCGGTTGCAGTCACTTTGTCGGCGGCTTTAGGTTCTCGTGAGGCCAACATAACGGCCCGTCTCTAGTCGCACTTTGTGACACCTGCACCCTCCACCTGACACCTGCAGAGGACTTTCGTTTGCAAGCCAAACGAAGATGGTGGCCGGAAATTACATCTTCTTTATAGCCTCTTCCAGTGAGGCGCTGACTCGAGTCAGATTTGCAAATATGTTTACCCAATAGAGTAACTTAAATCACCATTCAATTGGCAGCTTGCACATTGACTACTGGTTGTTTTTCATATTTCATATCAGCGTTCTTTACACACACACATAGGTAAGGTACATATTTGATTCCACCGGGGGCGTTTCAGAAGCGGAGCGCTCGCGGGCACCACCCGCGAAAATCGTGAGATTCCGCGATAATGTGTGTAACAACCACGGATGTATAAAGAGAACAACAAACACATAAAAGGTTACTTTACCTGTCCGACGTTGAATTGCTGTTGATTTGGTCATACCTCCTTGTTTTTTTAGACATTTTTAACCTTAGATATTAAATCTTACATTTTTGCGGTCAAACTAAAATAGAAGAAGAAGAAGAGAAGTGTAGAAGAAGAGCAACGACAGAACAAGCATAAACCCGACCCGTGGGCTCTCGCATGCCCCCTTCAGTGAGGCAGAGTTGAGGCACGCGCTCAACCCAGTTTGTGAGGGATTGCGCAATCTGAGGTGAGGCACAGCTCGTCGCTGCCTCACCTCACTGTCTCCTCTCTGTTTGAACAGGACATGCGCTAATTCAGCGATTTGTATTATAAAAATGCTTGAAATGATTGGAATCATACTGACATTACATTTATAGCACAGATCTGTAGAGAAATATTAATTTGTATTTTATTTTATCATTAGGCTCTGCCTCACCTGCCTCCCCTGACCGCACACCCCTGACCTATCTTCATATATATATATATATATATATATATATATATATATATATATATATATATATATATATATATATGGTGTTGTGCAAAATGAGCATGCAGTTATGGCACTACTCACTGCCATCCAAGCGACGCAGCTTGGTAAAAAGAACGTAGATGTTAAAATTTCTATATCAAGGCTCGATGAAGATCGTGTGATGTAACCAAAAGCTCCAGAACAGCTTCTAAATTAATTTACAAAAGTTGCTGTTTCTAGTTCCAAGGACAAGGACAAGGACCAGAAGGGAATTACATTTTGATAATCAGTAGACACAGATTACTTTAAAGCTCATGTGTATTTCAGTCGTTAGCATCGTTACATCCTCTACAGAATGATGTAGAGGGTTATATAAATACTTTTCAGTTCACAAAAATGTATAAAGAAAGAATAATTAGATAGGCTACCTAGTGTCAGGTCATCCGTTTCCTTAGTTAATAGTGAATGCTTGCGTATGGGTCTTGATATATGATATATCTCATGTTACTGTAATTATTGATTGAACGTTAAATAATTGTAAATGGCAGACCATCTATTTGTATTGTTTATTTGTTTTGAGTGAGGGGCAGGCCTTTTTGGTCATGGAATGTACATAAAAAGTAGAGTTTTACTCAATCGCTTTTTTTTCTGGAGTTGTGCATTACCATCATAGACTGTGTGAGCAGACCAAATCAAAAATGAAGGAAATAAAAGGACTCTGAGGTGAGATTATTTTCTCAGCTGCAGTTTCCAAGGCCAAAGATGGTTAATCTTCCACATTGAAGTATTAAAGGAAATTCGGAAATGTTGCATTATAATTACATGGCAATCATACAAAACAAAAGCACAATAGGTCTGTTGTAATTCTTGCTTTTAAATCTTCTGGGCTGGATATTTCCAAAAATGAATCCCAAGGGAGGTCAAAGAAGGCTTTTATTTTGGGTTTATTGTGGGTCTAAATTTAGGTTGGAGAGTGATTTTGTGGTTTATTATAAATCGATAACAGATCTCTCCACTGAAGCAAAAGTAAAAGCACCATCATCATTCGATTTGTGAAACTGAGTCCATTACATGGCAGTCATCACTAGATGAGGCAGATATGAAAAAGTCCTGTTGATGCAATTCCTACTGATAATCAACAGAAGTCAGTAAACTTCACACAGGGCTTTTCTTTTTAAAAGTTATTTCTCATAACAGAAAGTGAAGTTTTATTTGTCCAGCTCTCCAGTTCAAACCAAGATCCACGGGTATTATGTAAAAACATTATTAATTCACAGTTTATCTGAATGTGACCTCAGCTGCCTGCATCCTTTGTTGACCAGCCACCTTAAAGTGCAATGTGTAAAAGATCTGGTCATATGCTCCAAACAAATAGGGGGCAGAATGTCACCTACTGGGTCCATGCAATCTAAATTTACAGTCGTCATCAGCTATAAACAAAAATTACAATTAAAAAGAAGCCAGTTGCCAGGAAACAGCAGGTCAAGAATTCGCAAAATTCAACCAATCTGCTGTCATACTCGGACGATGTACCTGCTATGTGATTAACAAGCCGGTCCTTAGCATGCTCATTTCAGCAGATATCTCTGAAACACAATATATGGATGTCTATGACATAATTACTTCTTCACATTCTGTTGATAGTTTTTTTTTTTATTTGTTCTAATGTTCTAAACTAAAACTCTGGCCACATCTCAGACATTGCATAGTGTAAGTGCATGCTTGAACTAAACGTTCAGGGCTTGAGGGTAGTTGTTAACGTCGACCTGCTCTGTTTGATTCCCACATTATTACCAGTTCAATGTGATTCCGTCTATAAATATTCAAAGTTGGATGACTGCAAGTATCATTGATGGGTTTGCACAATGAATGCTTGAAAATAAAAAACTGCAGACATGCACTTTCAAGCTGTAAACAATTCTCAAGTTCGTAATATCTCTTGTAATAACTCAGCATTTTGCCTTTTCTATTACCTGCTTCTGCAGAAAGTAACACCTGGAGTCAAAGGTGCAGTGGAAAAAAATATTGTTGCATTCCCAGTGATAAGAAGTTCCACTCTGAATGAATGGAATAAGTTTAGAGAGTTCATCTCAAGGTGATATATATTTCTATACACTTTTTGCCTGCAGTATTTCCCCTTCAAGGCTCTCCCTGAAACTAGTTTTCCAGTCAGAGCTTTCCTGTGCATTCATCACAAATGACAATATGTTCAGATGTTGTATAATGTTTTGTTTGCACGTTATAAATCAGTTAAAGTCGTTACGCCATGTCCGTTTGCAGAGTAATTGGAGGTGAAAAGAGAGCAATGACAGACAGTTTATTTTTTTTACAAAAGCAATTAGCCTTTTTTAATCTTACATTGCATTGGAAATTTACATAATAGATTCATACATTTTACAAATAATTTCATCATAAAAATATATTTCTGTACAAAACACTTTTTTATTCTATATTTCTTCATCTTTTTTTTTCAAATGGTGAATATTTCCAATGTCCCCAGGCAGGAACAGCTTTAAGTCTTTCAAATCACATGGGTCTTATTGCGGTCAGTCAGTAGGAAAAGCTTGTGGCAAAATAGACTGAAGCTTAGAAAAAAATGACTTCTGATGAAGGGGAGTGCTTGAGCAGGTGTGTGCGTGTGAGCGTGTTTGTGTTTGAAAGAGTGTGTGTGTGTGTGTGTGTGTGTGTGCGTAGATGACGGGGAGGGTCCCATGGTTTTTGGTAGGCACTGTGTCAGATCCATACCGAAAAAAACAACAACAACAGCAACGACGACAACAACAGCAGCAGCAGCAGCAACAATCAATCCAAACCGTAATAAGAAACAATGTCACCATAGCGATGAATTACAGGACAGTTGCAGCCGTGATGAACAAGGAAGCCTCAGCTACCACTGCTTTTAAATCAGGAATGACTTTAAAAAAGGAGTTTTCTTTCAGCTGGTTGCAGCCGGCGCCTGTGGTCAGACAGCAGGGGTTCTAAAAGCAAAGTAGATGTTTTTGCTCACCCTAAAAGACCAAAACTCATTAAAACCAACTGGTATTCATCATGTGTGTGGCCCAAACTCACCTACTTTAGATGTAAGCCTTTAAACCAGGCTCTTCAAAACAAGTATATATATTTTTTTCTTCTTGAAATGGGCACCAAAGCTGACAAACAGTAACTCATGCTCATTGATACATGAATTCCTGTCATGTGGGGACTAGGTATGGTTTTATGGTGCATTTTCAGGCCCAGCTCTTACATTATGACATCACTATATGGATGTTAAAAAATCAAGCAACTTCTCTTCACTCAGCAGTGGTTCACTTACGGCACACGGAACGATCAGAAACGCCAACAACATGTGCAACAGCAGCCTCCAGTGGCTCACGGCAGCTAAATACAGCGAAGGTTGCCAGCAGTCTGAAAGAGTTAGGTGGTGGATCAGATGTGAAGAAAAAATTAAAATAGCTACCAGCCAAGCAACATTGAGCGAAGATTATAAGGCTATATTTTCATTAAATAAAAATAAGCAAAAGCGAGGGGAAATATAAAATCTCAATGGCCTTCAGTTATGTGTATGGATTTACTGAATTGTCGACATGAAATCCTAAGCTCTTCTCCCAAATGTTTCTGAAATAAATGGCATTCAAGGCCATTTATCTTTTGTACACAAGCAAAACACTGTGATTAAAAACATCTACTGTGCAATACTTAGGAATTGCCAAAGGTAATACAAACTTCTTTTTTTTTTTAAACAACTAAAATTAAAGGCTTGAAAATAACGTGCGCCAATTCATAGTGAATGTGGATTTTGGTACAAGGGCACATTAAATCTTATCAGAAAACCCCTAAAACAGAATTCATTTGGACCTCAGACACTTCAGTATTGATTTGTGAGATATCTTTAACACAGGAAGGACCTAGACTCAGGTGATTTACAGAGGTTAAAACCTGTATATTTTGCAATGGAATTAGATAGTAATTTTAGTAATATTTCACAAACTAACCCATTCAAAACAACCTAAAATGTGTGATGAAAAAATACAAACATGAACTGATACACACATTTTCTACATGGGTGGAAACATCTTGTACATACACCATCGTCCACAAACTACATGTTGGGCAGTTCACAAGCAATTACTATTATTATCATGAATATTGTTTTCTCCATGTGTTTCTTCTTTTACGTGGCCATGTGTAATCAACGAGTGGGTTCCATTGAGACCCGGGATTTTTCTGTGTTAACTCGATAACACTGCATCTGTTGACATCTCTGAGTTTTGATGTGCAAATGTCTGTGGCATCATATCACCAGTTAGGTTAGAAAACAGAGCCGTTATTCCAGCAAATCATTAAAATGTTGTCTGTGTCACAATGGTGGCATTTGTGGAGGACATGTACAGTAGCCAACAGTTCTAGTGACCGGGCAAAACAAATGGCCATAGCACAAACTACATCTGATGACACGTCAACTTTAAAGAGCATGATTGCTGCTGGCAAACCTTGCATCTCGACAATAATGACAACAACAATACCATTGACACTCGTGATTGCCTCAGTGGGAAAGACAGTGACAGTGAGAGGAACTTCACGTTACACAGGATATTAAAATAAACCAATTCCAATGCAGGAAAGGAAAATACTGTGTGTGACTTCTGTGAACAGCACATAGTTGTAGTATCTTTTATTCTCATATTTCTTTTCTGTTCTCGCTAAAAACTCTCCACTATAATCCGTCTTTCTCCTTCAGCCCCCTCCCCCCGTGGTAAATATATAGCACAAAAATATAGGTGGTGAATGCTCCCGAATATATATGCAATAGATTTACAGATCAGAAGATTCTGCAGCAATAACAAAGAAAGAAGATAAGCACTCGCAGAGTGCAGAATTACAGTGGAACTGTGTCCACAGTCGTAGGGCTACAACCCTGTTTGTCTTTCTTTGAGCCTGTCTGTCAAATGTCTGTCTGTGTCTCCCGTCGATCGGCCTGTCTCTGTCCGTCTATAAACCTGTTAATCCGTGTTTAAACCTTAAATCTGTCTGTGGAGTAATGGACGATGGTCTGCAACAGTCTTAAGACCCTGCTTGTCTTGAACCTGTCTATCTCCTTGTGTGTCTAACTGTTGGTCTTTACACTGTCTGTCTTTCTTTCTCTACAGATTTGCCGTTAGTGTGTGTACCAGTCATCTTCTCTGTCTGTCATTCACCCTGTCAGTTTTTCTCTAACCTTTCTATCTGTCCCTGTGTTAGTCCATCTCTCAGTGGGTAGACAGGTAGTGTTCCTGTAAAATGTGCTTTAGTGCCAGAGCTTTCTCTGTCTCTCAAAGTCTTTTTCTTTGTTAGTCCATCAGAGTCCTCTGTATCCATTCAGCGGCTTTTTTAATCAGAATCCATTTAAATTCACAGGATCAGCATCTTTCCTCAAGGCCATATTCTGTCTGATCTGATTCATTATGTAGAGGGAAGGTTGACCTCTCTCAGCAGTTGATTTCAGGTTACACAGCCTCTAATTGGCTGTGTTAGGATTCTAAGATCTTGATGACTCCTTTACTCTTCTTTCAGTTCAGTTCCGGGGTTGTCTCTGTCTCCTCCTTGTCTTATCCATTGGGTATGAAGGAGCAGTTTATCCATTAGATGAGGCAGTCTCTTCTCATCTGTTCTATTAGTGCTAGCTCCCCCTTAGACTCCTTTTAGTTTAGCTTTGCTCTAATCCCAGTTCAGTTAGGATTATAGCTCCGTCTCCAGGGCTGCCCTTATCCTTTGCTTGGGAGTTAGTCTCTTTTCAAAGCAACTTTTGCTACTGTCTGCTAGCATTAGCCGTTTTAGAGTCCGCTTTCATAGAAAAAAAACCAAGAGACTGGTAATACGAGCCTCTGGTTGTCGTGGAGACAGGAGGTTGTCCTGTTTGCTTGCTTGGGTGTCGCATTCACAGGCTCCTATTCAACAACTAGTCAGTGTGGTTAACCAATGTTCTGCTGGTGACAGCGTCTTTCACCGTCAGTTTTAAATCCACATATTTAGAAACCGATTTCTTTGCTTTCACAGTGTCACACTTTCCAATCTGTGGCCATTTTGCTTCCGTGTTCCTCACAGTAAGGATTTGTTCATTACAGATGAGGAGACAAGGCGGTACAAATGAAATCAACCCATTTTTGTAGTGCAGTTTATCTCCATGATGTACAATCATGATGACGTGCTCTCTCTCTCTCTCTCACCAGGCGAGGACTAACGGTCACAGAGCTGAGGGCGGGTCCTTCTCTCCAAAGCTCAGTGTGTAATAGAAAACTCGGCATTGGGTTATGGTGACATATCATGATAACCGACGAGCAGGTCATGGCTTAATCATTACCATTGGTATTAGAAAGAGTGATTGGGGTTAAATAAGAGGTCCAAGTAAAATGGCTGTGTCTGGTTGAGAATCAAATTATAAGTTATCCATGACCAGCCGAGTCTTGGGGTTAGAGATGGATAATAGCCGGTTTTGTTTTCCATTGGGTTGCATCCACTTCTGTCACTTGATGGCACATCTCACTGTGAGTTCACACTGGCTGCGTTGCACACGTCAAAGGTAGCAGACATTTTGTGGTCACATTTGTTTTCAATTTCATCTGTGGATACAAAATGCTGTAAAAGAAAGGAGCCAACGCTGTGTTTTGGTTTCAAGTGGACAGCGTTCCCTCTGCTTGGGGAGCTTAGGTTTCTGAACTGGGACTGAAGGTATTTTGTAATCAATGTATAGACCGCCTTTCTGACGATGTTGAGGTCTGCGTCGAAGGCTTTCCCCTCCACGGTCTCACACCAATTGTGGTCCCATTAGATATCTAAGTCATTAAGTTTTAAGAGAGGATAATCAATCCTCAGACCATGGTGCAGACAGTATTTAGATTCGGATCGAATCTAACAACCTTCTCTTCCACAGCCTTGGCGTTGGTGTTGTACATGGGGTTCTCAAAGGCAGCCTGGCCATTGTTGTTTTCATGGACTGAGCAGCCTGTGTACTGTGTTTTTGGTGTGGTTCTGTGGAAAAACAAAACAGAAAAAAAGAACACACCATTAGTGTGATAAAATGGTTCTAATTGCCTACTAATATTAACATAACTGGGTAGACAGTGGACAAGTGAATGCAGTCTTGGGAGAGGAGGCATAGTAAACAAGCTTTAAGAAGGATTAGAGAGAGTGTTGTGCTTTTTAGGAAGCCTAGTGAGATTCCAATCAGCCCATCCAAAACTAATTCCTTCAGCAAGCTTTTCCTTGAGATATTAACAGCAGAACAGAAGTTATTTGCATCTGTTAACAATGCGAACACCAGTCAATTGTGCTTAAATCATATCTCTGAAAAATCCAATTTAACACTTCCTAAACATAATTGTTTTGCAGTGCAGTTTGCAATAGACAATTGCTTGACTGTCTCTTAGCACCTCAACAACCAAACCACTGAGGCAGCTACTGTTTTCATGAATTAGGCCGCTTCTTAAAATGTTAACAATGCCTTTCAACATTTTTTTTGAATGACAATAACAAAAAACAGAGGTGAAGTAAAAATGCCGTGACAAGAACATATTCTTTTCTACTGCTGAAATTTAAAAGAAAAACATTTAAAGGAGAAACACCCTTTTAGCAGATACCTTTGTTTGTAGAGATAGAAGCCAAAGCCAGTGAATATAAGAGCAAAGAAAGGCACCAGAATAGCGATAGCCACAGAACTGCTGTTGGTACCAAGCTGAGGTGGTGGCGAGTTCTGACTCTCTGACATATTCAGACCTGCAACATACAACAAAAGGCATTGTCACTATCCACACAATTAAGACTGGATGACACGATTAAACCAGAGTGACTGCTTTAACATAATCGAAACAGGGATTCTGTTCTCAAAAAAAAAGTATTTTTTGTCAGTGTTGTTCCACATGTGGAATAGAGTATTCCTCCTAGTTGTAGTAGCACTGTACAGTATGTATGACATCTGTGGCAGGTGCCATCTGATGCTGGTAACTGTCGAAGCCTATCCGTGAATGGCATTTCTCACTGCAGCAGCTGCAAGTGACTTATTACGATCTTATTAACAGTAGATTTTTTTTTTTTTTACACTTGTAGGATGTCCATGGGCTGGACCGGAGATGTGGTCAGAACTTATTATATCTGTTCTTATGCCCAATATATTTAGTTTTTGGGCAGTCTGTTTTGGCATCACTGCAGATCAACTTAAAGTGAGGGACTGCTTTCAAGTCCATTTGATGGAGATGGAAGTTGTCTGTGGATGGAGGTTAATGGAGTTCAGTGCTTGTAAGATGACAGTGTTTGCATTTGGTGAGAATGAGCCCACTGCAGGGCTGACTCAGCGTGAGCAATAAGGTCACTGTTGCCAGCAAAGAGAAGCTCCCTCATCACTTCCTCCATTAGTGAGGTTCTCGCAAGGAGTTCATCAGATTTTTCCAATCATCATTTGTAGTCCAAATTGACTTTTGTGATGCTGTTACTTAACCTGAGAGAGAATTACCCAGTCTTTGGAGTCCAAACTGTCCGTAGTCTTTTCCCTGAATGAAACCCTGGAATACGTAACTAGAACCGTCAGGCTCTGCTGATACCTGGAGAGACGAGAGGGGAAAACATGGGACACATTTAGTAACAGGAGAGGGACAAAGGTTGGTTACATTTCGGCAAAAAGTACAAATTCAACACATATTTCTCAACTTTTATTCATATATCATTTAAATATTTCATGGCAAAATACCATTTACTCTGCTTAAACACCATGCCAAGTAATGAGCAGTGAGATGTCTCACTCAGAAAGATCTGAATGTGTCCTATAAAATTACAGCACTGCAGTAAAATGCCTGTTCAAAAAGATGTTAGTCCATAAAACTGTCTTGCACTTTTGATTAACAATAATATGAAGCATTTCTCTAGACACATTTTGTTTTAACCCCTCTAAATTATTTTTCCAACTGAAATTTAATTAAGTTGACTGCCCTGTATCCACTGAGACTTACAAATCCATCCATGGTCCATGAGTCATCTATGATTTTGGCTGGAGAGATGGCTGAATCTTTGAGCTGGTTTCCCTGGTTCTCATAGTTCACCTGGTACATCAGCAGTGACAGCCTGGCCTCGGAAGCCTTATATACTCCTACAGAAGACAGCATAAACAACTGGTTTACAACGTAACAGCGCGAAACGTGAAATACATCAGAAATCAAAGGCTGGGTTATTACAGATTGTTACATCTCTCAGCAGTTCTCCTTCCACTAGACTAGTGCATCGGCGAGATGTATACATCATGTCCAATTGGAAATTGTGAAGACAAAAAGAAAAAAAAGGATTCTGAATGCTGCTGTAAAAATAAATAGCATAAACACTGATTTTTAAAAAATGGATAAAACTGAATTCTGCATGTTTGGTCAAAAACTAAAAGTGTCGAGTCAAGAAATAGTTCAAACGTGTGTTGTAATTTTCGCTTTGAGAATAGCCAGGCTACCGGTTTCCCTCTGCTTCCCATCTTTATGCTCAGCTAAGTTGATTTTGTCTTCTCATGTTTCTCTCAGAAAGAATGCAAACATTCACAAAATGTTGAACTACTCCTTTACAGTGCTTAGGTAAGTTAAACTTGACATTTTAAGAAAAATTGAAAGAGCAAAAACATTCACGGTGGATGCAACTGGGCCCTGGACTTTTGGACTCTGTGGGAGCACAGCTTCAGCTGTTATTGATCAATAGTAAAGCTGCTCCTTAAAGAGGACGCATGTTAAAAGTCTGGTACTGTAGCCCTTTGGTTTTGTGATATGGTGTTTGTGCTCTCTGCTAACTCCAGGAGTTAGCACAGAAGCTGGGAAGCTGGGAAAGTAGTGAAATCCAGAGCTTGTAAGAAATGATTTTCAAAGAGTCTTAGTAAATGTGTTAATGATAGGCACTCCGTATTTCACAGAATAGCTACGTGTTTATTTATTACCAAGGGATACATTGTGATGTACTGAAGCAAAGTCCTGATATACAGTACAGTACTGGCTATGACATGTCCTGTCATGTAAATGCACATATGCTGTACTGGAGGGTATGGTTAATTATCCATATTCAAACATGCCTGACAGGAGCAGTTCCATATTGCCGTTGCTCAGGGAGACGTTGACTCTCCCTGTTGTGGAGTTGAAGCTGGTGATGCTCAATGTCATCGGCTGCTTCCTCCCACGGTAATTATAGGAACCTTTCCATATGTAGTTAGGAGCAAAGACATCATCTGGAACTATAGAACGGAATAGAAAAAAATAGAGGAGGAGAGACAAATCAGAATACAATAGAATAGAACAGATTACAACAGAGCAAATTAAAATATAATAGAACAGATTAGAACAAAAATAGAACAGAGGATATTAGATTACAATAGATTAGAGTAGAATAGAATGGAATGGAATAGAAAGGAATATAAGTGAACAGAACAGACTAGGACATTACAGAACGGAATACAATCGAACAGATTAAAATATAAACTAACAGAACATATTAACATAGAACACAATTTAAAGTAATAGAACCAAACATAAGCAAATTAAGACAGCATAGATTAGAATTTAAAGTAAAAAACTGATTTGTACAAAACAGAGCAGAATAGACCCGAACAAAATAGAAGAAAACAGATTAGAAAATAATAAGCCGGAATAGATAAAAAATAGCATAGAATAGAATAAAATAGAAAATAGATTAAGATGATCATATCTTTTTATAGATAACAGTCTAAAGGAAATATATTGACTGAACAATAGTCATAAGTCTTCACTTACACAAGATGACAACATGCATGAGCACAATATGCATGAACAAAGGAGAAGCTGCCTAACTGCTAGTTTTTTGACATGATTTGGTTACAGAGGGCTTAGGGCTATCAGTGAGATCTAACATGGCTTGCAGTTTAGTTAAAGCAAATAAACATGTTGCAGAAAAATACATAAAGGTTCGTATTACATACAGTAAATATGGAAATACATGAAAGTTCAGGTTGCATCCTATGTTCATGTAGTACATGTAGTTAGATACACACATTAATACCTGGCTGTAGGCAGAATCTTTTCTTAGATTAAAAGGCTGCTCCCTGTTTTGATAATTACAGGAACTCGTGCACACAGTAACTATGGGAACTCCTTCATGTGCAGTGAGTAGCAAGGAGTTATTAAATTATAAGAGAATTGGACATATCACAACGGAGCCGATCGGAAAAATAGAGAACTGAACGAAGCGGCAGCACAGAGAGAAGGAGATAATCACCGTAGTTTATTCACCTTTCTTTGTGTAGTGAGGAAAAATAAATTATTCAGAACTATGATGGAAAGTGCAATAAAATCGACAAAAACACGAGAAAAACACTGTGGAACAGAGCAGAGTGGACTGGACAGGAGTTGAACAGAATTTATTAAACTATAGTAGACAAGACCAAACTAACCCTTACCAAAATAGAATATATAAATAGAGTCTAGACTAGACAAAGAATGACAGGACTGAACTAGCCTGGAATAGAAAAAAAAAGTAATAGGACTGACCGTTTAGTTTGGGGCTGGGAGTCCCTGTTGCTGGTTTCACCGGCTTTTTCTTCTCTCCAGCTACACACACAAGAGAGACAGAGGGTGAAATATTATGTCTCATTAAAACACATGAGCGGAGCTGTGGCGACGGAATTAAAAGGTTCTGGTTTGCCTTACAGGTCCATCAGTTGATATCTTAATACTCTAGGTTCATGCAGGGGAGAGTGCGCGTAACATTACCAAATTAGAATGCAGGGTTGGTCCCTATTAGTCACACATGCGCATAATGAACGACAAGTGTGTTGAAAAGGGTCATCTAAAATAAGCCTCTTTAATGGATTATTTGTAGGCAATGCAAATAGAGTTCATGACCAATAATTGTCGTGCATATTGGATCCCTTTTAAAAGTGGCCTTAAGGCACTTTGGGTTTTGACCATTCAGGGAAGCTTCTAACATCACTTCAAGATGCAGCCATTGTTGCCAAAAAGTAAAGGCAAGCAAAGGGAGTGGGTATTTGTCCTAGAATCTCAAATTGGATCAGAGTGCTCCCATTTTAGAGGCTACGTTGGGGCAAAAGGGTGACGGCCTTGGTGGAACAATTTCAAAGTTGAAGCTTGCAGTTTTTCCTCGCACCAAGGTTGGTCCATAACTTCCTCTGGTAACATTTCTTGATGAATAACACAAAAAGCTCAAGCATTTCTAATGTGCAAAAAAAATACACATGGCACATGCGCCTCCTGCTATTTGCAATAGTGTTGATGGAAGTTTCTGTGATACAACAGAAGAGCTACCAAATGGACCTTGGGGTGAGATTGTTTTCAAGATGAAGAAGGCACCTTCAATCTCCACTTTCAAACCAGAGTGGACTAGAAGTCCTTAAGGTGTTCAGAATGATGGAAATTTAAACATCTACAATTCCATCTGCTGATTGTGTGACACGATTGAAAGCTCCAGAACAGCTACTAAAAAGACATTATGGTGAGATTGTTTTGGCAAGTATTGATGAGGTTTAAGTACTCCCTAATGGTGAGTATTCTCTGTGAGTTTTTACACGCTCAGACAAAAGGTCAATCATAATATCTATAACATAATATAATAATAATATAATATCTATGTAAAGAGTATTTTTAAAGATACAAGCCTAGTAAGCTTTTATTTTAGTGAAGGTGGGACTTTATGTCTGGAAAAATGATACCGGGCACACATTTTGGGAGTTTCATATTCACACAGAATACCCCAGTGAGTATATGTTAGGCAGGTCACAGTTTAAACCCAACACATTCAGTCGTTGTCGGCTCAAGAGATGTGAGGAATTCATAACCTCACCTGGAAGGACCTGGTCAGGCAGATCTAATGAAGGATGAAACACTATGGGATATTGTTTTATCTTTTTTAGTTTTTTTCATCAGCGCTGCCAGACCAGCGACCAGCCCACCATGAAATCTAACCCTACACCAGATGGCCAGTTTACCCCAGTATGCCTACTGACAAAGTGTCCTTGAGCAAGACACACTCCACACTCCTACCTGTTCACTCATTTCTTTTCTGGACACAATCTTCTATCAAATGCACCAGAAGCTCTTTTTTACCTCGACATATTGGCATTTTTCCTGTCCAAGTGCCGTCATTCTTGCAGACTCTGTGTTCAGAACCACCCGCCAGAAAGAAGCCATGCTGACAGCTGTACACCAAGGTGTAGCCAAAACCAGGCAGATCCATCCCCACCACGTCCACATGGAGCGGGCTCTCCGGCTGCTTACAGGCATGGGCTGGAGAGGGTGGAGAAGAAATGTGTGCATGGGAGTCAGAGTCTGACAGGCAGAAGATGGATGGGCGACGGGTTAACAAGATGATAAGATGTATAGTTTCCTACGTATGCACTCAGGTTGTGCTCCGCTCCACGTCAGATCAGGCTGGCAAGTTCTAGAGGAAGAGCCCTGAATCAAGTGACCCGGCTGGCACTGAAAAGACACCACGTTTCCCACCTGTAGAGAGGGGGAATGAGACAAAATAACACAAACAAACACACACACAAACAAATATAACAAAAGTTAACATTTTCTGAAATTCTTCAAAGTAAAGGAATGCTATATTTTTAGGACAGTCATTAAAACAGATGAAGAAATTTTGCTGTGACAAATACCACATACAATAGAATGTTCATTCAAAACTCCATAATATGTCTTGTTTATATATTTAGAGCAGGGGTCTTCAACGTTTGTCAGGCCAAGGACCCCCAAACTGATAGAGAGATGGAGCAGGGACCCCCTACTATATATATTGTATAAAATTGTGTTTTATATTAAATTGGGCCTAGTGCCATGTATATACATACCTTGTTATTGTGGATTCAATACTAAGCTATTCAAATAATACACAGGTTCTTATCTTCATGTTTTTATTTCAAACATGTGCCAGGTACAGTGAGTAGGGTGGCCGTGCCACTGCCATTTAGAAACACAGCTTGTATGATAATCATGCATACAAGCTAACTAAACTAAAACTTTTTAAATAGAAATAGTGGATACAATCCACAGTCCTTGTTCTGTATATCAATGTATTCTAAGTTCGGCCAAAGCTAATATGAGACTTCAGCAGTCTGAGTCAAATCTTCCAACATTACTGTCACTTTAGTGACATTGCTTCTTTGTTTCCAGCGTTTCCTTAACGAGCTGCAGTGGATGGGGTATTTCCTGGTAGTTGCATGTGGGTTTTGTTGACAGCACACAGCAGCGGCACTAAACCAACACCCGACTGCCTGACGAAGATGTCCACTTGATTTGACCGACTCAGAGAGCTGAAGCTTTGGCTCAACTGTAGAATGCATTTTTGCACAAAACAAGAACTCTGAATCCTTCCCCTCCCATCTTTTACAGTAAAGTAAACAAAGGAAGGGTAAGGATGAGCGATTATAGCTCTTTTAATATAAATACAACACATTTTATTACTATTGTATTAGGATTAAAAATTAAGGGAGAAAATCTGAGTCATGGTCCCATCCTGATGGCTTTCTATGATTTTGTCACCTCCATGGCATATCTTGGTCTTTAATATGTCTGGTTGTGTAAGGCCATTCTGGGATTTCTGGAATTTATTTTCATATTTGATTAAACTGCAAAATAACATCCCCAACAAAGTTTGACATATCAAATGTCCAAGTTGAAATTGTATTCTTCGTCTGTCTCACTCCTTCCTTCCCTGCTCTTTTTTTGTAATTAGATACATTGTTGTGTTCCAATTTACCTATTGGACCACAACCACCATTGGAGTCACAATGAAAGCTCCTATATGAGTTAGTGAGTTCACTACTTGTGCAGAAAGCTAGATAGAGTTATTTCAGACGGATGTTTTACCTTGAAACCGTAGGTCCGGTTTAAGGAGCCGTAGCGCGGCGTTCCTGGGTTATCACAGCTGGTCTTGGTCGGCTCTGGAAAGAACATCACAAGCGTGGAAGTTGTTACAAACAAAATCTAAAAGAAAAAATGCATTAGCAGTACAGCATTGTATGTCCTCTCTCAACTGTCCTCGCCGCTCCTCTGTTGTCATGGTAACAGCAGGGTATAGATTCCAGCAGGACAGCAGGGGGCAGTAGTGCTTTATCAGAAAACGAAGCAGGGCCGGCTTTGAGTGTGTGTGTGTGTGTGTGTGGTAGGAACATCAGCATGTAGAGCACATCCCGACGCAGAGCTCTATTCAATACAGCTTCCGAAATGACAGATTCACTCAGCCCCTCTCCCTTACTCTCTCTTCCTGTACCTCTCTAACTGCCCCCCCATCTTACTGCTGTCTCCCACTTCCTCTCTTTCTCTAACTGCTCTCTGCTCTCTTCCTCTCTCTTCTATTTTCCCATGTCACCGTATTTCTCTCTGCCCACACGAATACCTCCCCCTTTAGTCTGTCTTATTTAAAGAGCAGGCTGCTTCAGCTCAAAACTCATTCTGCTTCAGTCACATAGCAATACACATCACACACCAACATACAGCTGCAATCACACACTAATAAATCAACCCTAGCAAACACACGCAAAGCCCAACACTGAACATTACGTTCTCACTTCACTTCCATCATAGAAAAAAATCCACACACACTGAGATGTTTGTGTGTATGTTGGCGTTTGTTTCAGTCTCAGTCTTAAAGAACGTCACAATATAGAACAGAAAGATTCCTACTTCTACTACTTTTCAGTAGTTATAGATTAAGTCTTTGCATCGGCGAAGTATCACTTCAGAGGGAGCCTTCGTCTTTTGGATTGTCTATTTCACAAGGGACATCTGACTTTACAGCAGCTGTAAAGTTCTGTAAGCGTGCCTTATCTAGTGCTATGAAGGAACAAAGAGTCAAGAGCCTACAAAAGCTCTCATTTATTGCAATTCATCACCATACTTGATGTTTAAGCACCTGCTCTGAATCAGACATGTGAAGTGGTGCTCTAAACATCACGTGACGGTGAGCTGACCCAGTGGGACCATTTGTAATGTGTGCTGAATATCCCTTCTCATTTTCTTCTCAATCTCTAGATAGCAGCAGCTCGTTTGAAGTCGGACGCCCATTCCCGTTTCTGGAAACCTTTTACTAAATACTGGAAGTTACGGCGTGTACTTATGTCTCGCATTTTCTCAATGACTTCCTATAGATCCCTACTTTTTAAACCAGAATGGACATAACTCATTGGATGTTTAACTGTTTTAGAACTTGTACTAGTGTATATAACTTCATTGTAACTTTATTTCCAAAGTGTAGTGGTTCTCCGATGAATGATCAGCTGCTTAACCTTGACTTGAGATGAATATTCAAGTTGCATGACCATATAAAATACATACTGCATAAAGCGTATTGTGTCTATCTAGTTGTTATGCCAACTGGATGAAAGCTGAAACGGAAGCTTTTAATATTCCCTCACACTGTGTTTAAGTCGGAATCATTTCTGTATGTAAAATGCAGGACGCCTAAAATTTTGATTCTTACACTGAAAGAAGCAGCAGTTTTATGAGGAAGACGTGACAATTTTGAAATGGGTCTTTAAAAAAACAAAACATCAGTGGAATTATTTAAGGCTTGTCCTCCGAAGACTCCTTTTTAATTTACAAGATTGTCTCAGATGAGCCTCCAGTCACTATTCATTATTATTCCAATAGGTCTGTGTGACTTTAACTTTGACAGAACAGTAGCTGCTCTGCACAGCAAACTCATGAGTAAAATGAAACGTGGCCCGTCAACGTTGGGTCACTAATTGCCACGATCATTAGGCAGGGGAACATCCGACACCAGCCAAGGCTCCCCGCTGAGCCACAAACCAGTCATAATAAACTGGCAGGCTAGCATAAACTAAATCATTTGTTTCACAGTTTACAAACCCACACGAATAGTAAAAACAAGCAAAAACAATATTAATCAAAAGGAAACATGTACAGCAATGGAAAAAACATTAAAAACAAGTCTGTTATACTCTGCTTTGATATGATATATATATGATAGATATGATATATATATATATATATATATATATATATATATATATATGAGATAGATATTGTACTGCCAAAGAAATATCATTCAAAAGTCTGGGGGCTCTCTTGGACTTACCATCACTGCCTTTTAATTTCAACCCAGACTTTGAAGTGGGTAAGACACCCCTGCCTGAGGATACCAGACTGTGGCCCAGCATATGTGAGGGTAAATGATTGATGGTATAGTCAGGAAGTATTCAAAAGTAATCAGTCAAATCTTAAAGATATTTTTGGTAAAGGCTAAAAAAGCTTAGTACTGTATTTTGAAGTTGGAGACTTAGTTGCACAGCATAATACAGTTTTTTTTTCTTAACTTGTGAATTTATTTAGAAATACTTATTCTAAGTTGGAAGAGTGAGGCCCATAGGTCTGGGTTTCCAGTCTCATGACTTTTTTCATACCGACCAAAATGTATCTCCAAAAACTGGAATTTAATGTCTGGTCAGATAGATGCTCTTGTTTATTATTCTCTCATCACATCAATATGTTGCCAATTAGTTATTGTGTGGCTGCTTTGTGTTTAAACATTTAAACTTTCACTTCTTTTGTTAAATGAAAAAAAGGTTTTTGTAGGGAAAACATATTTCTCAAACAAAAAAGATTAATGCGATACACAGTTCTACCAAGAGCCAAAGTCATTTTCAACATACTGTAAGTTCTTGCAATTGAGAAAAAATATGGAAAATGAGGACATAGAAACAAGTGCACATAACTGTAATATAACTAATTATAATAAATTATTTTATAATAAAAGATAGTATACATAGACACATAGATATCCTTATGACTTGTTTCATATGTTTAATGGCCTCCTGTCTTGTCTGGTCATCAAGTGAACCTAAAGTACTCAACATACCGATACAGCGAGGATGCGTGCCGCTCCAGGTACCGTCACTCTCACAAAGCCTGGTTGCTGTGCCGACTAGAATGAGTGGAGGAGCACAACTGAAGGAGACTTCTGATTGGTAGATGAAACTTCGTCCCTCTCTGAAACCACCGGCTGGAGTACCTGGGTCACCACAAAACTTGGCTGCACACACACACACACACACACACACACACACACACACACACACACACACACACACACACACACACAATCCCATTTCAGTATGTGGTGCTAAATTGCTGACAGGCATTTGCATACTTTTTGGGCAGCTCAAGGACAAATGTAGATTTTGCTTTCAGTTGTAACTGATGGTTGATAAAGAATAATGACAGGCAATGTGTGTGCTGGTATATGAGGGTTAGGGTGTGTGTGTGTGTGTGTGTGTGTGTGTGTGTGTGTGTGTGTGTGTGTGCTTTTACGTAAGCACTGCGGTAGCATGCCGCTCCAGGTGCCATTGGCCACGCAGGTCAAGACAGCCGGGAATGAGAGCTCATATCCAGGTGAGCAACTGTAGCTCACGCTGCTGCCCCATTCAAAGTCGCTGCCCTGCAGTACCCCATTACTGATGGCAGGGGGAGGCGGGCAGGTCACAGCTATGAGGGAGAGGGAGAGAGAGAGAGAGAGAGAGAGAGAGAGAGAGAGAGAGAGAGAAAAAACGCATCCAGTTTTAACAGCTGCAGGTGAAAAATCACTGCCGATGTAAAGGATTTCAACTATTGATTAGAAAATTAGCTCATAATTTTTATAGCCATTAAAATGTACCAATTCAAATAGTAAGGGAGACACCCTTGTCCAGGAAGTCTTTTAATCAAGGCCAGTAACAAGATACAGTTTAAACTAATTGATTACAAGTTGTTACAGGTGACTCATATTATCTGTATTCTTGATTTTCCTCACAGAAGTACTGAGTGCAAGGAGAGCAGAATCTGCTGTGTTGGTAGGGTTATACAAGGGTTTACGCTGGACTTAGAGCTCATTTATGAACATATCTGTTGTACTGTGCTACTTGTGCGGATGAGACATACATACCAGTAACACCCTCTGGTCAGAATAGTGTTACTCAGTAGTGTTAGTGGTGGTTTTAAAACATACTCTACAGAAAAATGATATGAAAAGTTAAAGAAAGCCAAGAATAGTTTCAGGATAACAAACAATGTACCTGTACACATTGGCATATTCCCACTCCATGTCCCATTGTGGGTGCACGTCCTCACAGGTGACCCGTCCTCCTCCATTCCATATCCTGGTTGGCACTGGAAGGAAACATTCTGACTAATCGTAAAGTCTTCTCCATAGCGAAGCCCGTTAGCTGGCACACCTGGATCCCCGCAGTTTATCACTATGGACAAGTGGAGTTGGAGAGTGAGAGATGGGACGACATAATTTGCTTATTACTTCTGCATGCATGCTCTTTCATATATGTGATATACAGTATATGGAGAGAAAAAGAAAGACAGTGGAGTTGACAGAATGAAATCAAAGGACAGAAAGGGTAGTAGTGAAAGAGGATGGATACTGAATGTGGACAAAGGGGGAAAGACTTTTTGTTGATTTCAGTAGGAATTTTACTTTTGTACTTTTGTAAATCTTAATCACAGTTTGTTTTTTTTAAACTGTGCAGACCTGGTAAATATACATCAGAATGGCTTGGTTCAGGTTAGAGTTTGTAACTGTTAAATGATTTAATCCCAGTGTAACCAAAGTTGGTGTTATCCAAGAGATGACTTCACTAGAACTGCATATATATCTATAAATACTATATTTAACTTCACATCTACTTCTTTAAAGTTGTGGAGATCAGAGTGCGTAGCAAATCTGTGAGATCATGCAATCCATATGATCTCTTCCGATTTAGCTATGGGCTTCACTTGTTATGAATGAAACAACAAAGATATTAAAAATGGCCGAGGTTGTCCTGGGACTCTTTTAAGGAGCATTAGGATTCCCCAGACTGCACTTATACAGCACTGTCCTTCATAGTCTAATAGGCACTTTAAATGCTTTTAAACCCACCCCAGACACTGTCATGGCTGTTAAAGTATTGTAATCTACTGTAAAAGCTATCTCCGTTAAGTCAGGGGATTCTTAAAAAAACGCTGCTCTTTCCAGGACCCCGTATTGAAGAGATGTGGTTATTCAGCATTTCTATATTTTTGTTCCTTACTGCTGGATATTTTATAGTTTATTTCTTTGCATAGTGCATTAAATACATGAATGTCACTGAATATTAGAAAATATAAATAATACTGCTGGAACTCCTTCATGTGGGGTCCAAAGCTAAGTGAATTCCACCTTGAGACACAATGTGTTTAACAAGATATTTTGTTAGCGAGTGTAATTTTGGGTGTTACGTGCCACTTTACATGCAGATTTTGTAATCTGTGTAACATGCAGCACTGATTAACACTTGTTCAACCATGGCTTCGGTCACATTTCATATGGGAGCAGAATGTTATATTTTATGGTTATTTACAAAGATCAAAAAGCAAATTAGCTTAAGTAAACAACAATCAAGGTTATTCACGACACTCTATAAAGTCTGTATAGCAGGAGCTGAAAGATTTCAGGCTGGTTTCATTACTCAGAACCTATACTGTCACAGAATAATTTAAAACCAGGAATCAAATAAGGTTGCAAAA